>NC_052046.1:49841851-50161807 GCF_015832195.1 Motacilla alba alba
TGTACCATTTAAAATCTGCTTCAAAATGTATGCAGTCTGGTTTGTACTAGTGCTATTTGTACCATCAATGCATTTTGCTCACCAATTCCCAAGGCAAAACAATTTTTATCTTAAAAAAATATTCTTTATCTTAGCATAAAATGATTGTAAATACAAATGCTACATATACACACAAACACACATTGACAAACAGAAATATAAACAGAAATGAAATTACCTGGTGAAAACGTTTATGCTGTCGCTATCTAGATCACACCATTCTAAAGCACAACATCACAGAACACCTTTCCTAAATTATGTACTCCAGTTACAATATAAAAGTCGTGAATTTAAGGATGCTACTTGGCAGTTTTTAGCTAATCATGGAGCTCGTAAATCATCCCCCCACAACAATGCACTTCGTGGACATTTGTCATATACTTGCAATGCCCATACTAAGGCAACATATCGCAGGAGCTGGCAGTCATTCTATCAGGAAGAATTTGGCTACAGAAACAGCAATGATTCATTATGCATTTTAGAAGCACTGTCAAAACAGCAAATCAGCACACTATTATTTTAATCCTTTAAAGCTTACAAGAGCTTTTAAATACAATCATAAATTTGTTTTCAAAATTAAAACAAGAAAAAAAAATCACAGTTCTGATAATGCATTTGGAAGTGCATCTTTATTCACCTTTTTTTTCCCCTCAAGGGACAGAATACAGCTATTTAGTATCAGCTATCTACTTACCTCTCTACATTATAATTTAAATTGTCAATTCAAACTTCTTGAACAGGTCTTTCACAATAGATTAATTAAAATTCACTGTTTTAAAACCAGTTTAAATTCGGTTGTATTCAGGTTTTTAAATCCTCTGTAGTAATTTTTAAAATAATCATCACATTTTAATTAACTGAAATCTGTACTACAAATGGATGATTTTGAAACTCACCCTGCGAATGAAGAGTCAACAACATAGTCCAAATATTTTGTTCCAACATGCACATCACATCTATTGTTGTCCCAAAGTCTACCATGAAAGCTGCTCTCACCTACCAGTATCTGAAAACAGTGCTTCAGGTCCTGTCAAAAGCTCTTAAGGGCTGTATTTCTCTGCCCCCTTCTATTTCTTCCTTAGAATATGCCAGTAAAATACAAATAGATGAAAATTCTGCCTCCTGAACACAGACATCTAAAAAGGTTATTAATTTCTTGCTATTATAACTACATAATGACTCTGAAACTTCATCTTGTAACATCCATTTACTATCATCTTGTTGAAGACACTAAGTAACATCTCCACCAAGCTTAAGAAGGCATAATCAGGAAGGTATTTGGATATTGCGCCCTTTGTCCCATTACACAAACTGACATCATGATCGCTTACCTGCTGGAAAACAACTTCATCCTGCTTCATTTTCTTTTTGCTGCTTTTTCTGATCCTCCGGTTTGTCTGAATCCATTTTGTGACCTGGAGTTCAAAATCATGGTGCTTTTTTAGGTAGAAGAAGCAACCTGATTGTAGTTATTCAGCATTAGATCTCTATAAAGATACTCAAGACAACTTTCTTCATTGCTTCACTGGAAAGAAAAAAGCACTTTTCTTCTCTAAAGTAATGTGGTCTGAGGTAATCTGGTTATTACCTGTACATGATCAAAGTGTGAGGTGATGTTCTTCTTCATAGAGCTTTTGGTTTAAGGGGCTTTGCACAAAGAACATTTTGATGTCAGACTAGGTTGCCAGATGTGAAAAACTCCTGGGGAAAACCTCTCTGCTTTATCCCTTACACCTTCTATTTCAAGAGATTTATTTCCAGCCACCCACACGAACATTGTTCCAGACTACCAACAGCAAATTTGGGTGGCACGGTTATTATTTAATAAAGTAGTAACACTTGGTGGGACTTTTCCCCCCGTACTAATATTTTTATTCTTAATACGGAAGCAAGTATTTTTTAAAGCAAAAGCGTGGCAGGGTGGGGATGGTGTGTAAGGTAGAAAACTCCAGGAGCAGATCTGAAAGGGGAAGAAGCGGGTGCATCATAACAGCTGTGAAAGGTTTCCTCCTCACCTCGCCGGTCACTTGCTGGACGAGCTGACATTCCTTCCACGTCTCTCCCTCCTCCAGCAGGGGCTACACGGGGGAGAAAGCGCACGGTGAGGCGGGATCGCCCGCGGAGGATCCGCGATGCGCTCCGCTCCCCGGGGCCCCGAGGCGGCAGGCGCGGGGGAAGCGAGGTCCGGCTGCCGCCAGTCCCCGGAGCCTCGCCCGCTCCTTTCCGCCTCGTCCCGTTCCGTCCCGCGCCGCTGTTCCCGACCTCGGCAGCGGCACACCGCAACCCTCAGTAGGAAATGAAACACCTCCGCAGGGTCCCCCGCCCCCGCGCCCCGGCCCCCGGAGCCCCGCGGAGAGGAGGAGCCTTAAAGACGTCAGGGCCCGCCGGCTCCGGGGCGGCCCGGGCGGGGCACCGCGCCTGAGACAACTCCAGCGGGGCGGCCGCGGGCTCGGCTCGGCCCGGCCCGGCCCGGCCAGGCCACATTCGCCCCACCCCACCCCTCAGGTGCGGAGCCCGGCCCGGCCCGGCCACTGGCGGTGCTACTGCCAACACACAGGGTCGCCAACGGGCCGGCCATCCACAAGCTCCACATCCATACTCGTCACGGTTTGCAGCCTAATTATTAGCGATACGCTCTCTCCTCGAGATCCTTACTATGGAAGCCGCTTTCCTATGAACCCTTCTATAAACATGCTCTGTCATAGGTCTTTACGGACGGACGAATGGCCTAGTGGGGATAGTTGAAGAAAGCGTCATCACCACTACCTGCTTCAACATTGGCCTTGGTACTTGCTCTCGCCTCCAGAATCCAGCCACTAAACTACCTTGGAGGGTCTGAAATGAACATTAAAAGCAAGATCCAAAGCAGCTTTGTAGGTATACTGCACCACAGCAGGCCCTTTATCAAGGCCTTGGCTAAAGGCTTTGTTTAACAAGATGCCATGAGCAGGTAATTAAATTTAGGCATAGGACTTCAGGTATTCTTGCACCCACAGAGGAGGATATTCATACTTCAGCATGTTGGGAGATAATTACGTCAACCATGCAAAATCCAATTACTATTAAATCCTAAATCAGGATTTAATCAAGTGCTTTTGTGTTTATATTTAAAAAATAAAAGAGGCAGTAAAGGATAGAGTGCATAATACTTGTTATAGTTAAAATTATATTACAAAAGTCAGTATTTTAAAAATTATTGATACTCATTTGAAAAATTTTTTTACTCTTATACTATATATTGCTATAATCTCTGAAAGCTCCAAAAGGAAATCTGTGCTCCAGCAAAAGAATAGGGCATATTAAAGCGTGTGTATAAGGAAACCCTCAAAATATAGAATTAGATGTACTTTGTAAACAGATAAGTAAATAAAGGTAGATCCAATAAGTGTGTATTAAATCTTGAGAGTATCCTTTTATCACTTGAAAAAAAAATCTCTCCTAGCCTTCTTGTTTTACTGCCACAACATCCTTCTTTCAAGATCAAAAGCTTTAGATCAAAGCTGAGATCAAACTCAATGCTTTAAATAGAAGCAACTTCACTATGAAGCATTAAACAAAGAACTTTTTAACAGAGATATCACAATAGAAAATCTTACTGTAGTTTTTTATTTCACATTTACAACAGGTCTACTTGAAACAAGTATAAACAACCTGGTTTTGTTTTGTAAAGCCACAACAGATTTTTCTACTAAATGGTAATTCTGAAAGTGCCTACAAATTGACTCTTGAACTGAGTGTATTTAAATGAAGAAAGAAGAACAGAACATAGTTCAAAGACAGTGAACAAAAAATTATGTTAATGGCAAACACAAATTAATGCAACTGATAAAACAGTATTTCCTTGGATCAGCTAACAGATTAGACTGTGCACTCCCATAGAAACAGTTATAGGAAACACTGGACCATAGAAACAATGAAACATATTTATACTTTAAGTCCTTGAATGAATTGTGCTTCCTTTCCTGACAAATGTTTTGAGAAAACTAGGGGGGAAAATGGTTAGGAGAGACATTGATTTTCAGACCTGCAGATCCTGAGGCTGATTTGGGATGAAAATCCACAAACACACAAACATACTGTGTGTTGAAACTCAGAGAAGGCTCCTGTTTTCTTGTTAGCAGTTGCATAGCAGTGAAGGAAATTCAAGAGGAGTTGTAACTGACTGCTAATGGATCTGTCCTATACAACAGATACGATGGGGAACAAGCAGCTATACATGTCAAAACATGTCAGGATCCCTCATTCATGCAGCAGCAGGATTAAATAGAACTGAATTTTGAAAATATGGGGGAGGAGGTAGCACTTTGTAGAAATTGGGTGAATACAGACCAAATGTCCTGGACTTAGGCAATGATTTACACCAGCTCTTACTCAAGTCAGACCAGATCCCAAGCATACAATGAACATGCATACATAGCCTAGGAAACAAGAAAATATTTTTGCAGCAAACACCTCTTGCATTTATATTGAAACAAACTGTTTTTAAATTGTTCTGGCTGTGATGGCTACTAATGGTATTTCATAACTTGGTGAAAAACTGTAATTGTGAACTTTACATAGGTTGCCTGCAACTTCAACTCTTATGCAAAAACAACCAGTACTGATAAGCTAAGAAGGTAGTTTTACCTAAGGTGAACATTGAATCAATACCATTTTGTTGGCTTTCCAACAATCCTCAGATACTGGAAGGCAAAAAGAAAAAATGGAAAATGCAGGAATAAAAATCTTTACTGTAAATGAACTTCAGAAGAGCTCCTGCAAAGTAGAGGAAATTAGCAAAGTCATTTTCCAACCTCTCATTTCTAGAATCTCAATTACTGAATGTTACATCACACAAACAACCTGGACATTTGTATATTCAGATCTACATAGACACCAGTAACTACACAGAGAAGTCATTTTCTCCTACAAGATATAGCTAACTTCACCAGTACACAAATTGCAGTTTTGTACCTTTCTACACATTCCCATTGAACAGAAAACAAAATACGTATTTCCCCCGCCAGTTTCATTCTACCATACTAGAATGACACAGACTACTTTCTTAGACATCAGAAAAAGATAATTTAAAGGGGAATAAAAATGATCATTTATAGGGAAAAAAAGTACAGTAGTTTAAATTAGAAAATTAGTTAACTTGTAAACTAAGAATACGTGTTCTCAGAATAATCTGTGTGACCTGAAAATTATTTCAGCAGGAAAAATGTGGCTTCTAATTTTTTGTTAAAAAAGAAAATACAGAAAAGTATTTTATCCAATAGCTCACTAGATGATAAGTATCACTTGAAACATATGACTGTGAAACAATTGCAAGGATTTTAAAACACTGCTGCTACCAGGACTTTGCAGTCCTAAGGAGGCAGTGGGCTACATCTGAAAGTGACAAGATGGCTGATGCACCCACATTGCAAGAGTATCAGCACCACATAAAAATTACTGAAAAAGAATTCCAGCCCAGCATGTGCTCCTGTTAGAACAGCAAGTTCTCCAACTCATTTTGTGCAGTCTTCATGCATACAGCTTTATCCATTGAAATGAAAAATCAAGTTTTTCTATCATTATCCATTTTTTAGGAAATATGCTAATTTATATTGATATAATAAATCTAAATGCTGTAAATCTATATGTGCTGGTATAAGCACTGTTTTCAGATCAGCATGCTGTGTCTGGTATTTTTCAATGTAACATCCCTCCAGAGAAATCCCGTTCAAGTCAAACTTGCTCCTCCTGAAGCTATCTCTACCTCTAAGAGACAAAAACCTGTTGAAACAATAACTTTGAGGATGTACTTTCAGTACACTGCAACATGATTTCATATATTGTGGGCAGGAGTATTTTTTTCAAAGTGGTTATGCAAATATTTCCTTCATATACACATTGGCAACTCTGCTTTGTGAAGAAAGTTCTTAGGTACGGATGGGTCACTGTAACCACCTATTTAGTTGCATGATCAGATTCATAATCTGATAAAGAAAATATCTCTGACCACATGACCACAGGATCTCTAAATAATAGGCTTGTTACTGAATAATCCTATATAACATGTAAGAGAAATAATTCATGTATCAGATTATATTATCTAGAATATGATAATATTTTCAGGGTGTGCTAAAATGTCCTTTTTTTTTTAATTCTCCTCCTGATTTCACCAGGTGCTCTCACTACTATGCAGGTATCTCAAGCAAGTTAGAGAGGTGTTGCCCTGATTTTTTAAGATTTTCAAAGCCTTCTCATGTTTACATTCTTGTAACAAACTTTCTCACACACTTTCTGTAAATAACTCATTGTTTTACATTCTTTTATGGAGGCAAAAAATTTTAATGGACTGTTAGTTTGTCCAGTGTCATTAGAGAAATGGCACTGTCACCCTCCAATCCACTGTCACTTTTGGAAAACTATAGATGTTGGAGTCAGAAAATAAATGTCCCCTTTTTTCCTTCACCTTGAGAACAGCAGTGCGCATGCCATTCATTTCGTGTCCTATAGTGACAGAGAGGCAACGTCCCATGTCTCACTAGCATGGGAACAGAGTCTCTGCTATTGGCAGCAAGCACCTCCCAGCTCAAGAGAGAATACACACCATGAGGTAACCTGTGGCTTTACCTGAATTACCTCAGAGAGGACATGAGGAAGTGGGATGGAAAATCCACCTCTGAACTAGTAGCACAGGTATATGAGCTGAAAGGAAGAACAGGTAGCCCAGGAAGTTCTTCAAGGATAAATGCCACTCCAGTTTCCAATGGGCAAGTCCTCCCTCAGACAGAATAGAAGGGCTGGTGTTACTTCTGGTCCTTTTGAAGGGACCTTAGTTTATATTTACAAGAAGTGAGCAATGAGAAAACTATGACAGAACTATGACCAGAACTAGAGGGGGGCCCTGACTCCAGCCAGGTAGTGGAAAGGGACAATCAGATCTATTGCACTGTGTGTATCCCATGCCCTGGCACATCAGACATGTAAGGGTATAAAGCTTTAGTTGACACCAGTGCACAATGTACCCTGATGCCATCAAGATATGTAGAAGTAGAATCCATCTCCATTTCTGAGGTGACAAGGGAATCCCAATAGCTGACTGCACTGGAAGCTGGAGTGAATGGCAATGAATGGCAAATGAATGAATGGCAAAACATTCCGCTGTGACTAGCCCAGAAGCTGCATGGATCCTTGGCATAGATTACCTCAGGAGAAGGTTTTTCAAGGACCCAAAATGCTGTTGTTAGGCTTTTGGGATAGCTACTATGGAGACAGAGGAAATCAGACAGCTGAATACCTTGCCTGGTCTCTCAGAGGATCTTTCTGCTGTGTGGCTGCCGAGGGTCAAAGGACAACAGGTACTGATCGCTACCACATCACTGCACTGTCAGCAAAACTGCGCCAGCTGGGACTCTGTGGTCCCCACCCATGAGATGATTTGTGAGTTGAAGACCCAGGGAGTGGTCAGCAAGCCTCCCTAACCCTTTAACAGCCCTGTATGGCCAGTGTGTAAGTCCAGTGGAGAATGGAAACTGACAGTGCTTGTCAGGGCCTGAATGAAGCCACGCCATCTCTAAGCGCCGCTGTGCTGGACATGCTGGAACTTCAGTATGGACTGGAGTCCAAGGCAGCAAAGTGGTGCCACCATTGACACCTCTAATGTGCTTTTCTCCATTCCTTTAGCAGCAGAGTTTTAGTCAGGCCAGTTTGCTTTCAGCTGGAGGGCTGTGCACTTGGAATCAACTGCCCCAAGGGTGGAAACACAGCCCCATTATTTGTCATGGATTGATCCAGAATGCACTGGAAAAGGGTGAGGCTCCAGAACACTTGCAGTACATTTGATGGCATCATAGTATGGGGCAGCCCAGCCGAGGAAGTTTTTGAGAAAGGGGCAAAGATAATCCAAATCCTCTTGAAGGTTAGTTTTGCTATAAAGCAAAGTAAGGTCAAGGGATCTGCCCAGAAAATTCAGTATTTAGGTGTAAAATGGCAAGATGTCTAAGTCTACTCATTAGACTCCAACAGACGTGATAAGCAAAGTAGCAGCTATGTCTCTGTCCTGGGTAACACAAAATATTACTGTATTCCATACTCTCTGTGCCAAAAAATCATTACTGTCTCTATAGGATCCTGTGGCTGGCAAACAAAATCACAGGTCAGGGGCTAGAGGCTAAGGTTGTCCCAGCACCTTTGAAAGTCAAGGCGCTCAGGCAGAATCGCACTCTTGCCTGTCTCTGGCCGCTTAGCTTGCCTCTTGGCTTCTTCTTGCCTCTGCTTGCAGCAACAGCAACTCAAGCGGTTTCATTTCACAACCAAAACCTGTTTCAGAGTGGATTTTGCAACGCCTGCCTGAACGCCCAGAGGAGAAGAGCAGCCCTGCTCCGTGCAGCCACCCCAGCCCACCAGCAGTGTCTGGCTGAGGCAAAAAGGGGTGAGTGAGAGGCTCCCCAGCCAACTGTACTGCCGTCTGCTGCTGACAGCAAGGCCAAGGCCCCCCACGAGTTCTACCCCCATAGCCGAGTCCCAGCTGCCAGAGTTTGCCAGCTGCATTTGCCAGCAGAGCTTCTGCCTGCCCCCCCAGGGTGGGGAGGGCGGCCACCATCTGCCCTCTGCTTCCCTACAGCGGTTGCCCATGCCTGGTGCCGTTTTGGGGAAGGGGATATGCCACCATTTTGAATTTCTCTTTGTTGCTGGGGAGTCCATGAGATTTCACCAACTTTGTAACTAACCAACTAGTGACTATTACTGTTATTTTTTACCTGTTGTTATTTCAGTTTTTTAGTAAACTATTTTTTTCACTTGTAACAACTACTCATATTGGTTTCTCCTTATTGGTGAAAAGAGGTTGATTAAAACTAACTCATTTTAGAGCGTCCCCCTTAAACTATCTTAAACCAAGACAGTCGTCACTGACCAGCAAAAAGGAAATGCCTAGGCATTCCTAAGTCCAAGGGTTTTTGGAAGATGCATATTTCTGATTACAGACAGATTGTAAACCCTCTCTATCATGTGATGCAGAAGTAAAATTATTTCAAGTGGAGTCCTGAACAGCAATAAGCTTTTGAACCCCAGTTACCCAGGGATCTTGGAATTAATCACTAACTGTCCTGAAAACAAACATTTCAGACCATCATCATGGACCTGAAAATGAAAAGCCATACACTTTCTTCACTGACAGTTCCTGCCATATTGTAGGGATACATTGAAAATGGAAAGCAGCTACAGAGCCCTGTGCAGAGTCACAGAAGCAATTGAGTGACAAGGTGGATCAAGTCATGTTGCAGAGCGGAAGACTGCCCAGCTGGCTTTAGATATTGCTGAATGAGAGAAGTAGCCAGCGTTCTACCTCTGCACTGATTTGTGGATGGTGTCAAATGCTCTATGGAGGGGGCCAGAAAGATAGAAAAAAAGACCATCTGGGAAAAGAGAGACAAACCCACCTGAGCTGCTGAACTGTGGCAAGATGTCACTGCCTGGAAAGAGAAGTTGGCTGTAGAAGTTCATCATGACATGCATGTGTGCCCAGGAGTTGGGCTGCTGAAGAACGTCGCAACAATGGACAGGTAGATTGAGCTGCCAGGATTAAAATGTCTCAGGAGGATCTAGACTGGCAACGTAAGGGTGAATTATTTCTGACTTGGTGGGCCCATGATGCCTCATCAGGGAAGATATACAGCACCCAGATGGGCTTGTGATCAAGGGATGGGCTCTTTATCCCAGGTTGTCCACAACTGTGAAAGGTGCTGGGATCAAGCAGGCCAGGAAAAGCCTCTGTGGTACGGTAGACGATGGTCAAAGCAGAAATAAGAGGAGGCCTGGCAGATCGGTTGCCTCATGCTCCTGCAGGCCTGCCAAGGCAAGTGCTGCGTGCTCTTCTAAACAGCCACTGGATGGCTGGAGAGGTAACCTGTGCCTTGCACCACTGCCTGGAACACCATCCTGGGCCTTGGAAAGCAAGTCCTGTGGTGACCTGGCACCCCTGAGAGAACTGAGTCAGACAAGGGGACTCATTTCCAAAACAACCTCCTGGACAACCAGGCCAAGGAACACAGTATCAAGAGGCTGTATCATATTCCCTAGCACTCACCAGCCTCTGGGAAGATTCAACAGTGAATGGACTGTTAAAAACCACATTGAAAGCAACGGGTGATGGGACCTTCAACCATTGGGCTCTACATTTAGCTAAGGCCGCCTGGTTTAGTTAATACCCCAGGCTCTACCAGTAGAGCTGTCCCTGCCCAATCAAAACCTCCATGTACTGTAGAAGGGGATAAAGTTCCCATAATTCATGCAAGAAAAGTTTTAAGGGAATACAGTTTGAATTAGTCCTGCCTCAAGCAAAGGCAAACCCATCCTTGGGATTATTTTTGCTCAAGGACCTGAGTGCACTTGGTGGGTAGTGCAGAGGAAGCAGGAAACATGATGTGTACCTCAAGGGGATTTGATTTTGGGGTGAGGAGAGTGTAATATTGAATTGTATAACATTGGTTGCAGAATGGCACTGCCAGTGTACGCCACAACTACCAGGAAGAATGAGTATGGACTGCTCCAGCAGTCTTGAGCTCCTGATGCAGACTGCAACCCCAGCAGTACACCAGCTCTCCTGCCCTGGAAGACATCTAGGATGGATAGAACCCACAATTACAGACTAAACGAACTCAATAGACAACTTGGAGGGATGGGTGTTGCCTACGGAAATTATACCTGTGCTTGTGTATATGTATATAGTTCGAAGGTGTAGGATCTGGGTGTCATATAAATGGTAAAGAATAATGGGGAGATATTGTCCTAATTTCAGCCAAGAGTGAATTTTTTTCAGTAGCTGGGAGAGTGCGTGGCTAAGGCCCAGATATTACTTGATAGAACCTCAATTGTTTGTTGAATTTCCTATTGAGGAAATAAAATACACTTTCCAGAGGTATTGAAATTTGAGTTTTACTGATCCATTTAAGTAGTCAAAAATACTTCTGACAGCTTTACTAATGAAACATATTCAAAACAAAAGTTCTCTATCCCTCTGGCCATGATATACTGCTTACCCAAATGTTAAGGAAAATTAACCATAAACTGAACCATGACATATACTAGCTCTGTCAGCCAATAGACTTTTCAAACCTATCTTTCTCCAGACATTCTCATTTCAGCATTTAAATTCCTCTTTGACCTTAGAAGGGAATAGACAGAATAGATAACACATTCCTTCTTTATGGAGATGGAATAAATTTTAGAAAAATCATCTATTTTTTATGATTAAGAGAAGGTGATCAATATCTCTGTCTTCAGTCTGATTCATAAGCATGGCTAAGTCAAAAGGAGATAAGGAAGTTACTGTAAACTGAGAAATGTCTCAACATTGCTCCTGCTGACTTATGTGGAAGATGATGAACTGATGGAGATGGAATGAAGACTGTAACACAAACTTAGTTACCATCTGCTCTCAAGAAGTATTCAGTAGCTCAGTATTTCTGCAGAATGTCTGAAAAAAAGCATAGGGCTCAAAAGCAAGAACTTCCATCCTCAAGTCTAGCCAGCTAGAAATACAGAAATGCAGCAGCATTTGAACCCTCAGGATCACTTTGAGTTTCTGACTGAATCACTAGACCTGAATGCACAGGTGACAGTTTTTAGGTCAGCACACAGTGGCCTGCATGGATTTCACATACAGAGTATGTGTTGCACTATATCTTCTTCACATATTCACTCCTTCCAGTCACAAACAAGATTTTTTTAAAGCCTAGGGAAAATTTCCAGGAAGTAAAATGTGTGTTATTTTAAAAATCATAGACCAGTCTGGAGGTTATATAGCAATTTGTTCCTGTCACGTAAGATTTTAACCTCAGTTTCAGGCCCAATTGTATATCTTTCTGAGCTAAAAAGATCTC
The DNA here is from genome assembly GCF_015832195.1 of Motacilla alba alba. Lineage (NCBI taxonomy): Eukaryota > Metazoa > Chordata > Aves > Passeriformes > Motacillidae > Motacilla > Motacilla alba. The sequence goes on from NC_052046.1 coordinate 49,853,746, forward strand.
AGATACTGTTTCCTAGAGTAGCATTTCACTTCTTGTTATTTCATAGCGTGGTTCCAATTCACTAAAATTACTTGTAAGGAACTTGAAGCTGGAGTGGTTTCAGGTTATCTCAAAGGCTACTCTTTCCTAATTACACACTAATACAGAAAAATTTTCTGGCAGGGTAGCATGAAAAATATTTTAAACCTTTATGGTTTGTTTCCATTGAGTAAAGAAAACAATGAACAAGCTAAAAATTAATTGGTGCTGACTTCTGTGCTTTTCTTCAGATGTTTTTACAAGCAGTAATTAAAACCTATGTGTATTGCTATGCAAGCCCAGCTGTGTCCTTATTAGGCCTTATTATTAAGTCCAAGTTCAATATTTCTGTGTAAAAGAGGGCCTGTCCTCCCTCTGCTTGCTATGTTTCCACCTCCTGTGTACGTAGGTGGGAGAGTGGGAGCTTGGGAATGTGAACTTGGTTCAGCATTGATCAGTCAGGCAGCAAAATGTTATTGTTCTCTAGATACCAAACATAACGCCTTTCTAGAACGGATAAGCTCAGTCATTCTGCACATAACACAACTTTTGTGTTCAGTAGTGCAGTTAACAGGAAAAGGGAATGAAAACGACTGCTTGAGATTTATTAAACATAAAAGAGATTCTAATGAACAAACACATGGAATCCAGTCCACTATTATTTCAGAAACTGAACATTTGTTTCAAATGCACTTCAACTTCTTGAACTTATGCAGATTTATTACACTACTGCAAGTACTTTACCTCTGAGCTGCATGGAAGGCAGTCTGAAGAAAAACAGGACACTTGTGAAAATCTAGCTTGTAACTGGAGAGGCAAGCCAGTGTTTCAGTAGCTCATTAAACTAGAACTATTAAAGCATCTTTCTCATCCTTAATGTAGACTCAGGGTTCCAGCTGAGAATCTCAAAAGCATTTTTTTCTTAATTATTCAATTAATGGAGAGTCCTAAAACTGCTTAAAGCTTCACTTTTAGAAATTAGAACAACAGAGGCACTAAAATGTTACGGCCAATGCTTTCAAATCTAAATTTTAAAAATTAGTATCTACATTCAGCCTAGACACCAAGTTACTCAGTGCTACATAAGCATCTCACCTGAGGCAGCATGTTACCCAGTTTTAGAATGTGATCACATGATACGGTGTAACTATGCTACTTGGATCTTGAATGTCTTTGGTTTTCTCTAAATTGGCAATCATATGCAATGCAGAAAAAAATCTACATCACAACTTCTAAAATTATAACAAGACTAAACCATGACTGAACTTGAAGAGCTCTGTAATAAATTTGGGTCTTTACTGACCTTTAGTGATGTATTTTTTTAGATAAGTGATTTTTTTAACTTTTTGAACTATTCTAGAAACGAAAATAAACCACTGTTGTGTCTCATGTAGCATATTTTAGGTGCAATTTATAGGAATGGCTAAGTAAATTACAAAGCCATTTTATGCCAATGCCCTTCTTTAGATCAACACAGAATCTATCTAAATAATAACTGACCTTAGAACTTTTTTTATAGCTTGTTACAAACAAAATACCAAAATTCTCTGTATACATAATCTATCTAGAAGAACTTTCAGGTGGATAGTCTTTACCTAAAGCATTTTTCAGAGTCAAGAACATAAAGACAAAGTATCTCTTGATTTGTTTATCTTCATAATTCATGCAAATTTTATGCATGCTATAGTACCATAACATTGTTTGATTACATTTTTATATTTTCCTAAATCCCTTCTTCTAAGAAAATTAGATGTAATGTTGTCAGTACATTGACAGAAAAACCATTTCAGAAAAACCTCAGCACTGGTGATTCATATTCAAAAACTTTCTTACTGTGCTTGTTATCATTACAGAAGATATTAAATATTTTATATTGTTGACCTATACTCAAATGCATTTTTAAGAACTTTAGAAAGATCATTTCATCTTCCAATTTGCAACCTTGCTAACATAGAAAAAAAGAAAAACAAACAAACCAATTTTCTTGAGGGGAAGTGTCTATTATTCAAAGTGTGGTTTCCATGTACAAAAATAAGCACATATCTTAAGATAGCTGCTACAGTTTCTTCAAATTATTTCTCAGATAGAATTCAACCATCAGTTATATTTTCTGCACTCACAGTAAAATACATACAAAAATCTCTATCTTCAGATAAAAAACTAACCAAGAAGTAAGCCTCAAACTTCGGTATTTAAGCAGCAACATTTTGTTCTTGGAACTAATATTTAACACCAATTTTGAAACTCATCTAACAGATTCAGTATTGAACTCTATTGAGTACTGAAGAAAATTATACCCATTTCCTGTTTTTTCTCCAAATTATTTATGTTTGAATGAGATTTTTGTACTTAAGAGATCATTTTCACTGCCAATACCTACTAATTTACTGTATCTCAACAAAAAATGCGCATTTCACTTGTGTATTTGGTTCCAATGTTGCTATCTACCAATATGTAGTTATTATGTACATCCAGAAAAATAATTGCAATATAAGGCATAACTAACAATAACAAAAAATAGCAAGTGTTAACAATCCATAGCTTTAACTTACATTCTGATCTAGCAAGAATGGTTTTAATGTAAGAAAAATGTTCGGGTACCCTCTGTAAAACCTGGGTGAACACATGCTAAAGATAATTCAGTAGTTTCGTAAGACCATTCTTTTAAAAAACATTTCAGTGTGGTTGGTTTGTTAGTCATTGACTATAACTGTTAACCTATAAAGCATTTTCCTGAAGAGCTATCCCTTCACTTGTACTTTTGTCTTAGTAAAAGGAAACAGGAAGTCTATAAAGCTTAGAACTGGGGCAAAAGCCAGGACCCTTCTTAACAACATGTTGCTTTAGCAGAAATCATATTAAGGGCTTGAATTGCTGCTGTAACATCCTCCTAAAATTTATAAAACCACAAAAGTACTCTACTTACATTGATTTAGAACCCTTCAAAAATTGCATTTCAGTTCAAATTTTTAAACAGCTTTGCTATGAGTTTTCTTTGCAATCCATTTCTTCTTCAAATAGGACAATCATGGAATCACAGAATGGTGTGGATTGAAAGGGACTCTAAAGAATATATAGTCCTAACTCATCTGCCATGGATAGGGGCACATTCCACTAGACCAGGTTGCTCAAATCCAAGAATTAACCATTTACAAACAAAACCAGAAATACTATTAATAAATTAATATTCACTACCAGAAGATTTATTTTGACTGTGTATTTCCATATATGTTGATGATTTACAAATAAGTCCATTAGTATATGGACATTAAACTATTGCTTTATCACAGCCACAAAAAGCAGTGCAGATAGGAGAAAAGAACTGGCAAAAAAATAAATGGCAAAATTCTTACTGCTGTAACTGCTGGAAGCTGTACTCCAGTGTTCATTCAAGATTAGAAAACATGGCACAGTAGTCTCTCAAGTTACACTAAGAGTTGTACATACTCTGAAATATGTGTTGGCAATTCCAGGTCTCCTTGGTGGTGCTGAGTAATAGCAGAAGAGGCAATAGGCAGAAACTGATGCACAGGAAGTTCCACCTGAACACGAGGAAGAAATTTACTGTGTGGGTGACCAAACACTGGAACAGGTTGCCCAGAAAGGTTGTGGAGTCTCCCTCACTGGAGATATTCAAGAACTGCCTGGATGCAATCCTGTGGAATGTGCTCTAGAATGACCCTGCTTGAGTCAGGAGGTTGGACCAGATGACCCCCTGTAGTCCTTTTCAACCTGACTCATTATGTGATACTGAGACAGTGTAGGATATATTGGAAACTAAAAATCATGAAGGAGGAGGCCAACCACTCTACTTTTTTTCCCCCCCTTTTTTTTCAACTGGAGAGTGAATGTGGAGAAGATGATTTTCACTATACAAGACACCAACTGAAATACACAGGCAAGAAAGAATCAATATCAGAAATTTAACAGTAAATAATAGCATGTGCCACTTCAAAAGAAAAAGAAAAAGCGATTTAAACTGGAATGAGTTAAATACATTTAGAAGTTCATGCAATGCAGAGACCACCTAATGTTTATTGAACTACTTGTCAAACAGTGTACAACAGAGTTCAGAAAGGGGGAAAAACTTAAAGCTTATTTTAAAAATGTTAATTATCTAGGATAGAATAAAAAAAACCACCAGGTAATAGTAACTTGTCAATACAAGACAAAGACAAATTTGTGCAGAGCTGAGAAAATCTTTTTATCTAAAGAGGCATATAGCCTTTTAGCCTTAAATTCTAATTAAACACTGCACATACTGAAAGAAACAATAGAATTGTACTTAGGAAAGCAAATCCTCATGAGCCAGTATGAAGTGGACTGCAATGATTTCATAGGTGTTTTCCAGTTGTAAAAGTATTTGGTTCTTTTGATGCTACTCCTTGCTAGCTTAACTCATTTTCAAAAGTTAGTGGTATTAACTCATTACTATTTGCACATGATGAAAAGTTGCTGTAATCCCCCAGTGAGTCACCGCTGAGACAGTAGCACATACTGAAAGTTGCATAATTTAATAAAAGGTATTTTCAACCATGCAATATACTTCACCTTATTTAACACCACTATGAAGCATCCCCAGGAAAAAGCCCTCATGAAAATTTGTATTTGAGAACTGCTTTCTTTTCATCTTTTATATTCCTTATTGTTTTGCATGTGAGAAAACTCTGCTCAGCAAGCCTGAAACCAAGCATTGTGCAGTGGCACTCTTCCGTGTAAGGAAGAATTGGCCAGGTTATAACCACATTTTCTTTTTCGTAACATTAATCTTTAATGCTTTAGAAAATAACAAATCGAAAACATTAGGTGGTATGCAGAATTACTTTTTCATGGCAGCAAGCCAAATTCTGATTTTATTTATTCTTATGACCCCCTTACATCAACTTATTCTTGATTACTGCTAGTATATACCTGAGCCTGGAAACTAGCCCAGTATTTAGAAAAGACCAAATAACTTTTCCAGGAGTGAAACAGTAATAGAAACTGACAAATATTAAAGTTTTGACAGCTTTAAGCTGCAAGTATAAAGGGGCATATGTGTATCTCTATATCATCTATATCTATAAATCTGCAGTTCCCTGGACAGAGTTGGAGAGAGAGCTTGGAATGGCAAATGTAACAAAGCACAAGTAAAGGACTAGAGAGTCTTCAGTTAGACAGATGACATGACTTATGACCACAAAGAATACAAAATGTAAAGAATATAAGATTCCTGTACCGCAAGGAAGATGGTAAAATTGTTTCAGCAATCTGGGGAGTGTAAAGTATTTACCCTTATGCATCTTTTGCATACTTTTTTGTACCCTTACAGTGTCCTTAAGCTGGACACTGTTGTGAAGATAGTGAACTAAGGGGTGGGGTAAGAACTCTGGTTTTAAGTGACCCTTTGGTTACTGAATTTTAAATAGTACCAGCTGCTTTCAGAGGATAGATGTGAATATGAACACAGAAGAGAATTCTTGAAATCACCTTGATAGCCACTGCTCTAAATGAACCACTTGAGGTGAATTTTCTTTATACTCAGTGAATGGCATGAATTTTCTGTCCAAAATCCACCAAAACATGAAAATATAAACACAGAAGCACCACAGCAAGTATAAAATACAAAAATTGTTGTATGAGAGGGATATAAAGCAATCATATTGGGACTTTAGTACATTATTATGCACATTTCCCAATTCCATTACAAAGTATAATCTCTCCAGTAAGGAGATTTCCTCTGCAAATGCAGTGAAGCCTTAGTATTTGTAATTTAAAAAGTCAAGTACTTTCTCATAGTAGGGGCTGCAGTATTAAGAGTGTCAGAACCAGTATAACAAGGGTTATAAACAGAAAGGTGTTGGATCTTGTGTGTAGGATGCAGGATGCTGCTTCTATGCCTTTGGGACATATTTGAAGACATATTTGGGATATTTGCCTTTGGGACATATTTGGGACATATTCAACAGCTGCTTTTAATTTCCTTCAGTATAGAAAGAAGGCAGTCAGTTGTAGCGGGTACTTCGTACCTCATCCTGCTTACACTGACTGACTGGCTCTGTTGTATGACTGTGCCCAAAGGAGCTGACAGAAATCTTCCTGTGAACACACCCTAGTCCACTCACCTAGTAAACCATATGAGAGAGATTAAATTCTGTACCATTCCTGGACTGCTATTTATAATGCAGCTCATCTGTACTTCATGTACCTGGATTTTTTAATGTAGTTCATTTGCATGTAAGTTGTGTCCTTATGTGCCTTCATATGGATTCATCAAATTATCCAGGTTATTAGTTTGCTGAAATAATCTAAATACTTTTAAAGATCCTGTAAACCACACAAGTAGATCTACAGATTTACAGTTCTGTAATCAGTAATTATAGGCATACTTACACTATAGCTACAAACATATTGAGAGCTACTAAGCAACCACTACAGTCTGGATTTCAGGAGTAAAGGCTCCTCTAATGATTTAATAAAGCATAAAGGAAATAAGGTTTCCTATTCACTGAATGACAACTTCAGTTCTTCCAATAAAATGAAAGTTGGTTCCCATAAGACTCTGGCAAGTGATGAAGACAACAAGTATAAATCATCTTATAAAGGGCAAAAAAGAGGACCCTGGTAACTACTGACTTGTCAGCATCATCTCTGTGACTGGAAAGATCATGGGGGACAGGGAAGTGATTTGAGATGCCCATCAAGGGCATGTCCTGCCTGACCAACTCAGTAGCCTTCTCTGGCTCCACCAGTGGACAAGAGAAGGGCTATGGATGTCATTTATCTGGACTTCTGTAAAGCCTTTGACACAACATCCTTCTGTCTAAATGGGAGAGGGAGCAAATCAACGGGTGGACTATTAGATGGATAAGAAAGTGATTGGCCAGTTGCATCCAGAAGGAAGCAGTCAATGACTCAGAGTCTGAATGGACATCAGTGACAAGTGGGGTCCCTCAGGCATCAGTATTAGGACCTGTGTTATTAAATATCTTCATTAATGACACAGACATAAGGATCAAGTGCACCTTAGCAAATTTGTGGATGACACCAAGCTGAGTGGTGCTGTTGACACACCTGAAGGACAGGATGCCATCCAGAGGGACCTGGACAAGCTCAAGAACTGGGCCCATGTGAATCTCCTGAGGTTTAACAAGAGCAAGTACAAGGTTCTGCACCTGGGTCAGGGCAACTCCCGGTACCGACACAGGCTGGGGATGAACAGATGGAGAGCAGCCCTGGGGAGAAGGACTTGGGGGTGCCGGTGGGTGAGAGGCTGGACATGACCCAGCCATGGGCACTCCCAGCCCAGAAAGCCAAACGTGTCCTGGGCTGCATCCAAAGCAGCATGGGCAGCAGAGCCAGGGAAGGGATTCTGCCCCTCTGCTCTGCTCTGGTGAGAGCCCACCTGGAACCCTGCATCCAGCTCTGGGGTCCCAGCACAAGGAAGGATATGGACCTGTGGGAGTGAGTCCAGAGGAGGGTTACCAACATGATCAGAGGGATGGAGCACCTCTCCTGTGAAGAAAGGCTGAGAGAGTTTGGTTTGTTCAGCCTGGAAGAGAGAAAGGGTGACCTAATTGCAGTCTTCCAGTACCTGAAGGGAGCCTACAAGGAAAATGGAAAAATGCATTTTACAGAGTATGTAGAGCCAGGACGAGGGGGAAGAGAATGGATTCAAACTGAGACAGAAGTTTTAGATCAGATATGAGGAGGAAGTTTTTTACTATGAGAGTGGTAAAGCACTGGAACAGGTTTGCCAGAAAAGCTGTGTATGCTCCATCCCTGGAAGGCCAGGTTGGATGGTGCTCTGAGTAATGTGTTCTAGTGGAAGGTGTCCTTGTCCATGGCAGGGGGATTGGAACTAGATGATCTTTAATGTCCCTTTCAACCCAAAACATTTACAAATTTATGATCAACAATATTATTAAGGGGGTAGAGAGAGAGAGAGAGAGAGAGGGAGAGAGATGTTGTTTACATGAGCAACAAATGCTTGCAGCATATAATGAAACTACTCACTATTCATTCTGAGCAACTTGTGGTACTCAGGAAAACAGAGTTTAGTTTGCACATTGGTCAAAACCATTTCCAATTCTTTAGTTTGCTCCTATCTTCCTAATTTGTGATTATAAGTTGATTGTCAGACATTAATAAAGAACATCCTTAAAAAGATATGTGTAGATAAAATGCAAGAAAACTGTTACATTTCAGGAGCCAGTTCAGCCTCTTAGAGCTACAGCTATGCAACATCAACCTCCTCCATATACTGAATCAGCTGTTTGACAATGTGTGCCATTTTTTAACCAAAAATAAAACCTTGATTGAACATAGAATTAAAATCAAGGTCCTCTTCTAGGACTGAGCATCAAGACGCATGATGATACTATCCATTCCTTTTCTCCCTTCTAATTAAAGTTAATTTTATTTTCAATAACTTTACAACAACAACAACAAAAAAAACCCCTCTGCTTTGATTTTACAGCTTATTCAAATAGTTTCAAAGCATTTTGATCTCAGGGTACATCTTTCCCAAAAGCCTTCTACAGCCTACAGGCATCAATGGACACACACATCTCTCAAGCTGTCAAGGGAAGAGCTCAACCACAGTGTCTGGGTACAGATCAGGTTCTCTGAGCACTGTCAGAGCTCTCCAGTTTTGTCCATTCTACCTGCAAACATGCTCACTCAGTCATGCTGCCTAAGCATCCACACTTTTGCACATGGAAACCACAACTTAACATTCATCTTTTAAAAGTTGGTGTTGTTTTTTTTTTTTTAAATACTAATGCAAGTGGAAACAAATTCAAGCACTAGGCAGGAAAAATCACAAGCATCCTAGAGGATGCCTGCTTAGGGGAAATCAGTTAGAAACTGAGTCCTGAGTGTATGCTAAAAATTACTTTGAATAAAATTGGGTTTTACGAAGATTAATGTACAGATACCATTTGTTATCTCATCCCAGTTTTGGTCCAAAATGAATAATCAGAGACTTCACATAGCACAGATGCAACTAAGCATTTTTAGTTCACAAAATTTAAACTATTAAAAAACATTCTAGCATCAAAAGCAGAAAACAAAGCTCAGTCTCAATGATGGAACACCAATAATAGATGTTATCTATGCAGCAGATTTACAAGCAAGTCACAAAATTCACAAGTTATGAAAGCACAAATAATTTAACATTTAATTACTACGATCAAGCATTACTTGAAAGTAGTAATGCTTTCAAGTAATTCATATTCCAACAACTGTGAACAATGCTCCTTGCATTTAGTAGGCTCCATCATTATACTGTAAAGTATACTTTCATATGACTACAACATTAATTTATAGGATAAATTTTGTAAGATTTGCCCTTTTGCAGGTTTGTTGAGACCATTGTAGAAGAAAAACCTGCAATTGGTAAAAGCTAAAGCCATACAAAGATGGGGAAAGGAGTCATCATCAAAACTGTTTATTTAATATTATACCTGTTACAAGATCAGGTAGTGATTTAAAAAATAAATAATGCAACAAGAAAATCAAGACTCCAGAAATAACTGTGACCTGGTATTTATATTTACCTTTGGTATTCCAGAAGTATCCAGCCAGTTCTGGAAGATACTTTCTACAGTTAACCCAGACCTTTAAAAAAAAAAAAAATTAGAAGATATGCAAAAAAATCAACTTTTTTTCAAGTGAAAAATAACCCTTTAAAAGCTAGGCAAACCTTCTAAATTCAAGTATTGGTTGTACTGAAGTACTAAAGAAAAATCATTTTTGTTTTTTCTTTTAATGAATAAAACCATCAGAGGTCTGATGAGCAAATTAAAGGTAGATCAGGTTTTGTGTACTTAAAAGTCAAACCATAAATTTAGTGCTGATAAGGATTGATGGAGAAAGTGTTATGTGGTAAACTACATCTATGAAACATGTAAAGTATGAAGGGGTGCTCTACTTCTTGTTACATGAATAAACTTTAGGGTTTTAAAAAGCACTGATAGATATTATTTCTCAAAGTTACTAAATGTCTAGTACACTTTAATTTAGTCCTTTCTGCGCTTTCTCTATATCTTGATTCACAGTGAAGTCACAGAATAGTCTGGAGCTTTATTTCCCTACAAAAGGAAATAGTTTGTCATTATGAAGCTGTGTCAGACTGAAATAACCATACACATGAGTATTTGTAAATTCGGAAACTATATTTGCGCTTTTACTTTTGTAGGCAGCTATTGTGGTATTTACTTCAACTCTGGTGAAAGACTTCCCAACTTGCAGCGAAGACAAATAAAAATAAAGAAATAAAATTTAAATAATTAAAAAAATATTCACACATGCAAGTACTGAAAAAGTGAAGTTAAGTAAGCCCTTGATGAATAAAAATATTCTGAGAATAAGAACATATGTGTATGCTCCTCTGCATGGTAATGCCTTGGCAAGATTCATTCTAATTGCAGTTACTTTCACATATATAATGTAGACTCAACCAAGAAAGCATTCATGAAAAGAACAGCCATTTCCAAGCTCTGAATCAGGAAGGCAAACAACCCAATAAACACTTTTAACTGATCAGATGATTTAAATAATCAGCTGTCAGGAAGGAGCATTTCCACATAGCCAGGATTCTGAACTTTCAGGAAAACACCATTGTGTGCATTAGATCACTATATAAATCAGTTTTCTACAGACAACTGAACTTATATGTGATACTTGTGTGGTGTATTAAAATAAAAGACTAAATAGCTAGACTTGTTCCTTGTTATTTGTGCAAACTTATTAAATTTAGAACATTTGACTGCTAATGCCTCAGACTATGATTATCTTCATCTTACCACTGTGCTCTAAAAATTGGCATCTAGTGTTAAGTCAAATTAGCTGAGTATCTTGACTAGGAGCAGTGATAAAGAGAAAGATTTCCAGTCAGTCAATTTACTTCCCCAGAAGAAGATGGTCTTGATTTCTTATTTCTGTCTGGTTACAAAAAAGGGTGCATACAGAACTAGAAAACGGATAACAAAACGTTATACATGCAAAGGTAGATCACTTGGACTGTACCATTTATTCTGTCTCCAAAAGCATAAGCAGGATAAACATTTTTGTTATCTATTGTTGTATGAATTAAACCCAATACAGCTTAGTGTTCTAATGCTGAAGCAGATCTAGGAGCTGGGAAAAATTCCCTTAGTTGCAGATTTAATTTTTCTTACCAAGGCGTAAGAAACACAGCTTCACCATGTCAGCTAATCCCTTTTTCCCCTATCCCCAGAAACTAAACCTATAGTGTGAGAAAAAAATCTCCGCAAAATAACCTATATTATATTTGCTATTTAGATCTGTTTAATATACCCTCTATTTAGTTTCAAAAACTGACTTTGAAATGAGCTTATGACACTCAGGGGAATCACACTGTTCTGACACCACGCTAATCCAGGCATAAACCACTAGAAAGTTTCTCAGTCTCTCCTAAAAGTTTGCCGTTTTTCTCAAGAACAAAACCAGTAACACTGCTTTTTCTCTTCCTGCAGCACCCACATTTTCAGAAAAACACCTGTCATACAACAATATGCAATCTTTTTTGTTTGTACTTGTGCAAAAGTACTTTTTTAAATTCCAAATTAGGATATTCCTGTTGGCACCTATCAAAAAAGCAATTTGTTTAAGAGGCATTCACTATTTTAAAAAATACAACAGCAATGAACAGACTATTGCAAAGATCTACCCTGAATCTCTTAATTGTCAGTGCTGAAGAACTATGAAGATGTTGGAAATGCTTCTGCTAAATTGTTTGACTTAGAAATAACCCTCCAAAAATTATCACAAGCAGACTGCCATCTCACAAGTGTCTTACAGAAAAAACAGAGAGCCTGGTATTTGTAGAGACTGCAGTTCAGTAAGGGCATTTACCACCTGCTTACATTGCAGCTAAGCATCTGTAAGGACTTAAATCTGGTGTTTGTGTGAATTCCTGAATGGCCTTCTGGTTAAGGTATTGGACAGTGGGGTCTGTGTTGAGTTGACTAGCACTAATTCTTACAAGACCAAGTTTCTTCAATTGCTTTGTACAACAGCTCCCTACTATAAAATGAGAACGTGGTTACATCCATTATCTCATCCCTCGTCTGTTTGTTTAGACGATAAGCCAAATCAGCCTAGCCTAACATTACACACACAGTTCAGATTCAACATTTTAAAAAAAGTCTGTAAAATACTAACATTAATTATAATTAGAAAATTGGCATTATAAAAGATGTCTATCCATGATGTTTTCAGTGCACAAGGCTCTAACGTACTCTACAAATTTTAACAAAAACGCACTTAATGCCTAAATCAAGGAGAAAAAGCATCAAAGTGTGCAACTTCTTTTTAGGTAAAGGAAGATAGAAAAGTCTACTATGTCCAACTGAAAATATGCAAACAAGCATATCTGCTTCATCATACATTTATACACGTCAGTAATTTTCAAAGTGAACTATTCCAGCTAAATATGGCAGCATTATTAGAGCAAACCAAAAGACAATGATTAGGGATTTTGTCAACAAGACATAACTTCCTACCGATAAATTTTCTTTGGATTTTATCGAGCATATATATTTTGGCTCATAAGAAAAAGAGGAATCAAAACCACTGGGAAACTGGGAATAATTTTTCACAATTATTTGCTTCAGTAGCTAGGTGCCTACCAGCCACTTGTCTCATTCAAAATCACCGCATTCACAACAATGTGCATGTGAATCAAATAAAGCAATTGTGAAAGAAAGAGATACACTTATACAGCTGAGTAATTTGAAATTGCAGCACTATTTTTGTACTTAATTGACTATTTGTGAAGACATCTAAGCAATGTGCTTAGTGAACCTGGGTTATTAACAGTACAAATAGCAGAGCTATAACACAAGCCTTCCTTTGTTTATCATGTATTATTAAAACCATAGCTTATATAGCTTATTAGTAGATTTGCTTGCTTTATTGAATGAAATTAAATAAAAAATACCAGCAGAAAACCCCTATGATCAGAACTGATCTGCTCAAAAATATTTTGCAGTCACAAAGTAGCTGCATAAGCTGCAACTCTGATTTATCTAAGACTGGTGAAACCCTCTGTTACAAGGGTAAACAGTGATTCTTTGCACAGCTCACATGTTGGGCACATATGGAAAGGATCAACTTGCAGGAAAGACTATGGGTGCAAGCCTTGGGGAGAATAGAGCCACTGGAGTTTTATCAAATCTATTGCATTTTGATATACAGACAGGTAAGAGGGGGTTTCTTGGTGTTTCGTTTGTTTGGTTTGCTTTGTTTCAATGTAGTGAAGTTTCAAATTATATGAGTAAATAAAATGACTCAGTGCATAAATAAAAAGTAAATAAAACTTTTTGGTGGGAAGTGTTTTCCACAGAAAGGCAGGGATAATGTGAGACACTAGCCAGTGCACGCAGTATTTTAAAAGGCTTTGTAAACAGAGAAGAATAATGATCAATATTTGTTTGGCGTTGTTTCCATTAGTCCTTCACTCAGACAAATAATCAGTCTTAAAGGCAAGTTAAGAAATCAAAAAGGACCAGAAGGTACTGCTCAGCTTATCTGATGTCACTGTTCATCTGCAGTCCAGAAACAGAAGGATCCTGCCTCACAGCATGGATTCCTGAAGCTAACATGCCATTATAATTGAGTCAGAGGAGGAAGTGAAGTAGCCCTATAAAGGAGGCATAGAACTGTCCTCCTTCAATTACAGAAGGCAGCAAAAATCAATAAAAAGTTACATCTGGATCCTGGAGCTACTCATTACTCTGAATGTAGTAAAAAAATCTCCTTTGAATAAAAACTAAAGGAATTAAGTACTTGGAGGTGAGAATCTTTTAGATCCAGTCTCTGTATGCAATAGTAGAAAGCTAAAGTTACATTACTACAGTGTAATAACTACAGAAAATTTCCACACTGTTTCATGATAGTTTTCTTCCAATGTTCATCCTGTTCTCATTACAAAAGTCTCCCATAAGCCAAGTTCTACACAGTTTGCCCCATTGCCACAGCTGAAAACAAGATTTGGTTTGATTACCTACTACAAATGTCTCTTTACTTCTATTTTTTTTAAATGATTGAGACCAGCCTCCATCACAAACTATAGGGTATTAGAGTGCTTAATATTTGTCAAATTTGAAGTACGTAGTTTAAACAGTTTAAATTTTACTTGGTAGAACTGCACAAGTCTGAGAGGTTTTATGTGCTACACAGTATTTTTGCTCTAATATTGAAATGCACTTCATTTCTACATCAAACTTTGTGCAAAAAAGCACTCATCAGCAGATGGTCTTTAAAAATACTTGATTTTTATCTTTCCTCCTTTTTCTTTTACTTCAGGTGAGTATTTCTGTACTAGCCACAGAATGTATTAAGAATGAAAAGAATATTCTCACAGCAGATAAGAAATAAAGGTCTTCTGTATATCAAGATTCCTTGCATTGCTGCTGCTATCTGCCAGGTAATTTTGTCAATAGATAGTTCAGATATGCTATATATATATGACTGTAAAATGAATTACCATATATCTAAAATTTATTTCATACATTGTGGAATGTGATGCATCACAAACGGAGCCACACTTCTTTTGCATTAGTCTTATTGAAAGTTTAAGTATGTTTTTAGGCAGAAAAATGGATGCTTATGCAACAACATTTTGCACTGGGTTTAGAGTTCAGAGAAACGCAAGTAAAAAATAAAAGCAAGGAAAACAGAAGTTTTTTTAACATGCCAATGTATAATCATACCATTAAAAAAATCACTTCCACATCTATTCCATATACTATAACTTGTTATATTTGGGCTAGAAGCTATATTGAATCATATATAGAGAGTATTATCCACTACATCACTGGAGAATGTAAAAGCACCCAAATTAAAGCTGAGATGCCACAAAACACATTTTCTCAATGGTAACTAGCTTCTCTGTTCTTCAACACTTAGGAACAAAAGTATTTCACTAAAGAACTAAATACATTTGACTTCTATGAACATCATCTTCTTTTTCACTCCAAAGCACTCACACGGAGTTATGAACACTTTTGCAATCCTGGCCTTCAACACTGTATTTTTCAAGTGAATATTTTTTAAAACTGTAACATGTAAAGCTCCTCTACAAAAGACTCTTTATTTGTAGCATAGTCTAGAATAGCACAGAACCACCCAAAATATAAGCCTCAAAGTTCTGCTAATGACTATCATCTTCAATCAGTCACAGTCACACACAGGAGTATTTTGAAGGACATGTCAGGCAATTAACGCTCAATTTACATTCATGTTTTCCATCTTTCCTCATGCAGCGCAATCTATGACTGAGAGGGGATGGTATCAGACTACATGAAAAAATCCATCTTCTCTGGTATCCCAGACTTACAGTAAAGTTCTGGCGTCCTTGCTGTAGGGCGCCATATGCCAAAAGCAGCTGGCAGGAGAACCACAGGTTAGTTTGAGCAGGCAGCTATGCCTGGCACTTCAGCTATGCCTGGCACAGGACGTCACCTGTGACCTGATATGCAAGTTAAAGGCACTGTTTGGGGAGAGCATGGTATAGGATAACCACAAGTCTCATAATTTTTTGTGCATATTTGTATTGGGAATCTTCAGGCAAGCACTATTTCTGGCTAGCACATATTAAAATCTTCTTTCTACATATTTCTTTGGCTTTTCTAGCCCAATTCTTACTTACTGTTTTTGTTTAGGAATGTCTTCCAACAGCATGCTAAGAAAATCCTGGAAAATGAACAGAGGAGCACAGTTAGTATGTTTATGAAGCCATAACCTTGTGTCTTCAGTGCTAGTGAGAGATTAAAGATTAGAGAGATTACAGATAACAGAATGATAGGGAAAAGTTTATATATCCACTATGGTGATATAATGACAACATAATGTATATTGTTATTTATACAATGTACATTATATTGTCAGTTTTCCAACTCATTCAAGCAAGGACTGTCAGCATTGAAAGAAAATGGGCTTGAAAAACCTGCTGACTATTTCAACACAATTCCACATTCCTACTTTAATTTTGTCTATAATAGACACACACAAACTATATTTAAAACTGTTAAAGGCTGCAGATTTACATACAAAAGTTAAGAAACAACAAATGTAATTATGCCCTCTTCACTGTGCTTATGTTATCACATTGTCCTTAATTACATAACTACATAAAGCTTTTTCCTCCTTAGCGCACATGCCTGGTTAGATCACACCTACTCATCATTCTGTGACAAAAATTGCAATATTGTTGATAACCACATCATCTAAGGAGTAAATTCTTCAAATAAAAGGTAGCTAGAATTTCTTTTGTGGTTTTACAAAGACAATGCAATGCCAGTGGAAGAGCATTACTATCATACACATGATAAGGGTATGATAAGCCCTCTTAAGAAAGTTACACCTGACGTCCTTAAAAGGTTCTCTGACACCCTGTGTTCTACATAACTCGATTTTCATGACAATCACTTTGACAGAATACACTCCTTTGAACAATCACATAATAATAAGATTTATTAATGTTAATTATTAATTTATATGCTGTTTCATACAACCAATTCATCTGCTTTATTAATACTGATCTTTGTGGAGACAAGTTTCATAGGCTAATAATGTTCCTCACTTCAGTATACAAGTACAGGCTGACTGACTGTACTGTACAACAACAGAGAGAGAGCAAACTGTTGCTCTCTAAGGTCTTAAAGAATGTTTCCTAAAAGGCAGAAATCTTTTATTTATGGACCATGCCATAACAGTCAAGAAGCAATACTGTTTCTCTGTCTGAGTATGGCATTGTTAGGGAATCAAAATAAGACTGATTGCAAATTGAAACTACTGGTAACACAGTTAAGCCTTCCTTCTTTACATATAAGTGAGACTCAGGCTGCATTGCAGTGGCTGCAAAATTGGCTTATAACAAAAAGTAAATTACATAATGCTCGGCTCGATGTTGCTGTGGCAAGAACGCCATCATTAACTGTGACAGGAGTCATTTTGTCCCAGTCACAGTGTATTGCAGACATGATGATGATGATGATGATGATGATGTGTGAAAGCCCATTATTTCATACAACTACTTGTAGTTTTGCTGTAGACATTACATTATTCTGTATATAAACAGAAAACTACTGTCTCCTTCCACTTGTGGAAGTTTTGCTGGAGATACAAAGTAAATACATGTACATACAATAAGGATATGGTATAAGAAAGATCATTGTTAGAGTTATTTCAAAAGTGTGTGAATAAGTGGTTATCCTTCACACTATTTGCACTGTGTATACATTAATGCAGCTAGATTCCCTGGTTAGATTCCATCAACTTTTCATAATCAATCATACAGTGAATGGTTTTATAATCTGTATACTATACTATGAAATTAAGCATCTTCTTTGTGTTCCAAACATCATGAAAAAGGCACTGTCATTCTAGAGGCCTTCTTAAAATTAGGATTAATCTATCATATCTTATTTTTCAATGCTCCAAAACAGAGTAGGAAAGCAAATTACCACTTACCTCATATTAGCATGGCTTTTAACATTTGCCTATTATCAATGCTGCATGACGCATCTCATTATAGGTCTGACTTTTCAGCTGTTTTTAATTTTTTCATTTTAACTGTCTGCAGTGAAATTTTACTCTTAGGCTACTTTTTCTTCCTCCACAGATGAAATGGTTCAGAAGTGCCAAGGAGAAAGGTCAGAGGATAATGTGGGGGTTTTTAAGATTTGATGCCACTTCTTTAAGATGATTTAGTTATTTTACACTTTGAAGCAAACACTTGTGGATGACTATTGTAATCATAAATAAATTCTGGTTCAGACCATAAAGCAAATTATAGTTTGGGGGGGTTTTTGTTTTTGTTGCAAGTAATTTAATGAAGGCATAAAGAATATATGAGTTAGAAACTACATGCTACCACAGTGCTGCAATATTAACAAACTGATCAAATAATAACACTTTCTTATATATTCCTGTTGTTCTTACCTGGATAGAGACCCTGAGGCTAGAAAACAACTTTTCTCTGTATAAAGAGACTGTTATTCTGCAGTTTGTGGAATTCTACTGACATTTGGCCAAGCTCAAAAAACTGTTGAAAGAATGAATTCTACACATTTACTAAGGATCTGCTAGCCCATCATAATTGAATTCCCTGGTGACTCTCATCCACTCTCACCATAGTCCTGACTGAAGCCAATAACTTTAATCACAGTTTTAACTCTGGGCTTCTGCTGGGCAGATGAAATCTGTATACAGACTGTGAACTTGACATCAAGGAGAAATTTTCTTTGCTCTGTTAATGGATGTACTGTATCTGAGTCAAAAGAAAGTAGAGCCAAGACACAAAAACTGAGAAGTAGGTTGAAAGAAGTAACTGGAAATGAAGGCTAGTTAAAGCATTAACTAGATGTATGTGGTTTTAGAAGACCTTTTATTTCATTCCAAAAGATGTTTTATTACTACTCCAACTTTTGTCTTGAGTAATGGCCAGCAAGTTTCTACCCTTGAACTGTTTTGGAGCATCAGGCAAGTACCTCTCCCTGATCGCACATATTGATATCAAAAAAAAAGAACACTCAATATTAAAAGACAAATTATGTCTTCATATTAAAACCTCAAATCCAGACATTTCAAGTACTCTACAACCAACAGATACTTTTGTTCAAATTCCCTAACTGGAATATAATGCAGTGGATAAAAACAATGGAGATGTCATGACTGAAAGGGATAGGTCCAAATGGACAGTCACTTTGCAACAAATAAACTTTGACTACACTTGCATCCAGTTCCTTGAAGGAATTATCCACTCAAACTATTCCTAAAAAAATTGGAGTTTGTGAATGACATAACTAAGCGGAAAATATTAATTTGTCCCTTCTAGGTGGGAAAAATAAATAGTGAGCACCCTTCTAGAGTCCTGTTTATTTGGAATTCCTTCCCTAGACATTATTCTGGCTTTTGGTGACAATTCCAGACTGCACCTACAAAGAGACAACTTCCTGTCCAGAGTAAGCAAGACTCCTCCACTGTATGCTTTATTAACAGGCCGCAATCATTAGCCAGACAGCTTAACAGTGTACGCCCCAGGTAATGCAACCTCCGTCTAGCTTTAGTCAAAAGTCAATTTGTTGCCCCTTATAACAGACAGAACCAACAGAAAATCAAAATCTGCAAACAATTCAGTTTCCAAGTTATTTTATTTCAAGATAAAATGGAACAACAGCTTTAACTCTGTTAGGAGTACCAGCAATTTGCACTTCTTTCTTTTTATTTATAGTCAAAACACTCCATTATTTTAAAGGTCACTCAAAGCAATTAGTAAGTGAATTCTCTCATAAAAAGAAAAATGGAATATTTTTTTTTAATCCTTCTCAAAGATTCCAGATTTGTGTTACTCATCTGTTGCAAACTCAACTAAAATAAAGCTACTATTAAAAATCTACTAAGCATGCAAGCAAAATGAAGGAAAAAGGCAAACTGATTAATGTTTCACATCTGAAGTAATTTCCTTGCACCTGCAGCTCCCATCTGGGAAAATTACTACAAACAGCACTTAAAACAAGACTAGTATTCATAAGGTGGGCAATTTTTCACTGTTTTACTTTCCCTCATTCCCACAATTCCTAAACCTGGGAACTTTTACAGTTATTCTGGACAAGGTGAAAAGTATAGCACTATAATATTTAAACTTGCCATCTGCACCTCTATTTATTTTTAATCTTTTATTCATTTAATCACTGACAGCATGTTTGTTCAAGAAGGATCTTGAATAAGAAACTTTGTACTAACTTGACTTCATTGCTTCTGCATTTAAAACTCCTGCTGTGATTCCTTATCTACCTATACCAGACCCCAACAAAACCCACAATGTTAAATATTTCTTACAAAGACAGAAAATGCATTTTAATTGGATACAGCCCTATCACATTTGCATTTTTCAGTGACCAAAAACCAGTATTATGTTAAAATTCTCTTCTCAATAATTTCACTAGGAGCTGGATTTAGGCTGATGGTAGACAAAGTAAAAGCACAAAAGCGAACAACAGAAGTTTTAATGTACCACACTACCACACTCTTTCTCCACCACATCAGGTAGTATTTCTAAATGAAGAAAAGTACCTTTCTTTTTCTTTACATATATTAAGGACATAGTTATGGACATACTGCACATATCCAAATAAAAAGTAGCCAAAGAAACAAAAGGTTAACTTTTGCTCCAACAATTCAATAACAAAACATTGAGCAGTTTTTTTATCCTAACCAAAATGGATGTTTCTGGGTGTAGTAGTTAATCTTCGGATACTGGAGTAGGTAAGCTACAAATTGACACTTCATAGCTAGACAAAGGGAGAAGTCTCTAGTGTATGTGCTAGCTAGCTACCTGCTGAACATTTTGCAGCATTCAAATAGTCTACTGACACAATTCACCCCACATCAACCAGGAGCAACAAGCTAACGTTTTCTTACCAAAATCTGAGCACCTTTCTTACCACCAGCTTAAAACAATAGGTTTCTTCTTCTTCTTGTTAGCAGTCTTATGACTTCTGTAATTTTCAAAATTCTTCCAGATGTATAATAGTGAGGCATCATTTTTATGATTTTGGATACCCTAATGTAGACAAGGCTCATATAGTCACTGGCATTTTCCACACTATGCCAAATGTAACTGCTTATAGTCTCAATAACATGGCACAGGAAACGGCTGCAGCAGTGTTAACTCCCTTAAAACCCCACACATTCCTCCACAGGGCAGAAATTATGAGTTAAGAGCTATTTACATACAGAGACATACAAAAGAAATCACCAATCTGTAAGCAATTTGTAAGATACCTGGGCATACATCTCACCCCATAAGAGCAAGATTTAAAACAGAATGCATGCAAGCAAAAAAACACTGTGGCTGGAAGAAACAGCAAGTGCTAGACTTCAGTTACACAAAATCAGAAATGTTTCAAGGAAACATTTATCACTGTTCTGAATATCCTCAAATATTTCTAGCATAAGACCTTTCAATCTTCAGAAGCAAAGAAAGTGTTTTCAGAAAGTCACTCATAGCCCTTCTCTTTTCTCTTCCCTTGCCCCCACTGTCATCATACTGCTCTTCTAGCAATGCTAAATATTTGTTGTGTTGTGGGTTTTGTTCCAGGCATGCTTTTTACCACGATGAGTTCAGTGACCAGGTTCACAGACACCTCCATGAACGGTTGTTTTCACAGCATTACTGAAGCCAGAAGCTGCACTGCTATTTGTGCAAGCTGGATTCATCACCAGTGAGAGGATTCCTAGAACTTTGGGCTCAGAGAGCCATGTAATTTTCTAAATCAAAACAAAACTAGAGACAGTAGTTACATGACTTTTACAGAAAGAGCTAGCAGGAGGTAAATTTCTACTTATAACACTACTTGTCTTTGTCCTTATAAGAAATAGGGTGAAATTAGAAGCATTGAATGAAACAGCATGCAGAGAAAGAAAATAAATTCAGAAGTATAATTTCTTCTCTTTCAGAAACAGAGAGGAATCTGAGTTAAGACTTGACTGATCACAGCCAAAAACCACAAGCTAAAAGATCACAGGCAATAATTCCAGTATGGTAAATGACCCTATCTTTGAGAACAGCAGTACCTATGAACATTGTCCATTTGAAGTATAATGTTAAAAAAATATCCCTCATTGTTTATATTATCAGATACTAGCTGGGTGTGATTCAAGTGTCACTGTGAAAAAAATGTTCTGCCCTCTACCAGGTGGGAATTTTACCTATATTGCCAAATTACAATTGCCTCTCACATCACAACCAGAAGTGATGATTTAGGCAACGAATCCAAACATTTGGGTTGCTGGTTTTTCCCAAACGTGAGGAACAAGCACAATACCTGAGAAAGGACAAGCTGCCCATGGAACTTGACGACAAATTTCCGTAAAGATGCAAGGTACGAGACCTCTCCTATTTTCCTTGCCAGAGATCGTAAAAGAAAATAGCCCTGCAAAAAATTAAGGCAGAAGCCATGAATTTTCTGATATCTAGAAGACTGAAGTCTTTATGATATTCATAAAGCAATCTCAGTAAAAATCAGCTGACAACACTCACCTTCAAATAGTGAACCTGCATGAAGATTTTTTCTGCTTTAAGACCATATTTGACAACAGAGGCTCCAGACTCACTCACTTCCCCTGTACTCTCCTTTTTGGGCCTAAAATGGAAACATACTAATTAAGTTTTGGATAAGTAAGTAAAGAAATAAGTCATACATTACAGGTTCTGATAGTTGAAAGCATTGTGTGGCATAGTAACTTTAAACACCTGTGACTGGTTTAGTCTTTTTCTTCACCATAAGTATATAAATTGACTTAGACAGTCTAACAAGTCAATTTTCTTCTAAATAAAATTCATCGGTAGGTTGGTGTAGTCTTTTCACAGCCAGCATGACACTTGGTCGCATTCCATTTTCCAGTGCAGATACCTTATGAACAAAGAGAAAAAAATAAAAACCCACAACATTTTAAAGTAAGGGGAAGTGGAGGGGAAGACAGTGAAGTCACTACATTCAACTAGAGTTTTCTCTTTTTTTTAGCTGAACTTTGGTTTAATAGCTTACATGACTATCCTTGCAAGAATAACATCTTTCATCTGCATGCAATAGGCTGCTGCAGGAAGTGTTCTGATTTTCATTTTTCCATTTGAATTGGAAGAAAAGTAGTTCAAATTTTAAAAAAGGAAGTATTTTGCACATGGGATTGAGGTTTACAGACAATAATATCTAGAAAAAATACTATTTACTGCCTGATTTAAAATGTAGTACAGCATCTGGTATACCAAAAATCTACAACAGTTAAGTGCGGAGGACTTTTAGGCTCTAAAGAGCACAGACTGAAACTAAAGAGAAGCTATGCGAGCATTTTTTCTTCATTTGTATAAAGTGCCTTCACAGGCATAGTACTGAAGATCATCTAGATTTTTTTCTTCCATTCAGAAAACATCTCAACAAACAGTAGTCCGAAAACAGTTGCCCATCTTAGGAGCCTAACCCTGTGACTAAAACAACCTCTCCAATTCTAAATGTGGATTTTGAAATGGTCAGTCTTCGAAACCACACGTCTTTCCCTTCATTTCTGCAGAATAGGGGAAATATGGGCCACAGCATTACAAGATCCTTCAAACCACACCACTCATGCAGGAGCGATTTCAAGAGCTTCGTGATCAATTTTTTTCCATATCTCATTTGAGGAAAGTGTTCTTCCTTTTTTATATCTGTGTCACAGTTTTTTATTAAAGTTTTGTCCAGAGTGCTAAATTGGGATATTTTTTAGACATTACTGTTAGGGCCTGTGCACATAAAATCCACAATACAGAAAATTTTCATAAAATGTAATTGTTTGGAATAAAATAGAGAGAAAAAAACAGATTGAATTTTACACTGTGTTTCTGTCCTCTTCCATGTTATCATTCAAAAATATCTTTTCAGTAAGATCTTTCCTCTACATTGAAAGAACAATACCAGTAACTGTTTTCTTATTCTATGGCAACTCCAGTTCTTTCAGACTGTGTAAACGTTGCAGACCCACAGCAGGAAAGCAGAAATCCAGCTTCTGGATCAGTCTCCTGGAAGGAAGACCTGCTGACATTCCATGCATGAATTTTCATTATTCTCTGCATACATAAAATGCAAAAACTGCTTAATTTCTCTTAATAAATAGGCCCATCTATTGACTTTGATAAATAGAGTTTGAGCACAGGATACAGAATCCACACTAAATTGAAATCTCTCTCATAATCACAATTATTCTAAATTAGGCAACCATACTTCCTTCCTCCTCTGACTTTGTTCCTGTGTAGATCCTAGGACTGACCAGAAAAAAGTACTGCATCTGGATGATGGTAGCGAAGAATTCCATACAGAAAACTTATACACATTCCTCTGCAAAGGCTGTATATATATTCTTGAAAATGTCTGTAAACAAGTGTAACTATTTAGAATGTAACCCTGTTCTCTGCTATCAGGACTTCAGAACACTATTTTAAAGCAATGCTCACTGTATTTACCAGACATTGAAAGTACAAAGATTGAAATTTTGTTACACTGACCTACAAAAGCTGCATCTAACCTGGTAGATAAAGTCTACTATAATGCTAAAGGCAAGCTGTCTCAAAATATTCAAGATGCTATCTGGCACATTTTAGATAGTGATAAATTTCTGAAGAGGGTAGAAGATGCTGCTATCTGTTTGCTGGGCAGATGAGTACATTGTACTAGAAAAAGTAGAATGCACTGGGATATCCTAGGTAATTAAAGGCTCTGATGTGCCAGGTGGTCATGAAAACTTACACAGAGACTGTAAGAGACCATCTGAAAGCACATTTCCTTTCAGATAGAATAAAACTCTTCAAACACCTACAGAGCAGTCAGAAGCATTGTTTCAGGACAGAATGGACCTGACACAAGTGGAGAGAACTCAGAGACTAATTTAGAGCTAGATATCAACATTGGCTTGCCTTAATGAATAACCACAAGATGCAGTTCAGCCATAAGGGCCAGGAGATGAAACAAATGTCAACACCAGCTTTATTCTGCAGAACAGAATGCTCTTCTTTGCTTTCCTAACAGGAGATATGAGAGTGCTCGATGAAAGTGCTGGTGTTGATGATCACCAGCAAAACAGATGCCAAGAGCTTTTTCGTAGGTGCTTTTATCCCTGCAGGTTTCTTTCCAATTCTGTGAGAAAATAGGCACAGGTCTGTTGGAAGTGTCATCCCATATGAGCATGGATGTGCCATAAACTCCTTCTTCAATGTTCAGATTTGCTCGTGCTGCCTTTCAGAGCTGCTGCCTGTTGAAAAGACACTTATCCAATTTCTTTCTTACCTGACCTCTTCTTTTACAGGTAGCTTATGACTTGCTACTTGCAACATAATACCAACTACCCATAATAAGAAGAAACATCAGGCTGACCATTAGTTTGCTGAGTGGCTTTCACCCACTCTAAAAAGGTATTCATTTGATAGATCAAAAATTGATAGGATCAGCTGGTAAGCTTGGGGCAGATTTTTCCAGCTGTCAGGAGAAAGCACAAATGATCATATGATCAGCAGGGAACAAAAAAAATAATGGATGAATGAGCTTATGCTTGGGAAGAGTGAGTTGGTTGATTTTTTTCTTCCTGAAATGATCAGCAACAAATAGTCATAATTTACCTTTAATATTCTGTATAAAAACACAAGTTAGAACCAGCCCAAGTCTCAGTACAGACTCACAACCCAGACCAAGGGCCAGGACTGAGATTTCTCTCTTACACGTCAATTTTGGAAAGCATGAGGACATATTTTCATGAA
This sequence comes from Motacilla alba alba, assembly GCF_015832195.1. Classification (NCBI taxonomy): domain Eukaryota; kingdom Metazoa; phylum Chordata; class Aves; order Passeriformes; family Motacillidae; genus Motacilla; species Motacilla alba. The sequence continues at coordinate 49,879,058 of NC_052046.1, forward strand.
GGAAAAAAAACCCAGTAAATATGCAAAAAGAGAATTTATTCAGGTCCTTGCCACAAAAATAGTAGAAAATATTATATCTAACCGAAATCAGTAGGAAGTCCTTAAATGCAATCACAAGGAACTAGAGATATCAGAGAAGAAATGGCCAGAATCACAAAGTGGCATCATGTGCCTGGCCTGAAGTGTTTATAGGAGACACATTTTTCAAATGAGAAATTAATTTTTCACTCTTTTGTATTAACATTAGGAATAACACTATCCTAAAGGTAAGAAAAATGCTTATTATTATGTTGAATAAATGTGCAAGTCAATAGAAAGCGCAAGTTTCATTTTCAAAATGAATCAATCCTTCTTGAGTTTCAAACTACAAAGGATTATGGCCCTTAGAAAAATTATTTTGAAAATCTACACCACATAACATTTGATTAAAAGTAACAGCTATATAAATACAAAAGACCACAAATGTGATTCCATGATTTTGAAAATGGAAAGCACTTATCCAGATAAGCATCATATCCCAAGAACCAATATTTAAAAAAATTATTTAAACCAAACAAAAACCTCAGCATGTAACTTGGTAGTTGTGTTGGCAGCAGCTTTATAACAACTAGTGATTAAGCTTGCTTTTGCATTTACAACTATGGTCAAATTATACACCTGAACAGTTACACAACTGAGTAACTTCATTGACTCTGCTTACACATAGATACACAATTCATCAGTAAACATAAAGTAAAACAGATCAGTGGAAGACTACAGTTACACAGATGGTGATATGCTCTTGGATTACGTGAGGCCTTGGAGAGGAACTTCTATGTTGGTGAGCACTCTCTAGAGTGTCCAAGTAGAGCCTTTTAGGTTCTACTGGGCAAGCACAAGACAGGAAGGTCTCAAACAAATGAAATGGCAACAGTCTTCCAAAAACATATAAAAATTGATAATCTAGAAGATGGGTATCAATTTATTCTTCACTTCCACTTGGTGAAAGAAAGAAATGAAATCTACATTTTTTGAAATAAACAGGATCTCAGTTGTGCATTAGGGAGTAATTTTTAATTCTTAACACTAACTATCTTATTGAGACAGCTTGTCTCTCTCATGAAAACTTTTTATTGGAGCCTTCTAAGGCTCCAGTATTAGTAAGAACCCACTTAGGATGGTCTGTGTGTACTGCCTTTATTTCAGAGCAGGAGAATAGACTACATAATTGTTTGAAATCTGTCCCTGTACCTCCATGATTTAGTCAGAAATCATGGCTAATATGAACTAAGATTAGTACACTCATTATTCTTGGTGAAAGGCTGTGAAGAGACAAGACGTAGAGGCTCAGTGGATCTTGAATTAGACAGACACTCAAGATCAAAGACTGTTTGAAAATTCCTAACACACCAATCAGAACAGATTATTAATCACTGTCAAAGGAAGACTGTCTTTAGATATCTATAAAGGAGCCTTGAGTTTAGCATCTGATACGTAAGGACCAAAAATCTATTTTAACTATAACTATTACCAATTTCTAATTAGAAAGTAGGTTTATAAAGTTTATATATTGTACTTTTTCCTTGTTTTTTAAAGCTTCATTCAGCTTGGCAGTTAAATACCATACTAATATATGTATTTGTCCTCAGCTACAGAAAATGACTCTGTTATGGCTTCCAACAGTCATCTTTTTCAGGAAATGGTCTTTTATTTTTTCCCTGAATAGAAGCTCTTGTAAACTGCTCAGAGACATTTCATATCAAAATAATCCCATGGTTTTCTAAAAGCTTTCTATAACAAAGGGAGAAGCAATTGCATTATAGTCAAGATGTATAACCCAGTCAGTTTAATTTGCATTTTCTTTTTTTATTAGAAGGAAATAAGGAAATGCATTGGATTTAATCAGATGATTCAGATGTATATCTTTTGAAGGGAGAAAATGTGGAAAACAGGAGAGAGTGAAAATACAGAAGCAATGATGGTGCTATCATATTGTTACCTTAAAACTTGCAGCTCTTCTTCAGAGTTTTGCACCTCATCTCTGAGTCTGCGCCAGCGAAGTAAAGCTTTCAATTCCTGTTGCCCTTTTATTTCATCATGTGACAGCTGCTTAGTAAACAAAAAACACAGATCACTGATTGCTGTTTCCCAACAGACAGTAATCATTTGCAGAACAAGAAACTTGGTTTGTTTCTCTTCAATGTGCAGAAGAGGCAGGAAAGGGTATCAATATCCATGATAAAAAATAACAGTTGCTGCTATGAGAGATAATAGCAGCACTAATGAAAACAAAAGCCTCACTGTGCATGTCAAATCAATAGTCAGTCAAATAGTTCTGACTGAGGAGAGAGATGGGCATGTTGTCTTCCCTTTAGTGAATGGCAAGAAACAAGCTGAATTTACAGTAGAGACACCTGGCTTAAAGGTTTTGGTTGCATCCTTAACCTTCCCAAATTGAAAGCAAAGAGCTACATTGTGTCCTGATTTCACCCCTCTTTCCTACTACTTCTGCCATACTCCTGAAAGCTCCCTGTCGTGTTTTCCCTCATTTATGTAATATTAACAGAGATTCATAGTTATGAAATAAATGCCAGGTTGCCATCTGAAAATAACTGTTTTAAACATAATTATGTTTTTCTATTATAAGAGTAGATGGGAAATTGGGGAAAGCAAAAACAGCTAATACTACCCTGCATTGCATTCAATCACAACTGAAACTATTCTCAGGCACTATGGAATACACTCATAATCCTTAAATTCTGTGATTGCATTGAATCAAAAACTACTCAATAATGTTCAGAAGGTATGCCTTACATGGTAACAAGGGAACTAATCACACTGTTCTTTTGTTTTCTCCTTTACACTCAGCTCCAAGGAAGATGTCTACTACAATCAAAATGCTTTCAAGTGACTAACAAAAGCAAAGAATTAATGTGAACAGCTCACAGCAGTGTAGTTATGCTCAATGTGAGGGCACAAATGAGTTTCAGAATCAAAAGGGAAAAGCCAACTGTTTAGACAGCCTTTCTCTCTTTCTTTTTCCAGAAATATGGTACATAACAAGGCACTCTATTTAGTTTGGTGCAATAAGTATGCCAGATACTTAATAAAATGGAGGTCCAGAGGAGTGTGTTATGTTAGTTCCCAGTTCTACCAGGGTTTTCCTCAGGTAGAAATCTGCAGCCTAAAGGGTAGAATCTGATGAAGGTACAGGTAGAAAGGACTGACACATTAAATGCTTGAAGTAGCAGAGGTACTAAAAAAGTAAGAGTTGCATCAGAAAAATACTTTACCAGCTGACCATGCAACTTATGAACTTTTCACCTTAAGGGAGGCAGTGATTTCTAAGTCTCTGACAGGACAGTAACTTGGTGTGCAGTAGAAGAGAAAAAAAAAAAGTGTAAGTGCCAGTGTGCCCCATTTAAAATCATCTTCTATTTTGCTTTGAGGTACACTTCTTGGTCATCCATTGGACAAAACCAAACACTTTTAATTAGGTACCTGGAATATTACAATATTCAGTAAGACTGTTGATTCTTCCAGTTTCAGGTATACAACAGAAGTGGAAAGAATTCATAGCAATTGTTTGATAAATGAATTTTAATAACAGAGTATAAAATTTGTGGGAAGGTAATCATTGACAAATAGATGTTTGTATTCTCATTTGCACTGACCCCTATCTCTGTAAAGATTTGTATTCATTGTGGATCACTTTTTTTTTTTAATCCAGTAAGCCTGTGAATTCCAATAACATTTTAATATATGTTACTTCATAGCACAGTTTGAGTTTTGAGGTTTAACTTATATCTAATTCACATATAATTTCGATTTCCACATTAATTTTGAAGCAATGTGTCATCACCTTACCTGTTGTGCCCTAGCCCAAAATAAATCTTCTAAAAAAGTGGCAAACCCTTCACTTATCCATTCTTCTGTCCAATCACGAGCACCAATGGCCAGTCCAAACCAAGCATGAGCAATTTCGTGGCACAGACGAGTTCCACAGAGATGGCTCCCTCCTGGCAGTACACTTTGTGACAGAAAGATGATGTGTGGGCTGCACAGAGAAATGAGTGACAGAATCCATTACGGACCTGCTACAATGTGTGTTGCACAGACATAACAATAACAGAACCAAAGAATGGCCTGAACTGGATGGGACCTTGAAGATCTCCTGGTTTCAACTCTCCTGCTGTAGAGAGGGACAGCTTTCACTAGTCTCAGTTGCTCAGAGACCCATCCAAATTGGCCTTGAACACTTCCAGAGACGTGGCATCCACAGCTTCCCTAGGAAACCTGTGCCAGTGCCTCACCATCCTCAAAAGGAAGAACTTTCTCCTAATATCTAACCTAAACCTACTCTCTTTCAGTTTGAAGCCATTCCACCTTGTCCTGCCACTACATGCTCCGTAAATAGTCCCTCTCCATCTTTCTTGCAGGCTCCCTTCAGGTCAGCTTAATTAGCCCGTTAGCTTCTTATTAGTGTATGCATGCTAGGTAATGACTAATAGCTTATATCTCAGGAATTTATAGGAATTAAGCTGTACTTTATTGTTGGCTGGTAGAAAATCAAACTAAAATTCCACCATACCGCTGTAAGGTATTCGACCATCAAACAGCTATTAATTGTAAGTAACTTGAACCAAAGTTTTGTATTTTTCATGTTACAAGACTGATTTATTTCAATAGAACCATTTATATATACACCAAGATAATAAAATAAGAGCAGTGTTAATATTGACAACAAGTATTTATCAGTTAACTGATCAAAGATGGAAATAAATAAAGGATAAAATTTAATAAAGAAAACAAATCAGTATCTGAAAGTAAAAAGCGCCATACCTAGTAAAGCACATGTGTTTGCCAAAATTTCAAACAAGCTAAGAAGATACCATCTTGTGATAAGAGTTTATCATTTTTGCAAATGCAGAGATAGGAGAACATATTTTACCACAACCACAGAGGTGAGAAGCAGTAGATATGTGCTTTTTACAACAGCAGGGGAACAATTCAGTCTGTATCTACTGTGCTTTGTCCTCAAGCAAGAAGAAGAAATTGCAGGGGAAAACTGTTATGAATTGTCACTCTGCTATTGAAAATACCCTGAACTGCAAGTTACTGCAGTTCCCAATCATGTGCTACTGTAAGGCAATTTCTGCTATGCTAACAGAAATTACAGACCTTAACAACTCAAAACCGATACAACTTCTGAAACTAAGTACATCTAAATAAAACAACAGAATTAATCCCTCTGACTAATATCCAAGGGGTTAATGGGGCACCATGTCACAGATGGGAGTAGCAAGGACACAAACCAAGACCACCATCCACAGAATGTTCCTCCATTAACCTATGGTATGCATCATCTGTATTTCAACTCTTCTCTCACTTTTCTCTCAGTTACAAAGGAAATAAAACACAAGCATATCTTCAAGACCAGAGGTCTTTAAGTCTAGCCTTCCAAGCATGGGAGGGGAGTCTATGGCCTTAAGACATTTCCAAGAGTCAAGTATTATTTGTCAGCGTTCCAAAAAGCTTCCCCACCCATCCCACCCTTCTGTTGGAAATGTTAAAACGCCCACAGTTTTCTTGCAACCAGCTGGATGTCTAGTACTGGGACCATAAAATATGATACACATGTAGATAGAAAAACATACTCAACAACTATCTACTTATAAAAAAAGTAGTTACCTAGCCAAGAAAGTTAATACATTTCAATCAGACAGCGTTGTAAGACACAATGTGAGGAGTTAAAGTACTAAATCAAGGAATCAAGTAGCATAAAAAACGCAAGTAAAAACAGCAGCTCTCCAAGTCTTTGCCAAAAGCAATTCTGATTAAGAGAATGAAGAGGGAGAGAGATGGGGGGAAAGTGTGAGCACAGAAGGTACAGAACATGATAAATCTTTTATTATAAAGCCCTGATGAGAATAATAACCACAGTTTTGAGGGTATTACTTTGGTCAGTTTTAAGCAAATGACCCCTAGTTGTGGCATGTGTACAGTGCTACAAAGAAAACTGCAGAAATAACAAGTAAATAACATTCCAGACATACTGGTGGCAACATTTCAGCCACTTGGTTAAGCAAAACAAAAGTAACTTCATGCCTCATAAACAGGCTCACAGAACAGTTTGCATTTTAGGTCTATTGCAGCAAAATATACAATAAAGATTGTAATTCCTGCTTTCTTCAATCACTTAAAAACAGAAATGCCATATTTAGACAATATTCTCTTTTACAGATGGATTACAAATCACTTCAGTAAGAAATGTATATGAGTTAAATTTTTGCCAAATAATATGAGCACAGCTTCCTACAAGGCTAAAATAAGATTATGTGCTGCAGCAGAATTTAATTTTAGATTCTGAGTAGAGCCAGCAACTTCCTTTCCTGAGAATGACTTAAATTATTTATTTCCTTTTGTTTGCCCTTAACAAACAGTACTAGCTCCAATTCAAACCATTGAAAAGTTCCCATTTTTCTTAAGAGTAATTTTATCAAAGACTGAACACATCTCTGGAAGATGTCCAGCACCTATTAGTTTGGAAAAAGTTTACATCTATGTATTTGCTTAAAACACAGATTCTCTATTTTCAATAAATATTCGAATTCCAGAAACTGCTCCACTTATGCTAACCAAATCTGCCTTTTTAATATCATCTAGGATGTGCCATGTTCATAAAATCATGGAATGGCTTGCATCAGAAGGGACCTTAAAGATCGTGTAGTTCCAACCCTGCTGCTGTGGGCAGGAACACTTTTCGCTAGACCAGGTTGCCCCATCCAGAATGGTCTTGAGCATCTCCAGAGCTGGGGAGCCCGCAGCTTCTCTGGGAAACCTGTTCCAGAGCCTCACCACTCTCCCAGAAAAGACTACTTCCTAACATTTAATCTAAACCTTCTGGTTTTGAGCTTGAAGCCAGTCCTCCTCATCCTGTCACTACCTGCTCTTGCAACAAATCTTTCTCCATCATTCTTATAGGCTTCCTTCAAGTGCTGGAAGGCTGCAGTTAAGTCACCCCAAAGCCTTCTCTTTTCCAGGTTGAACAAACCCAATTCTCTCAGCCTTTCCTCCCAGGAGAGGTCCATCCCTCTGATCATCTTGGTGACCCTTCTCTGGACTCGCTCACTTGAACAGGTTGATGTCTTCTCTGTGTTGGGAAAACATTATGAATGTTATTAATTGCACATTGTTACTTAGCAGTGCTGCTCTTAAAGCACTCCATAATTTAAGAAAGTCTCTAAGTGAAAAATAAGACAATTTGATGGGTAACTAAATTGCAAGACCCAAAAGCTTTTTTTTTAACTTTTTTTTTACAAGAAGAGAAAAGTGGCCTTCCTACCATCTGTTTGATTTACTAGAAGCAGATTATAAGGCTTGATATCCATTTCTTTGATTCTAATTGAATAGGAAAGAAATCCATCCATCCATTAGAAATGGGCAAAGATTATTCATCTCAGAAACTACATCAAGACCTGACAAGGACTGTACAGATTATAAATGCCTTTAGCAAGTAGGGTCCAAGTTTCTAAAGCAGGCCAGAACAAGAAGGCAAGCTGGATATGGTAAAAAAGATGGGAAATCTCTCCTAGTTAACAAAAAAACCAACAACCGTACCAGTCATTCCCAGGAAGTTGGACAAGTTCCCAGGGACTCCAAGAGAAAAATAAGTTAACAACTTGTTTTTGACAAGTATACACTTGGTTACCCTTCTAAAGCAAAAGAACATTATACTGACCAAAATCCCATGCTCATAATTTAGACATTTGACTGGAAGAAGGAACACGTTCCCCCTCCCAGTTAAATTGCAGTTAAGGGGAATCTCAACACTGTAAGTATGGCATGAATGCATATAAAGGAAAAAACTGTGTCCCAAAGGGAAAGAAATTGTTGTGAAAGACCAAAGAGTCCTGATGTTCCAATCATTCACATCCACCCACATACACATCCTCAACAGTTAGTCTCTTTGACAAATAAAAGGTTTCCAATGCATCCTAAAGCTCTGAACAGTAATCTGCCCATCTGAGAAACCAAATCTGTAAGAGGAATTTTTCAAAACTTTCTCTAGACTCACGACTTAGATGCAAGTGCTGCTTTGCATACAGTCTGCAAGAGTGTGGTATCTTTGGCTGCTCACACATAATCAGATGAGACACACAGCACAAACCCATGCCACGTGTATGGATAAGAACCTAAATACATATTTAAGATGGGAATCTGAAGTTAATTTCTAACAAACTTGTTCCATTCATTTGAAGTAGAAATATTTCCCTCTTAACACAAAGAGATCTGCACACACATTTTCTTACATATTTGTGGAAATAACAGAACCAAGACTATTGTCACCTGAGAAATAATGCTTCTGAAGTCCAAAGTAGCACCAAAAATCACTAACACAGATACTACTTACATATATATAAAATGATATTTTGAATTTGAATTTTCTATTTTGAAAAAATGTAATCAGATAATAAATGGGTGAGACAGTTATTGTAGTTCTAAAAAAATCTCTTAAATATGTAGAAGGGAGCAGGGAAAGTCTCAAATATTTTCATAGGAACATATTAAAACTAAGGTATACATTTAAAGATTACTGGAATTTGGGAAAGTTAAAGAATTAAATGACAGCTCTTCACAAACAGTTCATGCAAATTCTCATCAGTTGCCTTTAACCTCGTGTTGGTTTTGCTCAGCCTGGTTTCTGATAGTGGAGGGGCCACAGAGGTGGCTGCTGTGAGAAGCTGCTGTAAGCTTCCAGGAGAGGCAATCCCTGATGGCTCTGAAGATGGAGATGCTGCTGGCCAAAACTGGGCCAATTAGGGATGGTGGTAACACCTGTGTGATGACATATTTAGGAACAAAATCAAAATAAAATCATAGGGTTTTGCTCCTAGTCACAGAAGAGGAGGAGGTGAGAACTTGTGAGGGAAACAACATGGAGACACCAAGATCAGTGGAGAAGTAAAGGCAGGAGGTGCTCCAGGCACGGGAGCTGAGATTCCTTCGCAGGCCATGGTGAGACCATGGGGAAGCAGCTGTGCCCCTTTGGGATCCACAGGGGATGCAGAAATCCACCCACAGCCCATGGGGGAGGTGCCCAGGACAGAGCAGGTGGATGCCTGGAGGAGGCTGTGATCCAGTGGGAGACCTGGTGGAGAGAGAGGGCCCTGCTTCCAGGCTGGAGCAGCCTGTCCTTGTAGGGCTGCACTCCGTGGAAAGAGAGACCCAAGTGGCAGCTGTTTTGGGAGGACTGCGTGCCCATGAGAGGGACTCAGCTGCTGCAGTTTTGGGAGGACTGCTGCTCATGAGAGTGGACCCACGCTGGAGTAGTTTATGGAGAACTTTCTCCCATGGGAGGGACCCCACGGTCTCACAGTGGAAGGACCCCTCTCCCAGAGCAGCAGAAGAAAGTCTTGGTGATGAACTGACCGAAACCCCCATGACTTGTCTCCCTGCACTGTCTGTGGGAAGGAGGGAGGGACTGGGAAAAAATGGTGTTGTAATGTCTTAATTTACTTCTCATTATCCTCCTTTGACTCTGTTAGTGGTAAATTCACTTCATACCCTTAAACTGAGCCTGTTTTGCCCTTGAAGTGTTTTCTCCCAGTCCTTATCTCAACTCACTTTATTAATTTCCTTATCTCAACTCACTTTCTTAATTAACCCTTTGTTAATTTCTCTCTGTCCTCTGCCCAGCTGTGGCAGGGGAGGGTGAGTAACCAGCTTTCGTGGGTGCCTGGCATTTGGCCAGTGTCAAACCATAACAAAACTATTCTTTCAGTGATACAAAGAACAGTATCAATATAATGTCCGCAATATCTATATCAGACTTTGAATGTTAGCTTAATTTATCTTTCCAGGTACTTGTGCCATTGGAATACAGACACAGGACCACTCAACATCCACTTTCTTACCTTTATAATCTCCACTGGCCTAGTGTATGTTACAGTGCAGAATTCAGAGAACTACGATCTTTTTGACCTCCTAGGTTTACAGTATACCAGAAACTCAAATATATATTCAGATGCAGTTGTAGAGACAAGGATCTGGTAGAATACTCTGAGCACTATTCTAGAAATAATGGAAGCTAATTTTTGCCTTCCTAACATCATAGGGAGAAACTGAAAAGTGAGAGAAGTTACAGGTGAAAGTCATTCTAGAGCATTTGTTACCTGGGAGAAGAGACGGACCCCTATCTGGCTGCATGCTCCTCCCTCTCTGTAGTCGCAGAGAACAAAAAGGACCCTGACCCTCCTTTCCTCCAGGCTAAACAACCCCAGCTCCCTCAGCCACTCTTCAGAGGACTTGTGCTCCAGACCCTTCACCAGCTCTGTTACCCATCTCTAGACACACTCCAGCCCCTCAATGTCCTTCTTAGAGTGGTGGGCCCAAAACGGAACATTCCAGATGTGGCCTCACCAGTGCTCAGCACAGGGGGACAATCACTGCCCCGGTCCTGCTGGCCACACTATTGCTGGTATAGGCCAGGATGCCACTGACCTTCTTTGCTACCTGGGCACACACATTGGCTCATGTTCAGCCACGGTTAGCCAGCAGCCCCAGGCCTTTTTCCTATGAGCACTTCCCAGCCGCTCTGACCCAAGGCTATAGCGAAAGGCATGGCTGTTGTAACCCAAAGGCATGACCCAGCACTTGATCTTGTTAAATCTCATACCACTGACCTCAGCCCATCCAACCTGTCCAGGTCCCTCTGCAGAGCATTCCTGCCCTCCAGCAGATCAACACGCCCACCCAACTTCTTATTGTTTGCAAATGAACAATCTGGTAATAACACAACTAATTTCTTCAAATTATGTCACATCCTCTCTCTAACACACACAGAGCACACACTCTTTGACAGTGCTAAGTCAAAAACTTTTGACTGTGTTTTTACAAAAAAAATCATGAAACAACTTACCCATGGCTGATACCCTGCTGCACTTGTATCATGGTAATATATCTTATCTCCTTAAAATACCTGACTTGGGAAGTAAAGCAAGAAGGAAACAAAGAACAGTGTATTTTACATATGAACTTCAGTCTGATATCTGAGACTCAAGTGTTGGCAGTAACTTAACCCAATTTTGTAATAAGATTAGCAACTAGATGTGACAAAAACAACCAGGAGCCAAGTCAAGTAAGAACTGGAGAGCTGAAGAGTTATTCATCAGTTGACCTGTGATGCACCCAGGATGCCTAACAACACCTTTAGCTCATTTCTTTTCATCTTCCACATTCTGTATCACAATGAGGAAATCGCAGAGCATGAACATATTTTTGAATTCTCCATATTTTGCTTACTAATGTCACACGTAAGCTCAGCAATATCTGTTCATTTAGAAAGTTCCATAATCCCAAGATTTGTGTCAGGCAGCAAATTGCCTACTATGCTAAAGAGAAGAAAACATAGAAAATTATGGGGTGGGGGGAGAGAAGGAATTACAATTTCAAAGTCTCAAGTTCCCATCAAGATTTTTTTACAGATTTGTTTGAAATCTCTTGTCCAAAAAACCCATGAAATAACAAACTTTTATAAAAATCAGTTACAGAACATCTCCAAGTAACAAATGGCTTCATCATGGTCAAAAATCTTACACCCAGCCAGAGAAAAACCTTGAGAGACTATAGCTTTTCATGTTGTATGTCACACAATGTCTTTTCCATATTTAATTGATTTAGTTAAGTGATTTATGGCTAAGTATAAATTAAGTGACTTCAATAAATATAAGCACCTGTTTCACTACTGAAAAAAAAACAACAAAAAACTCTGTGTTTTATGCAGCTCAGTTTCTAACCTTCACACTTCACTTCCAACTGCTCCTCAAAAAAATATTGACACTGCTAACACTGAAAATAATTTGTAACACCATTTTCCAGATCCCTTACTAAATATTCATAGTATAAAACTGCACTGTATCATGGCACACATTTCCGAACAAATCTTACAAGCTGCAGAATTGAATTTGGCTGTGTTTTTCTTAAAAACCAGATAGATTGGATGTCAATCTACAGTAATTCAATTATAGAGCAAGAAATAAAGATGAAGAAAATAAACTTATTTTTAATTCAGATTGCTCTGCAAAGTATCTTAGGATATGGATTTTTTCATCTTATATTTTTTGTTTGATGTAAGAGAGCTGATAGACCACAACGATGATAAAACATCTTTACTCTTGGTGATATAGGTAGCTTCACAAAAGGTCAGATATTGAGAAACAAATTTTGCTCATGTCTAAGGAGACAGAGGAAATATCACAGTTCCACTAAATTCAGCAGGAGTTTTATATACAGATAAAAATGCAATACTTGGTTTACATTATGAATTTGCTATGTTCCAGATTTTATATGAAACTTTTACCACATTTCTGAGTCCTTCCAAATATTTGAAATTGGTCAACTGAAGAAAATATTAAAAACACCTAACAGTTATACTATTAGCCATGTGAAAGTACTTAATAACAAATAATAGTGTGGAAAGTCTCTTTTTGAACCATGCGTTTGTATTAACTACTTTTCATTTAACACTGATTTTATAACACAAAATTAATCTAACATGATGAAATTTTAAAAAGTGAACAGAAAATAGCAATGGATGGACATTGATCATTGTAATGAAATATTTTAATTCATCACACTGTTTCTGCAAGAAATGAGCAATGGAAAGAAATACAGATACAGGTACTCACACTTTTCATTTTATAAATATAAAATAGTTCTTTGTACTCTTTTTGTTTTCTTCTCATATGCCAAAGGGAAACTTTAAAAAAGAAGATTCTCTTGTTTTATATTAGAAATTAATACAGCATTTGTTTCACTAACTTTTCAAACTATTTGAATTCTTGCAAAAAATTATTAATGTGATGAACAGTCACTAACGACATTCCTCAGCTCCAGTCTAAGTGATGACATTTTGTCACTGGTGGATGATATTACTTGATCTTCAATGGATTTTGTTATTTGTAGCTTTCCATGTTATTACTGGAATATTTGGACTTCCCATTACTATATAATGAAGTTTCTGGCAGATATTAACACAGCAGAGAGACACAGTACAAATAAACAGCTATGATAAACAATTAAACAGAAAGCAATATATATATACACACATATATATATGCTTCACCATATTCAGTGAAAATTACTCAAGGTAAGGGCCTATACATTAGTGGTCTCAAAAAGTGACATGGACAAGACAAAATAAAGTAAAGAATGAGTAATTTTTTATTCACCAAATCTATACAAAAAAGATTTTATCTACAACAAAAAGGCCAAATCAATGAGAAAAGTAAAATAGATTGCTTGCTCTTTGAGTTTCCCAGTATTCTTTTCTCAATTCAAGGCCTTGTGGTATCCCTCTTTTAAAGGAAATTAAATCTGCAGGAAGGCAGAAGTGGTTCTTATTAAATCTTTATGAGCTACAGTAAAGGTAGCATCACAAACAAAATCAAACCTTAGTAGCACTCTTGTTTTTTAAGGATTTTTGTGACAAATACTTAATCTGCAGAATGAGAAAACTCCAGATATGTACCCAAATCATTCAGAAAAGCCCAAACATTACTGGAGGAGAAAGAGCTATAAATCCTTGATGTTTCTAAGAAAAAAACAAATGAAGAGGTAAAGCTCAGATCTAAAAAAAAAAAATATTAGAACTTCTCACATCATACAAGAGGCACAGATACAATTCTTTTAAATTTTCAGTTAGTACCTATTACACTCTCACAGCTTGCACCGATTATAAATATGGAACCAAACAAAAATTTAAGATAGTTATCCAAATCCCATGTAGTCTATTTTTTGCCCATATTTAGTATCACCCACAATTCCTGCTTCTAAGAATTTGTAGTTATTATTCTATTTGCTGAAGTCTTTCATTTTACTTTAAAAATTGGTGTAGAATGGTGCAAATTCAACACTATCATGTCTTTTCTGATTTTCAGCATTACTGCTAAAATGCATTATTTCTAGTATGCCTATATCATCTGTTTATAAAAATATATATTCATCTTAGAAATGTAGAAATTTATCTAATCAGCTGTACTACTATCCATAACCTGTTTTCCTTATTTTTGTCATCTCTAAACAGTATATAAATTGATAAAAATTACATGGTTTCATTTTACTGAATGAGTATCCAATGCTTTTGGCTACTTTGACTAAGGAGGTACATGCTGTGAGCAAAAAAAAAAAAAAAAAGAGAGAGGAAAATATAGAAGAATACGTAATGGCTTCATTTTCTTAGTTTATTCTACACAGCAGCTACACAAGCCTTCTTTTTTGTATGTGTTGGTCAATAAGATATCTGTTGTGCTTTTATACAAAGAACAAAGATGCCTTTATCAATTCTCGAAAGTCTGCAGGACAAACCATTCATGCTGTCAAACCTCCTAAAACCCTTTCACCAAATAATGAAATCCATCAGTGACAAATGTCAACATACTAATTTATTAAATACTGAACAAAAGGAGCATTCAGAAGAGGTGCTTCATTTCATGTTATATCAGCCCTTCAATTTGTAACAACTTTATGGCAGCCCACAGATCATGCAATATTAAAACAGAACAGCACTATGATTATTAAAACTAGAACAATCTGCCATCCTCACAATAAATGCTAAGTTCAACAAAACTATAAACAGAATCTGTTGGGAACATGGGACTCTTTGCCAATGCATTCATTTTTCTCCTTTTTGGAAGATTATTTCCAAGTAAAATCTTACAAACAAACACAGATTCTTTTTCACACACAGTCCCATTTATTGTGCTGATGGAGAAATAAGATAAAATTACATCATATCCAGTGAAAGAAGAGCTTCAGTGTGCCTGAGAATTACTTTATCCATTATACAGGACATCCAGCTATTAATGTAGAATCATATACCAAAGGGATAGTTAAACTTGAAGTAGCTAGTGTGCATGTGAATTACAACATTCATCATACAAAGACATTCAGCTATTACTGAAGCACACAGCAAGGGATAGTCTAATTGGAAATAGCTAGCATAACTAAGAACTACATTAATTAGTTATGATACTAAGTATCACATATTAATGAACTTCTGTTGCATTTTCTATCAATTTAACTTTTTTTACATCTCCAGATTGTTTCAGGCCATCCTAAGGACTAAATAAATACTTTTCCTATTGTCCAGGACACTGCCACAGGCTATATTTATGAGTTCTTTTCAAAGATGCCAAATGATAAGGCAACAACTTTATATTCTAGAAACATCTCTTGCATCCATCATTTCTCTGTGGCCTGATAATTTCTGTTTTGTGAATTCACCCAGTTAACCTTGAAGATAGAATTTCAGTTTTGAAGTTGTTGATAATGCCAAATTACTTGGTAAAATGCTAATACCGATTCTATTAATAAGTAAGTATTTTTCCAAATCCAAAAGAATACAATGAGGTGGTTTCCCATCTTGCAGGATCACAGTGACTACACTACCATGTGTCAAAAGATACTAATTTTGAGGTGGTTGTTTTTTACTTTTTTTTGGATTTTTTTTTTAATTCATCATGGATCTTATATTTTAATATACGCAGAAAAATTTTGACTGCTTCCACATATTCTCCTGACAGTTCTCCTAGCACACTGAAACCTCTCTTTTTACGAGACCACACATTCATATTTTCATGTGGATATTGACCACTCACAGGATGTGAATATATTCCAAAATTTCTACCAAGACAGAAGGTAATTATATTTACAGTTAAATTCAGTTAATACCAGTTGCATAACCAGTAGTTCATGGATGTTTCCCTGAAGATTTACTTAAGCCTACATCTTGCCAAATGGTTAAAATTTGCTACTTACTCTGTCTTGTCAGCATTGATCAATTTTTTTTAAATGTCAAATGGTATTTGGCATTCACATCAATTTAGATTTAGGAACCTGATGACCAAAAAGTTGTATAAACTGTGAATTTTTCAGGGAGTACCAATGTGAGCTTCCAAATAGCTAGCAGTTTTACAGCCAAATCCAGTCACTCTGATAGAGTGACTGATAGAGTGATCTAGTCAATCTCCATAGATAGTGTAATTGCTTTACATTTTTAAAGTGGAACAACACTCCTTGAGACTAGCTTCAAATATGAGCGTGTCTGTGGCAAACTGTATACATGTACTTGACTGCAACTTAAGCTGTAATGTAGCTTGTTGGTTTTAGATTAGAAAACACCTAATAATGTAAATTCTGTACTGAGGTTATATACTGGATTCAAACCTCGAGGTCTCCCATGCTGTCCTCACCACTCCTTAGACACAGGTAGAAATAAGAACCTGTTACTCTCTCCATGGCCTTACTCTCCAAGGAACAATATCTCTCAGTGCATTTCTCAAGGCTCAGTTCCAAGTTCTGGAGATACGAGCTTTCCAGTGAGCTTGTTACTGCTGACAGCCATCACTCTATAGCTATTACTCCAGCAGGTTTAAAATTAATCAACTAGGAATCCACCGCAAATATTAGTTATACGGACATATACAAACAGGGTGTAGCTGTTTTTCCTCACAAAGAGAAGAAATACCTCTGTGATTGCAATACATTTTCTTTTCTGGGAGCTTACAGAACTTGCATGCATACATGTGTACTGTTGTGTTAGCCCAGAACAACTGGCCACGGAAAAAGTTAAGCTTTAAGAGAAAAATAACCTATCTAATCTGGCACTACCAGACAACAGAGTAACAACAGAAACTGATGAAAATCAGACATTTTAAGAAAAAAGGCAAACAGCTGTTAGGCAGAGACTGTTTGTGTATATACCAGCTGTACAAGGATGTGTCCACTGTTGGTCTACTGTTTTGCTTTTAAGAAGAAAGAAGTTGTTTAAAGCGTAAATATAATTTGCTGAATTCTACTTTCTCTACCAATAGATCTTTTTTTTAGAAAATTATGTGAAGCTAAGACTTCACACGGACTGTAGATCAATAGCACAACTTCATTTTATCCTCAACTCCTTCCCTGCAACAAAGGCAGATTATTTTTTTAAACCAGGCATCTTCATGCCACTGAATTATTATAGTATTCCAATCTTCTAGAGTAGTGAGTGAATAAAACTAGTTTTCTTAGCAGTGTTTCAGCACATATTTAGTCTATCAAATTTGTGCAAAGAAAACATGATAACTCAAACTTAATAGTGGGATTCAGAAAGGGGAATTTATCTGTTATCTGTTTGTTCCAGACATTACTTGCACATACTGCCTTTACATGCATACTATGTACTATCAATATGTAATGTTTAGCATTAGAAATACATCATACAAGATCAGAAAAGCAGCATTGGCCCTGAAGATTATTTTACCTTTTTATGCTACTGAAGCCAGTGGGAAAGAGAAAAAAATTCCCCAGATAGTTCAAAGTCATGATCTACAGCCACTGAGGAATAATTTCACTTTCTTTTCAAATTAACAATTTTGTCTCTGATATGCTGCATTTTTGTCTGCAGCACTGTACTTTAAGTAAAATACAATGGTACTTCAGCTAGCCCTCAAAAGTGCAAAAAATTTTATGTGCAAAGACAGACTCTACTAAATATTGAAAAATACATAGGTAAGATGTAGAAGATAGTAGCAAAGCCATTTCTATCACTGAAAACAAACCTCTTTCTACATTTCAACATGCTAAAGCCTAATTTAGGTTGCTAAAAAAATTGTTCAGTGACCAAATGATATGCACTTCTCTTTTGGTGGTCTATAAAGTTATTGTCAAGAAGACTAACAAGGCTATTCAGAATTATCTCATTGCTTTACCTCACTATCTATCATTACCAACTTGGTGATCATACAAAAAAATCCCCATATCCCTAAGAGCAAATTCCTTCATGTTTATTAGACAAAATAGCTCTGTATACAATAAATTAAATTCCCTGTACTGGCTCTTTATAATTCAAAACACTACCTTAATTTTTACTTTCAAACAATTTAAGCAGAGGAGAACAATTTTCCAAGTAATCTCAGAGATACTTGAAAATCTAAAATTATTCTATAATTAAAGGGAAATGAAACTTTAATAAATACCAGTGCAGCATCATATCACAAATGTCACATTATCAAATGAATATGACTTCAACATTCAAAATGTTTCAACATTTAAAACTAGACTCAGAAGTCAAAATTATTATAAACATAGCATATAGTAACTTGCTTTGTTGAGCAGAGTTAGAATTTACACAATATTGTGGAAAGAGCAGAGAGTTACCACAACCAGATGCCTGCCACCCAGCAAAAAATCAGACTGGTCTTTAAATTGAAAGAAGTTAAACCACCTATTTCCTTCATGATACCACAGACAAAGGAAGTCCAAAAACTATCTGAGAAAACAAAGTTAGTATTTTATTCATAAACCACAATCTCCAAGCAGATTTTTCATAGACTCAAACCCATTCATCCCAACTCATTTACACCAAATCCTCCACAGACCAAATTGCCTCACAGAAAAAGGGAACACACTGCACCCTTTTCTTGTCCTTGGCAGCACACTCAGCAGTGTGCTTGTCCTTCTTATCTCCCTAAGGAGAAACTGTTTTTGCACACATTCCTCCACCTATTTTAACAGTTTAACTCTCAATCTATATCACAAGATTCCCACCAGTCCAAAAGTGAATCTACAACAGCCACAAACTGGTGGGAAGCACGAGTGTGTGCAGAGAAAATAAATATGCAACACTCTGACTGTAATACATTATATACCAGCTCTTGTAAAAATGAAAAAAAAATTTCAAATTTCCAGTCAAATATAATGACCCACAAGCAATAGGTGCTAACTTTTTATGGAACAAACTATTGTGTTTTGAAAACACTCTGAAAAATTCTGTACTTCCACCATTCATCTTTTCTCAAAGAAAACCCCCAATAAACCAACTTTTCCTTAGTCAGTGCTATCAGAAGAAATCTATGTCAGAAATTCAATCACTGAAATATAAAATAAGGCAGGCATATCTATTTTTAGCTGTATTAAATGTTTAGCATTTAATGGTAGTATAGATCCACTTTGGAAAGCATGGAGGCTTGTCATCATTATTTTTTTCTAAAAATTAAACAATGTTGCAATTATTTGACTGGAACAGATGGAAAGAGACTTCAGAAGAAATTGTTTACAAAGTGCAACTGATGTAGTTTAATGTATTTTAGGAGCTCTAACTAAACTGTTCCTTTACGCATATAGGTACAAAAATCTGCTTGTACCTCTTAAATATTCTTCCCTGTAAAAGGGATGCAGAATGTAAAAAAAGATGCAGAGTAATTTGAACATCACTTACATACATCAGAGAAATCTGTTCTGCCTACAATCTAAAACCTTAAAACTTTGGCAGAGAAAGTGTAAAAGCTAGCAAGCAATTTTTTTTCAGATGTTTAGTATAAGTGAATTATAATAACCATCCCTCATTTTATTGTCTTTATCAGTGCATTTGATGCAACAGTCTCAGTACAAGGATAAACTAAAACATTAATATCACTACAGCCCAGATTCCCCACAATGTGTCCTATAATATCTCCTCTCCTTTCAACACATTTTTCATTGTGATTTAATGAATTTTCTTATGCATTTCATTAAACATTTTCAAAACAAGCATGTGGATATTCGTGTCATGACAAAATACTGTATCAAACACGTCCTATTCAGTCTTCTCTGCTTGTACTTGCATGTCAAGGAAAAAATTTGAAAAGCTTCCTACGCTTCAGGAAAGAGAAATAATCTACTGCCAAAGAGAGCTAACTCACACCAGTTAAGCTTAGAATAAGCAGGTTATAATGATTAGCTGAAAGTAAAGTCTGTTGGAACACCTGCTTTGAGATTTGAGAATTAGTAATAAAAACAATAGCTACCAGCCTTACATTCTTAAATCAAGCAACCTTTCAAAAAAGGAGAAAGGGAACAAAACATCAAGAAATCCATGCCATTGCTTGAGGGGTTTTGTAAAGATTAAAATCACCCACCATTAAGAATTCCATGTATTCATTGCATTCAAATGTCAAAAGTCTGAAAATTATGTGATCAAGAGCGTGGTTTCTAGGCAGATAATAAATAAAGAATAAGATTAAAATAGAAAGTTTAAAAAACTCCCACAGAATTACATATAAAAGAGCAGACCATTGCTATAATTTCCACTGTGATCACAGGTATAGGACTCTGCTCAAAGCAGTCACAATAATAGCAAAAAAAACTTTTCCTGTGGTTTACGATGAAACAGCTAAAGATAGCAAGATGAAACAAGATCATTTGAAACCACCAAATTAACAGAAATTAACAAGCTTGCAGACATTTTGCAAGAATTTTGGTGTCAGCATGGGTGTCTTAAGTCTAACAAGTAAATACTAAACAACTTTTGTGAGCCTCGCAGTGAAGGGAATACTGGGGTGTTTTGGTGCACTACCAACATTTCTCTGCCTTTTATTAAAGGCAGTAAAAACTGCTATATACGACAACAACTAGAGTTGCCAGTGTATAACTACTGTGGCAAAGGGCAGCACAGGACCCTCCAACCATATTTTACATTTATACTCAAACTGAATCTGTTACAAAGCTTAGCATCTGCCGACAGGGTTAAAGCCTTTATCTTTTTAAATCCTAGCTTTCTTTTTCCTTCAGGAGTACACAGAGAGCTAACTGTTCTTCTGGCACAAATATTGAGACCCACAGCGTCTAGGAGATCCTAGGACTATTTCCAGATGACAGCACCACAGATTAGCCACAGAGAGCAAATACCTAAAGTAACTCCAATATTGCCAGATTAGTCAAGTGAACTCAGCCATGTCAGATAAAAAGCCAAGGCCTTGAGGAAGCAGTTGAAACAGCAAAATTTGCCAGTTTAGTCTCATGACAGGAACTTGTACACAAGATGAAAAAATCTTCATCACTTGATACCAAATACAAAGAATACAACTAAATTCTCTGAACCACACTTTTCGCAAAGCTTTTGGAAATGAGAATATTAATAGGTAAACAAATCAGATTAGAATTTAGCCAGCTGATTTACTCAGGTTACCCATAATACAATACAATACATAGGTTAACCATAATACAATCTCATACCTATTAATACAAGCAGATAATTTGGACCACACTGTCCATATGTAGAAAAACATTTCATAAAATGATATAAAAATAAGCAACATTGAAAAATTTCTTTCTTTTGGAGTCTTAACTTCAAAAAGTCCGACTACTAGAAGTACCCATACCTTTGGAGGAAGAAAGTGACCAAATATTTTAACTGTTTAAAACACACACTTGACACATATATTGCAATCTTTTTCACTGTACATGCAATATTAGTGGTAACTACGTGGATGGTACATGTAAAAGATACACAGAAGTAGAAACACTGTATATTGCAAATCATGGGTTCATTTTCAATTAACACGAAGAGACATAAAACTGAATATTCAAAAAATCACAGGGCAAATACCATACACATGTGGAAAACAGAATGCTTAAATGCTGTGAGAAAGTGGCTAGTTATTATTTATAATATGTCTCACACTTTCAATCAAGCCAAGAGGAGAAAAAGAAAAGACCCGTGTGATAAGAGTTTATAAACTTGAAGGATTTATTCTTGTATCAATATGAAATACTAAAAGCAAAATCTAATCAAAAGGAACAAGCTGGCCGACTAAGAAAACTTTAATATAATAACAGCCCTTTTAAAATCTGATCTTGGATCATTAACTTCGCAACAAGATTACAGCACAACAATATTACATTCAGATCTGGATGATTTGTGCTTAGCTACATCTGGCTACACAAAAAATATGAAGTAGAGGGCAAGCTTTCTAGAACATCTATCCATTGACGGATAGTTTAATTCAAGGTTTGATTTCAGGGAATTTTTTTTATCCAAAGAAAAGTTATATTTATAAACTGATTGGGAATGCTCACATTTCCCTTATTTTTCCTAGTGCCAAGATCAACATCTTAAGTATGCCTTGCATTTTCAGACATATTATGTTAGATTAAAACATCTAAATTTACATGCATATTCATAACCATTTCACCCATGTCTCTCTATTTAAGTATTTCTCTGGCTCAGATAATCTTGGGTTCTGAGCGCTGATCCATATGTTATGTGGAAAAAACAAACAATTACACTCTGTAGTTATGAAAACATTCCTCCTACTGACATCAAGACTAACCCTGTGAAGAAAAACTCACGCCTGAATGCAACACAGAAATCATTACAAACAACATCACAAAAATTATATAAATCTCAGACACATGGTTATCCTTCTCCCTCTTTGTAAGCATGCAATGTCCATAAGATTTAACAAGATTTATGCAGGTGTTTCAAAAGAGCAGGATATATTATATAGAATCAAAGATTTTTAGGCCAGTTACATTTATGAAATTTCTTCTGGCTAGAAAGCATGTGCAGTGATCTGAGGAGGGCTGAGCACTTTCAGAAAAGCAGAGAACATATTCAGTTCAAAGTGGCACACAGCAGAACAGTAGTCACACCTCAGCCAGGCATTCAGGTACCAATACTTCCAAAAACTACCAAATATGTTTTACTCAAAATGTGAAGAAAGCAAACTGTGGAGAATATTGACCTTTTCATGAGACTGGGAAGTTATGGCAATTCTCAGAAAACCTGTGGGAGTAATGATGACTAAATGTGAATAGCCAGAGAAGAGGCAGTACATCTACAGATGGCAGGAGTTCTCTTCATGGAAATATAGCTGTAAGATTATGTCATCTTCAGTGTGTGTCATGTCCATTTAACTTAAAATTAATCTATGTTAAAATTTATTCTAAGTAACAGTAAACCACAGAGAAAAAAAAAAAGAAGTGAAACCCTCCTAAACTTTTGACTTGCACAATTTTTAATGGTCTGCTATCACAATAATGTGATTTATGTGTGACATTATTTTTAAGTAGAGGGAAAATATAATGATGAATGTTTGATATCTTCACCTGCATCAAGTAAAAAAATTGACAGCTGTGTTATTTTCTACTTTCAAGGTGTTTATTACTGGAAAGGTATTTTTGTTTTGACACACTCAGCATTCCTGTTAAGCAATACACTGTTCAGAATATAATTTTATATAGAAGTTCAACTATTACAACAGCCCACAAATATAAGCTCATAAACAAATGCTGCTGGCACAAAATAATAACAAACTCCACTCCTTACCTTCACAATGGATCATATTGAAGATAATATAAGACTGAAGAGTAAGACACAAAAACGGATTTGCTTTGAAATGGAGAAAAATAGAAATAATTCCTACTCTACACTCCTGAAATACTAGATTAATAATCAATTCAGAATGCAAATGTAACAAATTTAGCACATTTTGGACTTGTTATGCAGATGTTAATTAAAAGTTCTTTTGCTGGGATATGCCAGACATTGCTAAGGATAAAGAATTTATCTGTTGAATTCTATTTGAAAATAGCACTGATGCTCTACCCCCTAATGTCAGACAACTGGAAAAAACCCTCAGAAAAGGGGACTCTGTCTTTCACACGAAGTAAACTGCTAACTCTGCTATTAATCACTGGAAAAGTTCTTTGCACACTCAGCAAAAAGTTGCCACCTATTTTCTCAGGTTTTAATTGAAAGCACAACTACTCTTCATTAAAAGAACAGTTTCAGAGTGTCTAGAATGTACTACCCAATCTTACACAGTACAGTTTCACACCAAATATGCAATGTATTCAATAGCTTATACCTGTTAATAATTTACTGCATACATAACACCCGGTAGCAAGTGTATGCAAACAAAAGCACAATGCAGAGTTACCTTAACACACCTTTTTGATTTAGTTTTATTAACTTCTGTAGTGCAACTAAACCCAACCATTTACCATTAAAGTCACTTTCTAAAGGGGGCTCTTCTTACACTACTGAGTTACCTATGAAGTCACTGGGGGCAGGTTTACACTCTCTTACACAAGGTGTAAGGTTTGTATCAATGTGTGTGTCCTAATAGCTTTGATTAGCTTTTGGAGCACTTCCCACTTGAATATTAATTAACTAAAACAGTAATGCTATCATAATGAAAACACATAATTCATAAGAAAGACTGTTAAAATACGCATAATTTTCAACTGACTATTGCTGCAATACCAACTGAGATAGAATGCAAACACTTCTACTGGTAAAACATTATTTTTTTCATACTTTGACAACTGAAAAAAACAGTTCTTGCCAACTGCAGAAAATAAAATCTCATTTTCATTAAGCTTTAAAGCAACATTAATAAATTGTCTAAATCATAAAATAAAAATGGACTGCTACAGGACTCAAAATTTTAATCTTTTAACAGTTTTTATATGTTTCAGAAAATCAGCCCCGGAAATACACAGTCTATAAACAAAAGCTCATGACTGAACAGCACTGGTTTAAGTAACATATACACAAAGTTTGGAAAGTCTTCTTCAAGCCTTACTATTCAAAATCAATTAGATGTGTGAGGATGAGTAATTCAGTTGTTGCGTACTTGTGTAATTTTGGACTATTTTGACCAGATTTCAGTTGAGATAATCTACTAACAACCATCAAACTGGAAGCAAATTCGTATTATGCATGTATTTTGTATTCTGGATGTATTTTATACATCATACTGCATTAAGCCATGTGACTAACATCTGTTGCACATTGTTTCTTCTTTGATCCTTCCTCCAGGGAAAAAGCAGACGCAAAGATGCTTCCTGTTTTGATAGAGTTTAGGGGTTTTATATGTATTTATATCAATAGCTATATCTGTCTCTCACTATATATATATTTATTTATTTATATTAATATATGCATAAATATTAGATATTTGCATAAATATTAGGTATTTATGAAAAGCAAGCATGGGCAAAAACATTCCTTTTGCTCTTGAGAGTAAGGTGGTACACACTATTTAGAATTTTAAACTACTTCTGGGAAATCTCTTGGTTTGTAAAAGAGATTTCCAGTAAGGACCGAGTCTGGGGTATTCAGGGTGATAACAAGGATATCTCTCTCGGGATGGGACTGTGTGTATTGTTAAGCTTAGTCCTGTCTAGCACAAGACCAGAAGCCAATGAATTATTCCCGAAGACATCAAGGACCGGACCACCTTCCATCAGATAGCATTCTACTGGACCAGAGAAACCTTTGGAACTTTTTTGATTATGAAAAGGACAATGGACTTCCTAGCCCGCGGCAAGAAAAACAGGATAAAAACCTGAGTGGAAGGAGACCTAGGTGTGCCGCCGCACTCCAAAGCTGCCAGTGCTTGGGGTTGCTCAGCGTGGCACCCAGAGTCTGTTCCCGGGCTAGACTCTGTCCGATCTGTGGCTTACCGAAATTCTGTCAAATTTGCGCGAAGTAAATTTTGTACTTTGTTTTTATATCATAATTTGGCTCTTGCAAATTATTGATAAAATTAGATTGGCAATTTCATTCATAACACTCAGATTGAAGTTACTTGGTTCAAACACTCGCCCAG
The DNA here is from genome assembly GCF_015832195.1 of Motacilla alba alba. NCBI lineage: Eukaryota > Metazoa > Chordata > Aves > Passeriformes > Motacillidae > Motacilla > Motacilla alba. The sequence goes on from NC_052046.1 coordinate 49,904,455, forward strand.
ATCTATGTGATGTGTCTAGCTCCTGCTGATGTCAACTCACAAGAAGTTTAATCATATCAAGCTGCTCTCAAGGAACAGACACTGCTTCAGAGTTTTACTAATCTAATTCTGCCAAGTCCTCCTCTCACTGCAAAATCCTTTCTCGGTGTAGTCATTCCACACTGCTTGGATATGGGTATGATATCAACGTGCTGATTTTCATTAAGTTTTCAGTTCACCACCTTTTCTCTGCAGTGTTACCTCTACACACTGACTTCTGCAGGAGTTCCAGTTAGTTGAACATAAAATTAGTTAAGTCTCGTAGTCTCCAAAGTTGATTTGATGGTTGCCAAGCAAGAGGCTGTGCAAATATTAATGGCTCATCACAACCATGTTGTTATGCTAGTTATAACATAGTCATAAGTACTGTTATGGTTTCTTCTGTATTGTCTGAGTCTTCTTGGGTCACACAGGCCCCTGAGTAGGCTTGTTTAACTTAGTGGTACATATTCTTCAGAGAGAAAGTCAGTGTACTCTGTTGATCAGCACCTTAATCTTGCTGACACAAGCCACAGGATTCAGAATCACTCTGTACCTCCTCTCTGTATCTCCACATGCCTTAAATACCTGTAGCTTATAAGGTTGTTACTGGCCTACATGTTCTGCCAAAAACTGTTCTGTGCTCTCCTAGCCCAAATTCAACACCACAGCCACCAGTTGTCCCAAGGTTTACCTTTTAACAAAACTTTTGTGAAAAAATGCCATAAAGAGAACAAAAACTAAGTCACAGAATATAACATCTCATTAGTGTTTGATCTTTGGCAGGAAAACTGCTGAAAACTACAATGGTATGCATGAACGGAGAATGAATGGGACTGCCTGGGTGTGGTAGCATGCAGAGGAACATTCAGGCAGACAAGGCTCTCAAAATGTCCTGTGTTAATGGCACACAATTTAGCAGGTTATCAAGCTCCCGGGTCACTCAGGCTTCAAAAAGATATCCAGATCCAGAGACAAAGAGCAGTGATCAAAGTCTGACCATTCACAAAGGGGAAAATAATGAAAACACTGTTATCTCAAAAAAGGCAACCTACAAGCTAAGAACTCAGGAGATGTCAGAACTTGAAGCATGTCCCTTGTGTCATGGCAACCAATCCACAGCCTAAAGTCTGGACAGAAATACCATGATGCCAGACTGTTGGACAGACTTCTTGGACATCATACCTATTCTGGTGCTCATTTGACAGTGAGCAAATGAAACCCACCTTGTTTCAGGCTTTGTTTTAGATAAAATCACCTTCCCACCTATAAGATCTCCCCATTGGTGTTAACTACATGGTTACTACATTTAAACAGTACAGTAAAAGTACAGTATTCCATATAGTTTGTATATTAACTACTTCGTTCAGTAAGAGAGTTTGTTGCTGAGGATGACAATGCTTATGTCTCCATTAGTGTTTTCAGCTGGATTAACAGTCTGTTTCTAAAGCAAGTCCTTCAGTCATTCTCATGTTCCAATCTGTTTCAGGTCTTAGGGAGATTTTGGTGCAGGCAAATTGGATTATTTCTTGTGGAAACTAGAGAGGAATTTCTGTTCCAGTTGTGCACCATTTCAATCAAAAAGTAACATAAGTGTGTGAAAAAATAAGCACTCTTATGAACAGCTTCAATGTTGAGGAAGGAATATTTAGCTCAGGGAGCCAGACTAAATCAAGCAGGAAGTACATCTCTCCAACTGTACAGACTCTAGATGTAGGAGTCTCCATACTGACTACTTCAGACTATTTCTTCATCCAACACATTGGCACTGTATTACTTGTTAACACAGTCAACTCCATTAAATGTGTGGGATTTTTAACTACTATTTTTAACTGTTTTTAACAAAACTACTTTTTGTTCAGGCAGAACTAAAAAGACATTTAAAAGAAGTTTGTAAAGTTACTGGCCTGGTTCTAAGCAAGCTGGTCTATAAACTTGAAATTAGCTCAACACTGTCATTGTGAACATTTAGCACTTGAGACTGATTTCAATGCAAAACAGGCACATAACGTACTCACTGCCTAAAAGCTGGACTGACTTAAACCTGTAGTGAAAAGTCACTTAGCTCAATTAAATTTCTCAGGTTTACAGGTCTCCAGGACAAAACATCTGTGACTCAAGTCAGTACCCATGGAATTTATTTCAAGCAAAATCTGCAAGGCAGTACTAACTATGTCCCTTCCTGTCTTATTACAGGGAAAAAAATCAAAAGAGAAGGTCAGCCAATCCTCTCAACACACACACTCCAAAAATAACAGAGAAGGATCATAAGATCTCTCTACAGTTGCTGGACCAAGTGTTTCCTATAGTATCTACCAAAAATGTGTACTTTGCTGAAAATGTAATATTGCTCAAGCTATTCTTAGCAGTTCTGCCATCCATCAGGCCTTGTAAGCAAACAGAATTTCTAATCTAAAAATAAAAACTTTCTTGTGGAAGTGTGATAAAGCACTTAAACACTCACATCCAAATGTTCTTGCACAAACCAAATAAGCAGAAGGCTATTTAATTTCAAAAAAAAAAAAAAAAAAAAAACCACACGGTACTACAATGGTGTGTAAAGCAGCTGGAAGTGACACACAATGGAAAGAAGCCAGACTGAAAAAGAAATTATATTCCTTGGCAAAATAGGCCCAAAGCTGCCAGCATGTGATGGTGGCAGTGTTGAAAAATAAGTACTGCACTCTTAGCCAAACAGGAGCAGCAGCTTATTGAATGTCATAATCACAGCTAAGCAGTGGATTCAGAAGCAAATTTAGGTAATCAGGATTAAAATGTCAAAACAGTAAAACTAGCCAAACAGACTGCATTAACTTTTCTAAAAGCACAGAACACGCGACAGATGAAAATGATGCCTTTTGACACGTGCTGGTGTCTCCTGAAGATGATAGGCCAAACTCAGACTTGAAAAGGCCCCTAGAAGAGCTTGAAGCCCACTGCTGCCAAAATTACAGGAAAACCTCAGACCTCAGGTCTGATACCAAGTGACTGTCAGAATTTTGCTTAGACAACTAGCAAATGATCATGAGGCACTAAAAAGTTTTGGCTGTTACTGAAATGTTACCTAGGCCCTTGAGAAAGCCCACTCCAGCAGATGTTGGTGAGCATAGCAAGAAAGGGATTAGCAAAATGTTCAAGTGAAAAGGATATTCTAAGTTCAAATAGCTGCTTAACAATACAAATTAAATAAAACTGTCCTTCAGGAATGAAGTCTCCCAAATGACAGATTGATATGACAGCAAAGAAACAGGAAGAATAGCAAATACAGGAAGTATAGGATCCGAGTCATTAAGCAGAGGGAGACTTAACTGAATGGTCATGATCAAAGCTAGTACTAAATTACAATATATGAGGAAAAGAGACTTAACTGTACAATAGCACAGAGGGGGTAAATGTTATGAACTGAGAATAAAGACTTGCAACAGCTGAAAAAAAGTGGGGGAAAATCCAAAGTGCCTGTTTGGAGATGTAGAATTCCTGCGTAGAGATAACACTCTACATGAGTAGAGTAGGCTTGAGCCTCTTGCTGGGAGAGAGCAAGATCATAAAAATACTGCCTTATAATATATGGTGTGTGCATGAGATATGTGGGGTTAGGCAGCAGGCGCCCCACGATGCACCTGGGTGAACCAAGCCTTGCAGAGGCTGTGTTGCTGTGGGTCTCTTTGCACTGGGATGAACTAAGCCTAACAGAGCCTGTGCTCTTCTGGGTCTCTGTCCAATGTTGTTAGTGGGTCAATGAAATAAATCTACTCTTTGCATTTCAGCTGCAAAGTGGTGGCTGCCCCGGTTGCCTCTTTGTGTCAATTCATGCAACTTCTAAATGCCACTGAGTACATACGTCTGTGTTGTACAGCCACACACTCTGATTTATTGCCATCATAGCTAAGACTTATTTTTTCTTTCACCATATTTTCACTTTTGCTTGATATTTTGTACATGATTATTTCTGTGTGGATAACCAACTAGTGATATGAAAAAAATAAACTAAATATTAAAGGATTACTCTTGTGAATATTTTGTCAAATCAAAACAACTGGGAATGTGTAAAAAGTGTGTCTACATTTGTATTGACTCAGAAAAGGCTTCTACAACTATATCAAACAGTAAAAGGCAGTTCTGCAAGACTGAACAATATTAAAGGTTTTGCGTTTAACTTTGACCTTGAATGTTTTCCAGTAGTCCTGGCTGATTTTCTATGGGCTTATCAGTTGTCATTGTAACACTGCAGACATACAGAACAGACAAATGATGGCTACAGACGCACTGATCAAAGAGGCTCCTTTAGCCTTCTCCCTTTTCAATTTAAGAAGTTAACAACCTTGGTGACATAGACTGGAAAGACTCAAGAGTTCTGCTGATACAACATTTTTTGAAGAAACAGATATTCTTTCTTCAAAGAAGAAAGGTGTATGTACCAAAGACAATTTTTTAACATGACAGGAGAAGAGTGAGTAAGAACTTTATGAACAGGAATTGAAAGCTGGGTTGCTATATTTAGTCAGCTATATATGCAGACCTGATTTATAAATATCCCAAGCATCCTCATCATCAAACATCATTTGGGTTTCAAGGGTGTCCAGCATAGTTGAAAGTAAGGCCACTAATTTTAGAGCCTTAATAGAATTCAAATTATCTAACACTAGGATCTTGTTTTGAAAATGTCAAAATCTTGCTCAGTTCTTTGGTTCCACTAGTTTTGATGGGCAAAATCGTCGGTAATACAGATGAACTAGGTTAAACCAGATGTCCATCTATCCCACAGTCACTATTAATACTAAGAGTTTAAAGAAAAACTAGGGAGCATGGTATTTACCAAAGGACATTTTCCTCATCATACTCTTCTAGATCCCAGCAACATGTGATGCACCTAGAAAGATTATTTATACATAGTACTAGGATAAGAACATTTCCTTGTGCTAGCCCTTAGTACAAAACTAGTACATTAATACATTAATTTCAAAGACAAAAAAGCAGAAATCTTACGTTATTCAAACAATGTGTGCTGGAAACAAAACTTTAAAAACCTCTGAAAAAAAGGTTTTCAAAAGGTTTTAAAAACTTTTGAAACATTGTTTCAAAAAGAGAATTTAAACTGAATGTAAAGGCTTACAGTTCTCAGGAGAGTAAAATAAACACCAGGACACTTGCTCTGAAGAAGCAGAAAGCTGCTAAGCAGTTTCTAACACCACAGAAACACAAGGGATTGGTGTGACTGTGAAAAAGCTAAAGTAGTTAAACAGTGCAAGAAAAGTGAAAGTCTCAAGTGCAGGCTCAGGTGGCCCTAAAAGTTAGAGTTTCTGTATTTGAAAGAATGTTTTGTTTCTCAGGGAATGAAAAAGAACAAGGAATTCAGAGTATCTTCAGGTTCTGAAAAAAAAGAAAGGAAATTGAATTGTGAGAAGAGACATCTAAACACTAGGATTTCAAATGGGATCAACAAAACTGGATTGGGAGTGAACTGATTTGAAGAGCCCAAACAACCAGTGAATACACAGACCGTACTTTTCATCTGAAATCTTTCATTCAGCTCTGTTCATATGAGTAATTTCTGGCTCTTATGAGAGCATCTGCAACGGTGAAATACCTCTGATATTTAAATGCCAATAGGGTTAACAACTCCTCAGGAAGTACCATATCATCAACAGCATCAAAACATAGTGCTACTTTTAATCTGATTTTAACCTCTTAGCTCGCTGAGTGCATGAATGATATGCACCTTTCAATATAGTGTGTGGTCAGGGATCTCTTCCATGAGGAACCTAATTAGAATCTCTAGGGCCTTGTAGTCTGACACACTTCCCTATTCCTTTTACTCCAATTCACTCTCTTCTGTTAGTGAAAGAACTTAAAATTAGATAACTAACTGCTGTTACATGTTCATGAGATTCCCAACTTTCTAGAGAAAGCATTGAATCACAGGCTTTAAAGCTACTTAAATTTGGCCCGCAATGGTTTATGAATTTAATTTCTGTACAGTTTAACATAATATCACCAACAAAGATGTGTAGACCACACCGTTCTTTTACTAGCATGAATTTAGGAGAAGCTATACAGAATCACTTAAATTAAAACAGTGTAAAACTAAAGTGTGCAAAACAAAACCCTCCATCTTCAAAGATCCGTAGGAAGCAAGAGGAAATTATTGCAATTATTATGTATTTCCATACAGATGTCCATAGCAAATTAAAAAAAACAGGAAAATATGAACAGAAAGCACAAGTACAATGAATATGCTTTCAACTACAGTTTTTCTCGTAATGCATCTGTCAGACTTCAAGAGAAATGCAGATGGCCCACAGTAGCTGCCACTGAAATAGACAGTTCAAAACACCTAATTAGATAATTCTGTGCAAGAACTATCATAATTTCATACCAATTTAATGTGTTGGGGAAACATCTCTCCTAAATAAGAAGCATTTTGAGATGTGAAAAGCACAGTAAGTATAATTAATGGAGGAACCAAGAAAAGTACCAAATGCTGTAAAGCCCTAATAGTTCAGATAATGACTAAAATTCATGTTTGTTTCCTACCCTGGTTGACAGGAGACCAATTAGAGTGCTCATAACATCAACTTCTATGTGCTGACATGCTTTATTATGTTTGTACTGCTACAGATTGACTAGAAGATAAAAAAATAAATACTACAGGAACCTTTTTAACCCAAGGTAATTGCCAACTTTTTTTTTCTTTGTGTGAGTTTTGACATGGATTTGCACACAGTTTATTGTTAGCTTAAGCAATTTAGGCAATTATCATTGCATGCATAGGAATTAACCATTTAAGCAGCTTGCTATATACACAGAAGCTTATATTGGAAAAATACCATACAATAAGAACAAATGAGCTGTTATGAGTCACTTAATAATCTCCTGCCCAAATACAACTTGACATTTAAACACCTTAAATTAGCTCTTATATTAGGTAAATTTTGAAAAATTGGAATGTGTTTGGCTTGATGCACTGTTAAATAACAGGCATAGAAAGTATGCAAACCCCTTCCTGCATCCTTATTTTCAATGATATAGATTGCTTGGAACTGACAGCGGTTAGATGAAGCATAAGGAAATAAAAGCACAGGTTTTTCTCATCTCCTTCACAAAGAAAACACAATTATAGTATTCTGAACACAAAGTCTGGATTCAGATAATGACAGACAGTTTTGCAACACAATTCCCTGCAGGTACCTTTTTCCTATAAATTCTCAGAAAGGTACATGCAGAGAAGGCACTGAAAATTTCCCATAAAGCAATAGCATATCAACAACTAAATTGTGAAGATTTCTCCTACTGCGTGCTGTAATTTTGGCCCAGACATCATTGACTGCTTTCTCTTTCATTCTGAACTATTTGTGTGTCTTGCCATTCACAATTCCACAGGTCCCTGCTCTTATCTCACAGCTAAGTCAAATGGCTGGATTCTTTCCCAATTATAGCAAGGCCCTGTGCCTTTAGTACCATGCCTTTGAAGTCACAGAAGACGGCTGAGCAGCAGCAAATTTCATATGGCTTCAAGAACATGGCACACAGTACCACACCTCACTTCAAATCAAACCACCAGGCAAAGAACTGGAGAATCTGTGGTAGGTGCACAAACCAACTTGATGCCTTCATTGAGTGAAGAACTATCATTGAAAAGTCAGTAACCAGTAAAAGGTATCTAGAAAGGAACGAGCCTTATATGACTGAGACAGGTGACTGAATGCTAAAAGTTTTACATTTTCTAGATCTAAATGAAATTTAAAAGCAAGTAAACTTCTACTAAAAACTATACAATATTGTTAATGTGCCAACATAATTTTCTACTTTTCACCCAGAAGAGGATTGCAAGAGGAAAGCTGTAGGAAAAAAAGTCTACAGCTTAAAAGGGCCAGTCAAGTCAGCTAAAGGTTATAGAACTGGTTAAAGTCACCAGGAATCTGGTGACTCTGACCATGGGACCCGCTTTGCGAAACCTGGCCTGCTGATGGGGTCCATTGGTCAGAGAAGGATAGGAGCATCTTCAGTCCTAGGCTTGCCAGCTTGGTGAAGATAGCTTTAAATAAAGTTGCTGGTGCTGGAAAAAAAAGAAACACAACCCCCATTTTTAGAAAGCTACAGAAGGATGACCTGGGGAGCTACAGGCCAGCCAGTCTCTACTCATGGTCTAGCAAAAGCATGGAGCAGATCTGTCTGGAAACTATGCCAAGGCACATCAAAGATAAAGAGGTGATTGGTGACAGCCAACATGGCTGCACTACTGATAAATCATGCCTGAGAAGTTTCGTGGCTTTCTAAGACGGGGTTACAACAGTGGTGGACAAGGATGTCATCTACTTGAATGAAAAGCATTGGACACTGTCCTGCACAACACCTTTGTCTCTAAAATGGAGAGACATGGATTTTATGGAAGGACCACTCAGTGAATAAGCAATTGGTTGGATGCTCAAAATTGATGTGGATGCCACACTCAAAAGGGTTGCAGTGAATGACTCATTGTCCAAGTGGAGAACAGTGATAAGTGGTATCCTTTGAGGTCAGTAATGGGACTGGCACTGTTCAGTATATTTTTAACAGACATGGACAGTGGGATCAAATGCATACAGCTGGTTTGTTATGTGTGCAGTTTCTGATGACACCAATCTGAGAGGTACAGTCAAATTGCTGGAGGGAACAGATGCCATTCAGAAGTACCTGGATGGGCTTGAGAGCCCTCACAATTCCATGAAAACTTGATAATATAATCCTTACTATTTGCCTTCAGCTTCTGAAGATAAGTGTTTGACTAGATACCCACTCATTTGAAACACTTAGGAAGAAACACTAGATTTGGATTTTAACATATTTTTAACATATCTACTATTCTGTCAAAATATAAAGCTAAAATCAATGCCAAAAGAAAACAAGACAATGACATCAAGTATTTAGATCAACAAACCAATTAAAGAACTTCAGTTTGACAAATGTAAAAATTCACACCCGCACTTCTAATAAGCTTATATTTCCCTTCCCTATGCCCTGTAAAAACTAAAACTAAAGGTTGCAAAGGAGGCAAACAAACCTACCCACATGAAGTCAGAACAAGAGTTTTAAGTTTGGTTTAAGAAAAATAGCTCAGCAACTTTATATTAACAGCAACTTGACACTGTTAACTAGCTGGTAAGAAAGAGTCTAACAAAATACAGCAGATTGGATACTAGTAAGTTTCTTTACCTAGCCATTCCCAGGCTGGAAAAGTTGGAAGGAACTATCAGAACATCAAGCCTGGAAAAGGGGTGGGTACCCAGTGTGGCGTAAGCAGCTGAGAGGCACTGAGGCACTAGCTGAAGCAAATATTCTTCACAGCTTTCCAAAAGGCACCTGGGAGCAAAGACTCTATAAGGAATGACTGCTTGCAACCTGGCAGCGGGATTTTGGAAACGGCAGGGATATTCCATATGACCACAGATTTCTTCATGCCACCTGACAATACAAAACAAAACAAAACAATATTTAATTGTGATATCAGAAACATGCACAACTGACTATGCTAAGACAAGGATATTCTCTAGATATCTGAATGACAGAATTAATTTCCATAGAACCAGCTCACTTGCATTCTCACCCTGTTCACACATGAACTTTGAAACACTCACTACTACATCTGAATAGAACTCATAACTAAAGAGAGAGACGAGTCACATCTTGTTTTTATAACAGATAAGGATCAAAAGAATAAGTGCTCAAAATATATGTAAAGAGAAGTAATAAGAATACAGAAGTATTTACTCAGAAAATTCCAATTCAAACTTGGCTATAAAAATAAAATTCTATGCATATTACCATAATATTAATACAAGTATTTTAGGTTCAATTGCAATGCAATTCCAGGAGGGATTTTTTCTGTTGTTGTTATTAAAATTCTCCAGAAGCTTCAAGTAAATTTTATTATTATTACTATTAAGTAAAAATCCCCAGTAGATGTCAATTTAGGCTTATCATGCTAGACATTCAATAATACCACATAAGGCCAACCTTACCTTATAGTACTTTTACAGGATATTTAGAGCTCGAGCTGGAAGAAAAGAGGGGTAAACCAAATCCTTCCTAAACACTGAGTCATATACCTTCACAATAAGTTATCTGCCCAAACAGATTCTTATCTAAACAGAAATCAGCTTCATGTTTTCACCTGTTAGCCTATATTCTCTACAGTGCACAGCCTCTCCTTGGTTTGAAACTTCAGTTTAAGTAATCTAGTTCTACTGTGCCTCGACGGGCAATGCACCTAGCATTGCCCAAAGCACTTATGCTTGGAAGATCGTGCTGACACAGAAAACAAAATGATGACATGTAGAAAAGGATGAGATTTTGCTGAAGTATTAACACTTTAGCACCTTACATGAGTCTTTCTGTCAAAGAAGTGGACTCTAAGTCCTTTCATTGACTACATATGGTAGTCAATGGTAAAGAAACCATATCTGCCGCTTCATAATTTCTTTTTTCTAAGGATTGATTTAATCTAATATATTTCTACCCTAAAACAATGTCACTTTGCATTTTATTATCAGAGTTGAGATTAGGCAGGAACATGAAAGCATGGTATCTTTTATAAAGATTGCCGATTCCTTAATGACCACAAAGAGATAAAAAGTTATAAACATCATAACTCCATTTAACATTTACTTTGATACAGCCTCCTTAGGTCAAACTCACTGGCACCTGGATACACTTACATTACAGGTAAAACTCAGAGGCACCTGGACACAAATTACATTACACATTTCAACAGCTTCTTTCAGAATTCCTTTCTTTTCCTGCTGCCCTAGAGTTAATCTCCACTATCTTATCTGAGCACATGCTTAACATTCTATCAACACTGAGCTGGAATAATCTTTTGCACCAAAATCAATAAATAAATTAATAATTAATGATCAATCAATAAATAAATTCCTATTACAAAATGTGCTGCACTTTGGAGAGGAATACATCTACAGCTTATTTTTTCAGAGGCAGTCATATTATAAACATATATGTAGCAAAGAAATAAACATAAACCAATTTCTAGAAGCTCATCAAACCTATAAATTATTTCAAAATTAGAACTGATATTTCTTACTGATCCTACATAAAGTATGAAAATTTCTATTCTCAAGATTAATTAGCATTTTTAACCAAAATCAGCCAAGCTGCAAGCCATTAGAACAATTTAATTTTTAAATTCCAACAAAATAATTCCAACAAAAACATCCATTTTAAGTCCTCAAGTTCCAAAGTCTCAGTAGTTCCACTGTCTTAATGCTAACAAAGTATTATTCAATACAGCTGTCTAAAAGACAAGTATTTTTTCAGCAAAGCTTCAAACTGAGTAACAGAAAATGTTAAATACTTAAATAATAAAGTGAAATAAATTAATAAATAATAAAGTTTAATATATAAAAACTTATAACCCAAATCACCTTCTACAACAAAATAACAATTCCTGTTGATGTGGGAAGAATAGTAGACCTTGTTTGCCCAGACTTTTGCAAACCATTTGCCACAGTTTCCCACAGCCTTCTCCTGGACAAACTGGCAACATACAATCTGGATAGGTGGTCTGCAAGATGGGTATGAAAACTGATGCACAGGCCACATGCAGAGAGTGGTGACCAGTGGTTTTCACTACGGCTGGCAGCCTGTAACTACTGGAGTTCCCCAAGAAATTGTGTTGGACCCCACACGGTTCAACATCTGCACAACAACCATTCTGGATGATGGATTTGAAAGCATCCTCACCAGGTTAGCTGTTGAGGTGGACACATCAGAAGGGAGAGGCACCTCAGAGACCTGGACAGGCTGAAAGGGTGGGGCTGGCAAGAGCAGTGTGAAGAGCAGTAGAGACAAGGGCACAGTCCTGCACGTGGGGTGACATCACCAAAGGGCCCATCACAGGCAGTGACCTGCATGTCTGGGGAACAGGCTCGCTGAAAGGGACACAGAAGTTCAGGGGACAATCTCTTGACCGCCGCTCACTGGCGTGGCACTGCAGCTACGAAGGCAAATCAGACCCTGGGCTGCAGCTGCAGGGGCACTGCTGGCTGAGTCGGGGACAGCGCGGTCAGCACAGCTTGTTGGGCAGCACCCACGGGAAACATCACGTCTCCTTCTGGTCCTCACAACTCAAAGAAGACACAAAAACGAACAAAGGACTGCAGAACCCACCCCGTGAGGAAAAGCAGAAGGAGCTAGACGTTTTCAGGGAAGAGGAATGAGAACCTCATCACAGTGTTTCAGTACTTGAAGGGCATCTACAAAGGTCACTGAGTGGTTCTCTTCACAAGGAGCCACATGGCCAAGACAAGGCCAATGGATGTTAGATATCTTTATCTAAGCTGCTTCCCATGAAAGAATGGACCAGAAAAACTTTCAAAGTCCATTACAACCTGGGTTGTTCTATGATGCTATGATATGAATTCAAAAAGCTGAGAGTAATATATATGAGGAAATCAAGTCCTATGTCTGAGACTTCTGCTAACTAAAGCGAATACATGTGAAAGCAAATGGTATTTTTCCAGAAACTTGTTTTCTATCTTCAAATCTTATTTTCAGACATATATTGTTCTGCTCATCTCTTATCACTCTGTAAAAATTCAAACTTAATGAGTTTTGACTAGACTGGGAGGAGGAATAGATGTATCCAAAATAATTTAATTTCTACTAGTTTGGTCAAAACCAGCTAAGAATCATTGGTCACACTCTATTTTATGGGACCACTGTACTAGATCTTTCATGTACCTGGTCATTGCATGTCACCCCAGGCAAACCATTGCACAGGCCAGCTCTAAATGGGCAATGAGACTGGAGCAGAACAAAAAAGTAAGTAGGCAATATTGTAGTAGGAGTCATTAGGTATCCAGAATGGACTGAGTCAAATATTTTAAGAAACAAGACAGCAGCTGGCATTGCTGCAGCAGAGTGTTAAGTATACAGGATACAAATCTAGCAGACAGTGGAATTCACAAACCCTGTTGCTCACTAAGTAGCTTGCTTTCACATAAAAAGAACCACTCCCATGAAATAATGCCTTTGGAATTATTTTCCTGACAAGATTTTTCTGTTCAGATTAAACAAGTTCTATTTTGATTCCTGTGCTAATATGACTCATTTTAACATTTCACAGAGTAAATGGAAATTCTACCCATATATCTAATTTTTCAATAATATTATAAACACCAACCTTAAATCAGTTTGTGATGATGGCAAGGAAAACTCAGTATTTGTTCCAATAGCAGCTTTTTGTTTGAAGGACTGCTGTTTAACTTCCTGCCAGCACCCCACAGCAATAGTGAAGGTGGATGCTGGCATTGGCATAGACACATAGTAGTACCAGTTCAAGATACCTGTAAAGAAAAGAACATTTGTACAGACTCATGAGTCTTGCAGCACACATTAAGTAGTTGATATTTTCATGTACGTGAGATTTTGGGCCAAACCTCCCACCTTACATCCTGGTATTTTTGTGGAGAAAATAAAAATAATTGCATCGAGACACATAAAAACAGTTGTATGGGAACACCATGGAGTCTGTTTACTTACACCTGTAACTTTGCTCTTTCTGCTGATGTCTTTACCTGTAAATAAATCATCCATAAGCGGGATGTTATTAATGCAACTTAACATGATTGTACTGTTACTACCCAAGAATTACATCAGACACAAAATCTAGACACAACACCTTTAAATACATATACACACAATATTAAAATGTAACTCTTTCAACCTTACGACTATCTTACAATTTTGTTTTGTTTGTATTATTATTTCACACAAAGCAAAACCTTTCCTTTGTGTTCTGGGCAGTACCAAACTGATAGGCAAGTTCTAACAAATAACACTAATGTTAGTGAATTGGACCCAGCTATTTGAGGTACATAATATGTCAGCCAGGCAGTTTAGAAATCAAAGCTTAGACTCAGATGAGATATTACCTAAGTCAGCAACTTGGTCATATTACCCCATGAAGATGCTAAAAGACAAGAATTTACTAGAAGGTAAAAATATACTAAGTTTAATCATTATGGGAACACAATGTGAGGAGACAAGGAGTATGCCACAGGATTAATGTATGTACAATCACATTTTTATAAGGTGGATGTTTTAGAACAGCATACTTTTCATTAATACAAATGTTGCTTAGATTTTCTGTTTGTCCCTTAAAAAAAGTATAGTTTAAGAATCACATCCACGTATTAATTTATGGTCATAATACAGTTACTACACCATACTAATAGATTCATTATCTTGAAAAGAACCTAGCATGAGTTACAATCTGATGAATCATGTGCAAATGACTGTAGCTAGGGCAACATGAAAACACACAATCTTCAGTTATTTTGACAGAACCTTAGTACTTGTTCCTTTGCAAAAGTATTCTGACTAGGACTATGGAACACTACCAAAAGGGAAAAAAAAAGAAAAAAAAACACAACTAAGTGGAGACCACAAGGCACAGAGGAAAGGAAATGGACAACTGCTGGAAAGAATCACTTGATTTCCTACCTCAAGGACCCACGAAGGTCAGGCTGTCCAAAGGAAGGACCAAGAAAAAAATCTTTAGTTTAGCCTCGATAAGATTTCTACCTCCTATTTAGTATGACAAAACAATACCATTTGTGAAGTTTTCTGGGAGGCATATGAAGTCTTTGCCTTTTATATGCACTAGAAACCACTTATACTCCTTCACCCCATTCCACTTTAGGCAACATCCATCAAAAACCTTTTGTCAGTATTGTCAGGTGAACGTAATTTTCCTAAGCTCCTGTCAGTATGTAAGCAGAATGGACTTATTTGCTCCGAACACATTAAGAATAAGGAGGATAACTTTGCAAAATTTCACTCTGCCTTTTGTTTTTTTATTATTATTATTAACTTAACAAAGCTGCAAACAAGCCAAGACAAGCAAATGCCGCCTTGAGAAAAAAAGGGTCATCCCTGGCAGCAACAATATATTATTTCGGAATACCAAATTCCTGATGTACAGAGTTTCATTGACAGACACTGTGCTAAAGGCCCAAGCTTACACAGACTGTAGCTAGTAACAACTTTGCCATTAACTTACATACATACAGGACAAGGTTCAGCGGTTCTGCACTTAGTGTTACATCTAAATGCTATAAAGCATTACTAAATGCTCCATGCAGTTATGTTAATTGTAAAAACTTAAGAATTAAATAACATCAGAGAAAACTGTAGTCAAAAAACTGTCACATGTTCTCAACTATGTTCTGAAAAGAGCATGGAAGTCAAAAAGCAGTTACAGAAAACTGTTTGAAATGGCACAAGGTATTAAGGGGAAGGCTCTCACAACTGTGAGATTGGCTGGTGCTAGGTAGAGATCAGAGAGGGTTACAGCGAGAAACAGGTTTAGTAAGACAGGCTAGAGCAAGCAAGAGGGTTGTTTTTTCTAATAAACACTCCACTAACAGCTTGAACAGAACAACTAAAAGGCAAGGCAATCAGATTAGCAATTCAGAGAGAAGAACAACATGTACTTCATTCAGAAATCTATACAAATTAGCAAGGAACAGAATATTTGGAGCTGAACTGATGCAAAAAGAGTGAAGGTACCGAAGTCCCTTTTACCTTGCAAGGATTTTAGAAATCATGTGAACTATGGATCCTCCCAGAGGAGGATCCAAGTTCTATAATGTTTCTGCATATCTACCCAAGGCTAAGTCCACTTCCTGCAGAGCTTTTTGATGCCTTTTGCATTCGTATTCAAGAACTATGTAGAATACCTATATATTTATCCTACAGTTGTTGACTGAAATCACATGCACGGGCGTGACAAGTGAGTTCTCCCTGTAGAACGACAGAATCCTTCGGGTTGGAAAACAGTGCATTTGCTGATCAATGACCGAAAAGGTCTTTTTGCTGGCAGAAGTTCTCTCTGGAGAGAACCATGAAGCATTGTCTCAAAGACAGCTTAACTAACCCACTGACCTTGTGTCTTCTCTCACTATTGGTAAGATTGTCTTCCAGCCTGACCTCTCCCATAACTTCACTTCCTTCCTTACACTGTCTTCATGTCAGTGGGCTTTGTTTTGTTTTCCTTCATCTGTATCCTATGATCTATCCCAACACATAGATTGTGATCAGAAGCTTCACTCAACTCCTTTTTGCTGCTCTCCTCATCCTCTAGCTGCTTGTGCTTTTCAGAGTCAGCCTTGAAGACAGCTCCATCTCTAGGATAACAGAAAACAGTGCAGCCGAAACGTGGCTTTGCTTACCAAACACAGCATAAAAACATCTTCAAACTAAGTAAGAACACATTGGGAAAAACAAGAGGTTGGGCTGGGATTAGTCCATGGGAAAAATACAAGTAGATCACACCAGTACTTGTACTTGTAATGTATTTTTACAACATTTTGATTCTTACACATAATTCTTTTAGGCAATTATAATATATTCAAAACATTTTCTTATTTCCCCTACCTGTAGTTCTGATTTTTTTTTTTCAGTTTGGCAAAGCAAATATATTGTGTCATAACTGCACTAATCATGCAGCAACAATCACCTATTCTATGAGTTAAAAGTGAAAAACGTTTCATGCAAATGTTTAACAAGAACAGGAAATTTTAATCTAGTTATAATTGTGCAAAAGAACAATTTAAAGATAATTTATTTCTCCTACTTGAAATAATAATAATGAATGATGTAATTACTTCCTAGAATTTTTAATGCATTCAGTTATCTTTGACATCACTAAAATTGTTTGAGTCTTCTAGAGTTCATTACAACTGAAAAGAAAGCCAAAGCTATACCTGTTAATGCCAGATGCAAGTACATTATGAACATTTTTATTTACGAGTATATTTTTTGTCAAATAGTTTGCACTAACACAAACACCACAAAATACAGCTGATGTTTACTATTCACTAAAACCCATAAAGTTCAACTACCTCTATGGAAAAGGAGAAATAGCCCCACACAGCAACAGATATACAAGGTAAAAGATAGTGCTAATATAAAAACGTGCAGCTAAATAAGTAGTTATGTAAAAACAACTCTCTGGCTGGAGCATTAGGATTAAGAACCCTCCGGCTTTCAGAAACTCTTTGTGACTTGTAGGGATTTTTTGATCTTAGCTGAAAACCAGAACTCCCCACAGAGCTCTCTCACATTCATGCCAGAGCATTAGCTCAGCACTGGGTCAGAGGGATGAGTAGCTCATGACAAGCTCTCAACTACCATGCTGTAGACCCTGATACATACTGGAGATCAACCAACACAAGTACTGCACTCTTTTGTTTCACCTTGTAGAAAGTGAGGAGCATGAGCAAAGGCAACTGTTACTGCTAACTATCGCAGGAGCAGTGGCTCTTCTAGCACTCTATTTTTTCTCAGGACCAGTGTACTCCTCACTTACAGCGCAGGTGTCAAAACAAGATCAAGGATTACATAGTAGTAGAGTAACCACACAAAAAGCAAACCAGTCTGTTTTACACTTAATGGCTGAATATCTACTTCTTGAATACGAATTGAACAAACAGAAAGGTGTTTGTGACTAAATGTATTTGCAGCTAACTATGTGTTATAGTAATGTGTTAAAGGAAAGTAAAACTGAAAAATGTAGAAAAATAAATCTAGTGTTTAAATAGCTCACATACACACACATGTAGTGCTCCCCATCAAGCTTTATCCCAAAGGGCATTATTAATTGTATTTTTCTGATCAACTTCTCTAAGTACTCCATAAAAAATGCAAGGTATTTTAAGCACTTTTGGTCACACTCAAATAGTTACCATTTCTATTTGAGTAAGTATTCTATCACTATTTTCAAACAAACGTGGGCTCCCTCTGTTTCAAATGACAGGATCAACCATAGCTTTGTAGGAGGCAGAATGCAAAAATGGCACATAGGGGAGGAAACAGACTCTTGCCAAAACCTGCAAATATAAGTGGTAAATGAGGAACCTAAATGAGTGGTAAATGATGGCACATAGGGGAGGAAACAGACTCTTGCCAAAACCTGCAAATATAAGTGGTAAATGAGGAACCTAGCCCAGCTATGCACTGGATTAATGCATCCGTACACGTAGATATGTGTGTCTGTGAAGCAGAATGCAGATCTCTAAAAGCTTGAAGGAATCAACTTTGCTTGGTATTCTCTTACATTCTGCCTGCCCACTGGTTTTAAATATGACTTTTAAAGGAAAAAAAAATCAGCTATCTTGTAATTCTATTCAAAAGAATTTTCTTCACAACTGCTTACCAAAATGCTAATTCTTTCCATTAAATTGCATTTTTTAAAAATAGATTTTATTATTCTGCCAGTTTGTATGGTATTATAAATATGCAGCACTAGCAATAGCATACTGTATGTAAACAACTTGGCAAACTTATTTAAATTGAAGCTACCCGGGAAGGGTTTCTGGTGCATAAAGACAAAATTTTAAGCGGAATACATTTCATACACCTTCTAGAATTGCCAAACAACAAGATCTACGTGGACAGGTTATTTAAAGCACAGAACATTTCAAACATTTTAACTCTTAGGACTAAATCTTAGAGGTTCTATTAATTAAACTCACAAATTTGTATTCCTAAATTCTTAAAGAATTTATCCAAGGCTTCAGATTAGCACTTAAATCTTGGGTTTACTTGGATTTTAAAACATCCCTCAGAATATTACTCCTTTCCCTTTTTGCCCCTTTATTAGTTTTGTAAATTTTTACAATTCCCAACAGCTTGCTGCTTTTTCATTTCCAGCTGTATCTAAGCAAGAAAATGAGGGTCTCTCACTAAACTAGTTAAACACTGATGGAAAAGCTATTATCCTAGTCTGAAGTCAAAAAGGTGCTTGCTTTCTTGATGCTAAGACAGGAAAGTATTATTCTCCAAGGGAACTGAGCAGCTCATCATAGCAGTTTTCCATATTTCAGCAGCAGAGACAAGCCTTGAAAGAGGCCCCATATATGGCCAAATATAACTAGACAATTCCACGAAAATGGATTAACTGATGATTCTCAAATCAAGAGACTTTTTCTTTTTTTTCCACCCAAGAATAAACCTGCCCATTTAAAGGGGAACAGAAAATATTTTCCCCAGAAAAGCTTAATTCTAACCTTTTCTTACATGCTATGTCTCATCAGTACTACTCACACTAGAAAATACTGACCCAGTTTGACAGATTATATCAAAACTCATGAGAACAAGACCCACTTCATTATATGTAGAACTTACACAAGCCTTAAAAACTTCCTTCTCTGTGCAGAAAGAAGTTTAGATAATAAAGTATAACCAACACAGAAAAAATCCTTGTTTGCTTACTGTTGAAAAAGGTATGTTTTATCAAATCAAAAAAAAAAACCCACAGAGATCAGATTTTCAGGGCACTAACCAGATATTCTTCAGATATTCCATGTATTCTAGGCAACACATATGGCACAATCGCTGCTTCTAATGACATGCTGAACTATTTTCAGACTGGAGTACTAAAACTGAAAGATAGTTCTCTACCAAGGCCTGAAGTTGTTGAGAGCCTGATAAGGTTTGCATCTACAAAACTCGAGCACACTGTGTTCAAAATAAAGCCAATAAATGAAAAATTAAATCTAGGTTTGGAAACACAGAGGGAGAAAAAAAAAGCAACACAGTGAAATGCAGAAATGTAGATACTTCAAATACTCATAAAGTTATCCTGAGGCCTTGAGCATATAACTTTTCCACAGAATGACACAGAGATTACACAGAGGCATGGGAGTGTTTTTAAGGTTAGGCACATCATTCTTTCACAAATCACTTATTTACCAAGCTTGATTTCTAATTATAAAAGTATGGAAAATAATTTGTCTTGAAAAATGTATTTCACCTTCTCGAAGCTGGACTGGTTCAGCTGAGTTTTCACCACTCATTAACACAACAAAGCCTGCAGCTGCTCGAACTGAGGCTTGCCATGTTGACAAGGCAATTGGTGGTTCTTGGCATGGAAAGAGGGCTCTGTTGTTTATTGGTGATCCCATTGTGTAAACACATGGCCTAGATGGAAGGAAAAGAGATTGATGTTGGAATTACAATAAGAAAGATTGAATTACGTTCTACATAAAAAAATTAAAGATGTTGCCGTACTGAGATGGTTTCTTTCTTTAACTTCAGCTCTGCAGGTTCCAAACCTGCATGACATGAACTAATCAAAGTACAATCTAAGTAATTTAAGACAAAAAAAAAGCAAGATTACTACAATACCTTCAAACTAGAAAAGACTAACTCCAGTCTTTTCCCCTCTCCTTTTCAAGAGTCTTCCAGCCTAATATAATAGCTTCCAGTTGAACTCATAAGGTCAAAGAAGGCTTCTGAGTATCTTCTGACTATGCCATTGCAGGACTTCATCAACACCTGTGACACCTCCCTGCTATCATTCCAGTAGTGCTTTCACTATCATGAATCCAGTCTCCTCGATTAGCAACCTAGAGGCTCATGCAAAATGCAGTCGATCTAGTTTTGAGTCTTCCTTAGTCCAAGTCTCAATAAATCCTGGCATTTTTACATTTAATCTTAAAGGTAACGCATACTAGCTCACCTGTCCTTGGGAATTTCAGCCACAGGGCATATAATAAGATTAATTTCTATCCTGGTAGCTTCAGCCTCCTTCTTGCTTCTTACATAGCAATCTTCCTTGTAGTACTGCTCCTTTTGCAGTTACTCTAAACCTCTCCCCAGCCAAACCTCTCAGTCTACTACCCCTTTCCAATTTCAACTGCAATATTTCATGACTGTAGATTTCTTATTAACCATTTAGTTACAGCTGGGAAGGTAACAAGGCCTTTAATTAGCTCCTTCTAACTTGCTATTGCTGGTGTATGGACTTAATGATTCTTGCTTTACTTATTTTGCTCCATTTTGCAGTATCATCTAAATTCTTATTACGTGCATATTAACACTACTTATCTTAAGGGGAAAAAAAGGTAATTTTTCAATTACAAATTATATAAAAAACCCATAGTCAATAGGTTTCTTCAGTAAAAGAAAGAAAATCCTGAAATCATCACTTCACTACACTGAACTTTTTAAAACCTACGATATTTAAAGCTAAATATTATGGGAGCAAAATACATTATTTTGCGAATGCTTGAAGCTAAAAATATTCTGATCAGTATCTTTCATTACTTGGGTTGAAAAATTATCAAAACACTTCAGAAGGTAGGAGACAAATTGTTAGAGCAAAACTGATTTTGCAATGGCTAAGATCTTAGCATTTTATTTACTCCCATCTAAACTGCTTTTCCTTTCAAATCATTCCTTTTCTGAAGCCAACTTCAAACCATACAGAAAGAAAGAACTTGGAAATGCTCACAGTCACAGGTTAAATATATTCCAAAGATATTTTTGCCCTCTTGTCATTGCTATCTGTGCTATTGGATCCAGAGCTGTCTTGGCACACTTAAATTACTGTGGCTTAACTAATGCAGGCCAGCTGATATCTTTGAGCAAAACAGAGAAGAAAGCTGCAGTTTAAGTAGGCCTATTGTTAGCGCACGCAAGCAGAAAAAGAAAATAGCCCAATGTCCCCCATCATGTACCAGAGTGAATGGAGTAGCACCTAGACATTGAGTGAAGTTCAGGTAACTGCAGTGGAGAGAAAGCAAAGTGGTTATATTTTAAACAGTAAAACACGAAGTACAGCTAAATGTAATAGACCACTAATCTGCATGGATTTTTAGTTTATTTAGTTAGAATTAAACTCCCAAAACTGAATCTGTAACCTATCTCATATACATAGAATAATTGGCTTTTCTCCCGTAAAAAAAAAGAGTGCATGGCAGTGAGTTCACAGGAAAAAAGAAGAACCTGTTTTTTCACTTTCCAAGAAGACCTGCTTCCTCCTGGTAATGTTAGTCAAGAGCTACTGGGATTATTATTTACCCTACAACACATACATGCTGAGAAGGCATGGAAAGGAAAAAGGAAAGGTGGGATTAGTGACTACTGCTACACACATTTTCCTAATGATTTGCCCTGCACTGTGAAGGCTGTTTTGCCAGGTGCCATTGGTACAATCCAATCTTAGGAGCAGTATAGGGGATCTTCATAATCTGTACAGGGAAATGCCACAATGGCAGAGAAAACTGACTGGCAGAACAGTGCTAAACTAAATGTTATAATGCTGTGTCAAATACAATATAAACATTACAGAGAATAGATTTGTGAGGGGAACATTTATGTCACCTGCTCTCAGAGAGCACCTTTACCGGCAGACTGTAAGGTATTTTACAGATAATGTCAATGCCATTTTGCAGATGGGGAAAAAGAAACTCAGTGAATGGATATGCTTAGTGCTAGTACTCAAGCTGCTCCTACAGGCTTAGTTCTAACCCTTCTAGTCCAGTAGCTTTTTTTTTTTCCCTAAGACATTTTAATTCTAAAATATACACACACAGGAAGGTCACAAGTCTCTACCATAAAAGCCCAAGTAGAAAGTGAGTTAGATAAGTGGAGAAAGACTGGTCACATACATACTGACTGTTCTTGAGAAGTAGGACTTCTCACCCATTTTAATACAATTTTTGACCAGGTATATTTATTAACTTATTATTTTCCTGAATATACCCAATTATGTCTGTCTGCTAAAAAAACAGTAATGAAATAGACAAGTTCTAAATATTTAAAGGAAACTATCAGAAGAACAATTATATAAGCCTTTAATTAGATATTTGTTATACTTCTTTACAGTGGTAATTTCTTTTTATAGCATTGGAAATTGTGCAGTGTTACTTTAGGATATCCACTGCAGCTGACAACTGTCTTTGTTTGGGGTCACGCAGAACAATTTTAGCACATAAGAGGACCAGAAATATAATTCTTATCCTGGTATCAATCAGTTTCTTAATTTTGATCCAGGAAAAAAAAACCAGCTAATCTAAGCATATGACAGAATAGCAAAGACAAATAATTAGGTTTGGACTGCTTTTGTCAATTGATACCTGAATTTGCCCTTTTTTAATCATTTATCTCTACCCCTCCTAGCAAGAAACTTCACAGTCCCTTTCAGGGGGGTACTTCACAGTACCTTTCCTCTTTCTCTCCCTTCCCCCCCAGTCTTTAACTTTTAATGATCCTGTAATACTCAAATCATCTACTTATGTAATATTTATGTCAACCATAATCTTTGCCATGATGAGGTTTCAAGAGTTAAGGAAATTTCATGCAGCAAAAGAAAGATAAGCAGAGAACTCAGAATATTTATCTAGTTATTTGTCACACTGGAAGAACAAGCATCCACAAAACACGGGACTGACATCTCTGGTCACTCCTCTGGACAACTTTATGACAAGTAAACAAACAAACAAACAAACAAACAAAAAAGGCAAACCCCGAGTGCAAAATGAATGGATTCGATATTCCTGGAAAAGTAGAAGGCAAGAAACAAATATTTGTAAAAAATTTAAATTATCTCCTCTGAATTAGTTGTCCTAACTAAAAGGAAGACTGTGAGAAAAATGAGTAAATATTCCCAAGCAAACAGTCATCCAGACTACTGGAGAAATCAAGTACTAGTTGTGGTAATGTTTGGTTTTGCCCCAAGAGGAGACTAGAGACTATCTGTTGTTTAGTAATCTCTCTGATGAAAATTTGATTTATGCATTGCAACTCATCAGTAGTCAACATATCTTTACAACTCAACAAAATCAGTTCAAACCAGCTCTTGACAGATCTCCCTCTCCCATATAAGCCTATCCACTATACTATAATAATGAATTAACATGATCTTCAAGTTAATAATAAATGTTCCGTTGATAATCTGTTCTCTGCACAGGAATCTGCAGGCCATGAGATGCCTGCCATCAATACCCCTAAAACATATTCTAAGGCTCACCATGTCAACCTGCTTTGCCTAATGTCTGAAGCTTTATCAAGGAAAATGCCCACCTCAGAAACTCTATCCCCTTCTGGTATTTGAAAAATTACATTCCCTATTTCTGCAACGGGAAATTCTGTTCCTTACTCTAGATTACATTGTCAAAGCAGCAGAACTTTCCCGCATCTAAATCACAAGAACTTTTTTACTCAGCCTCATCAATTTACATACCTGCAAGGTTCCAGTGACTGTCATCATATTCCACCAGAGCAGGTATTCTTGTTTAAATTTTACTGTTGAAAAAACCACCAGTCAATAATACCCATGTTTATCATTGTCTTTCTTTAAGTTAGGACAACTAATTCAGAGGATAGTATTTTTATTTTTTACAAATATTGGTTTCTTGCCTTCCACTTATCAGGAATATCAAATCCATTTATTTTGTACTCAGGGTTTGCCTACTTTTTTGTTTGGTTTTGTTTTATTTTTTTTTATTTGTTTGGGGTTTTTTTGTTGTTTTGGGTTTGTTTTTTTTCTGTTTGGTTTTCCTTTTTGGGGTTTTTTGTGATTTATTTTCATTTGTTTGTTTTACTTTTCCATTCTATTCATATAATTTGTCAGTCTTTAGAATTCATTGCATATCACATGAATAATCCAATGAACTTCAAAAAACTTAATTAATTTGTCAAATATTTATATTCCCATGTTCCCATTACTGGGAACAAAATTAAACAAAATAACAGTAGAGATTCCCCACAGTTGAGGAGAGCCTCTTAGGGTTTGGTCTGTGACCTACCAGGGCTCTGGACTATTTTATTCTACCAAATCATGCCTACGAAGAAAACCAAATTCTTTACTCCCTTCCTGCATTTCCAGCTTTCAAGAGCACAGAACAATGCTAACTCATGCCACTGAAAAACCAAACATCTATTTTCATGACACATTTTATAATTTGTACTGAATAACTCTACCTTCCAAACTAACCTCAATAGTATTTTCCAAACACATCTTATTCCCATCTATTCTCTTCCCTGCTCTACTTACTTTCAATTAGATTAGCTCCCTCATGTGCCTTATGACCCAGCTGTACACACACCTGTGTCATCACACCAGTGATGGAAGGAACTAGCACCCAAGTTTAGAGAGGTCAAAAGTGTCCCTTTCATCAAGTGTATTTTGGTAGGTGCCCTGGTCATTCCTTTACACTTTCTCTCCTTTCCTCTTTCCGTTATCACAAGTCAGCTCTGTCATTGCCTTTTTTGTTTGGCCCCAAAAGCTTGGACAGGGAAATACTGAAATTCCACGTGTTCAGTTCCTCTACTAAAAACAGAAGTGTGTCCTGCTGTGATAACAAGTTTGTACACATATATCTGATCTTGCTTAAACTCATCCCAGAAAGCCTTGTTTCAGCTGGTGTTGTTTGTGTATTATAATACATCATTCTTTAAAATAAATAAAATGAAGCTCTTGATAAAATTGTGCATAAGCTATATTTCAAAACATTGTACTATTGTTTAATTACAGGAAACAATGGAAGTGGTTACACAACGTGTGTACTTTGTTATTTACTTTTCTTCAGGATTGGAACCACAGTATAGACTCCTTTGGCAAGGAGTTTGACAGATTTGACATCTGGAAAAAAAAAGCACCAGAATGTTCCAAATTTGGAATAATTTGAAGAATCCTCCTATGGCAATATGAGATTTACCACTATGTTTATGGGCTCATCACATATAGAATCTGATTTTAAAAGAATACCAAGAAAGATTCAAATGACTATGCTATCACAACTAATTTTCCGACAGGCATTAGTTTTTGGAATACCCTACCTAGGCCTGATAATAAATCAGTTTGTACTATTTTATACCATCAGACTGCTGGATCCATGTCAAGTCTGCTTTTTCTGCTCTATTACTGATCCATAAAATTCCATCCATTAGTGTACAACTGCCATGAAATGTCACTAAAGTAAAAACAATGCTTTGCAGTGAAAGGGATAAAGAGTCAAAACTGTTTGTGATCTAGCTGCTTAAAGGAAATATTCAAATGCTCAAAACCACAGAGAGGAGGAGTCCTATATCAGCTGAGTGTTGCTAACGTAAGTTAGGCGGGCAGGTGGACATAGATATGAGGTCATGGGCAATTGCTCTACTGTCACATGCAGTCAAAATTCAGAATTTTCAGATACAAGAGTACTATATCAAGTTAAATTTCCTAAACTCATACCAAAAATAACACCTCAGGGAGTGAGGAAAGGAAGGGAAAGAAATAATGAACACGACTAAGACATTTCTGGACTTGATGGTGCTTACAGATTAGTAGCAGAATTCCCTAACCATGACAAATACAATCAAAAGGCCTCATTTTCCTCACCAACAGAGATGCTAGTGAAAAGACTTAATTTATATTAATATAACTGAAATAAAAAGTAACCATTTATCTCTTGACTGGGAAAGAAAAGCAAGTATTCAATTAGGTCACATTTGTTCCTATCTTCCAACTTTTTTCCTGCTTTTTAGACATCAGAAAGAAATAACAGCCATTAAAATCCACCTTACAACATTTCAATAAAACAATTACAGTTGTAGAAGTCAAGAGTGGATTGTAGTTTTCCTTCTATAAAAGGCTTATATTGAAGATTTCAGTACAATACTATGTCCTTCTCACTAACACTAAATATAATGCCAATTCTCCTTTCAGTTTGCAGTTCATTTGCTATCATCAATGTTCTTAACATTATAGATGAAGAAGATTTTGAAAGCTGATTATGAGAGACTAAACAGCAAAAACTGTATTTCTAAGCTAATTAAAATATTGATAAAGGACTAATTGTGAAGTAAATTCTAGTAAATGTTATGTATATTGAACCTTATGCTGTGTAAGTCAGGAAGGAAAAAGAGCACAAAGTAACCTGTCATTCATACCTTTTCTTTCCCTAAATGATGATTTCCCATTCCCCCCACACGTTTACTGAAATACACACAAGTTATATACTCCCACCCAGAAAGACCTAACACAACCACTAAGACAGGCCTGTGATCTTCAAGTCCATTAGGGTTTCACGAGCAGAGATTGTCTGTTCTTCTACAGGACAGCAAAAAGATTCAAACCAAGGATGAAATGAAAACTGTGGAACAGTGTACTCACCATCTTCATGGTTGCTCAGCAATTATATGATTCTCAATTCTTGCACCTATTTAAATTTATTGCATACAAAGCTTTTAGCAAACAGTTACATACCTGCCACTTTGGTCTGTAGTCCATGTAACAGATCTTCCCTCTGGCTTGGTTTTGTACCATATTCTTATTGCATGAGGAAAGTCTGCTGGAGTCTGAATTCCTGATTTCCTTATCTCCAAACTCCAGGTGCCAGTACTAAACAGAAGCTCCCCACAGCCAGGTGCCTGGCTACAGTGAGTAAAATAGTATAGCTGCTCCTTCCAGCGATCTGCAGGTAAAGTCACAAGTTCATGTACAATCTGATTCCTGAGATTTTCCAGCTTTGAAACACCAGTTAGCTTGGCAGACCTTGTAAATTTTTCAATGCCTGACACAGCAGCAACATCTACCTCTTCAACCTTTAGCACAGATAAATCACAGCAATCCAATACCAGCAGAAAATCCTTGTTTCCATGATCCTCTATGTCACAACAGTCCTTTGAACTAGAAATCCCAGAAGCCTGTTCATTGTTGCTATGGTTACTATTTTCATCAGAAGCAGCTTCCTCTTCTTTACCACTGACAGCAAAATCATTATATTCCATTTTAGATGAACAGGTACTAACATTTATCATAGGAGTGTGGCAGGGTTCAGATGCCCTCATTTTACAGGTTTCATCAAACTGTGACTGGCAGCATTCTTTGCCAGCACTGCTGGTTTTCCTGTACTGGCTCCCGGTCTCAAAGAACAAAACTATGCTGCCTTCAATAACTTTACTTTTAAAATCCACATCCAAGTCCAATACATAGTGCTTTACAAGCATGTAGCTAGTGTTTGCCATTAAAGGCAAATCATCCTTCATGGGGTCTAGCTGTGTCTCCATGTTCACCTATTGGACAACTGTTTTACAAAGCCTTGGACAATTCTGATATAAGATGACTCCAGAAGGAGAATATTCAGTCTCCAGTCCTAAAAATAATTTTGAATAAGATGACAATATTGAAATTGTAGTTTATCCACTTCTTGCACTCTAAAAAGAAAAAAAAAAAAAAGAAAGAAAATAATCTCACAACCATTTCTGAAATGCACTGATTCTAAATCTATTTAAAATCTATTTAAAGTCCAGCTGCCTTTATTACAGTAGTACTGCTAAAGGGTGATTGTATTTCCATACAATGGCATCAGGCTAGAATGGCATCTGCTTGCTTCAGGATTTGCTATCAAGGACCAGTGGCTGTATTTTTCAGATAAGAACTCAAATTCAGATAAGAACTCAAATACTTTCATTTGAGTTGTTATTTCACAGAAGAACTCAAATGAAAGTATTTCTAAATAGCTTTTATAAACTGTTAGAAACAACCAAAAGTATCAAAAGATAGTGATATATTTCTGCTGTGATTTTAAATAACAAGAGGAAGTCTAAATCACCTCACAGGTCTTAAACGTTTAGAGTAATAAATTCCTATATACAATGCTTGTCCACAGATTAATATACTTTCCACATTACAACCACTCTCATATCAGCACTTACAAGAAAATGACTCAATTTACAAGGAGTGCATTCCAAGTATTCCTTTGAGATTGCTCATGAAGATTTTAAAAATCTTAAATACCTGAGGTATATAATTACATTTTTGTAGCTGGAAACTCACAATAATAACTCAGAATAGTGCCTAACAGAAAACAGAAAGTCTTTTCACTGGAAAATAAGTAAATACCTATAAAGGCACAAAAATACCAAAATGCACCAAAATTTGTAGCAACAATAGGCAGAAGTTCATCACAAAGTTAAACTGACATGCATTCTCTGTTTTGCCATGACCATTAGCCAAAGTCATGCACTTTTAGCCCACTTAAGTCCTTTCTATTTGCTTTCTAGATCAGGAATAAATATCAGAGGATGAAATACAGACAGTTGTCTCTCTGGCATTTCAGTGACATTCACCATGATAGGCAGCCAGGCCTGCTTCTAAGTGCCTTAAGAGAACAGATACTCCATTGTGACATACACAATCCATTTCACAGTTTTACACCTCATCAAAGACTTCACTATACAAAACCAATTTTTATATAATTCTCAAAGTCAGCACAGAGGGGAACTCAGACTCCCCAAAGATTTGCTGTATCTTTTTTTGTAGGAATCCAGGGCATGCTATCAAGCTGCTATCATTACGTGAGAGGCTCATGGCAAGAAACTGTCCATATAGTTCCCTCAACTAGTTTCACAGAAAGCACAAAAACATAGCATGTATCTCCCTATCTCAGTGGCTTTCTAGCTGTCAGAAACAGCTCTTTCAGGGCTGTCTTTGACGGCAAGCTGAGAAAAACCTTCCTTTGAATTTTCAACAATCTTCCAGTACTTCTGCAAACATACCTGGGCAACAAGCTCAGATCAGAAGGTTCTTCCACTGAAATAGCTCCGTAAATTCAGGCAACATGAGCAATGCATCTACGACGTTACCTGGATTTTTTTCTTACTACCAAAACCTCATGACTGCTAGCAGGTCAAGTAATTATTGGTGATACAGTAAAGAAATAAAGTGACTTGGTGAGGAAAAACACAACATTTAACTAACATTCAAACTCTGTTTTGCACAAACACATTTTTAATTTAATGTAAATATTTATAATATAATACTAGTATTATACTGATATTATACTGATATAATATAATACTAATATTATAATATAATACACCTTTTATAAAATGTGAGTGCTATCCTATGCACACAATTGTAGTGAGGAGAGGCCAGCCTTGGGAAAAGGCAATTAGGGAAGATTACCTGCTATACCCCAGGTCCTGACTGGGTGTGTACAGCAGATGTAGGCAGCCTCTCCCTCGAGGAGCATGGAGAAAAGACAAGCAAAAAAACTAAGCTGTCTTGCAAATACAACTACCCTCCATGCATTCCAAGGCATTACACTGAGCTAATTTTTTTAAACTGTAAAAATTGATTGGTTTTTGTATTCTGTAGAGCTGCTTTTTTGTTACTGAACTGAAACACTAAGTGAAAAGGGAATAATAAAATAAAGAATAAGAGGAGAAATACACAATTTTAAGTATAAGAATACCAAAATATACTTCCAGGAAACATTGTTCTCTATCATTGTCATGAACAGCACTGCTGTTTTGATGACATTCAAATACATGGATAAATGCTTGTGTCCCACACAAGATAGCTATCTACTTTTCCTTCAGGCTCTGGTTGGCTTATCAAATATTGGACCTCAACCACCTTGGGAAATTATCAGTTTTATTCAAGAAGAAAATACAGGAATAAACTATTTATTTGGATGTTGAAATAGGCAGTGGACACTTAAATAGACAGCCTTTTATTATCAAGGAAAAAGTAAAATATCAGGGCATTGAATGACCAGACACACAACCTCTGTAGTAATAAAACAAATAACACAGGAATCACATTAAAGCAAATCTGAAAGAAAGCCAAGTGAAAAAAAAATGCAAGCAAAAAATGGTAAAGGAAGGATGCACTTCAGCAAAACACGAGGATAAAAATTACAACAGAATGTAATATCAGAGTTAAAAGGTAATGAACTTTTTCACAAATTTTTTTAAAGGACCATTTTCAGAATACATAACTGAACTGGACAAAATTATTTATATGTATATATATATTGTTACATTTGTTAAAAGTGTAGGTATCTGTACATTTGCTTTCAATCAGCAATGCTAGTTCAATGATGTTGTAAAACAACATACTGATCCTTTGTTTGAAATTTGGCATCTACACAGAGACCATCCCTCATTGGTCCAACATGACTAAACCACTGAGATGACATACAGAGAAAGTACATCCGCCCCCACAGAAAAAAAAAGTTGTAATCACAGATACTAGGGACTGGTGAGCAGGAAAAAGGTAGCTGTGCAACTATCAAATATGCAAATCCCATTCTCTTCTTTGCATAGACTGTGATGTCTTTTCATAAATACATGATATTTTGGGGGCTTTAACTGAACAGGCTGTAAATAATGATGTTATTTACCATTTGATTCCAAGCATTTGAACAAATATAACTTCATGGTGTCTTTTTTTCAATCAAGTCTTCTCAAAAATTGCAAATAAATCATAGTATTATTATCCCTCCAACACAATTACTACTGCTGGTACTAAAATACAGCCTATTGAAATCCTAAGCAGAATCAACAGGAGCTGCAATGCTATACAAATTTGCAAGTCAAGCCTAGATAAACAAATGAAGGATTCTTTCCTACGAAGGAAAAATTACTTCTGACATGTTTTGTGACAAATTAAGTACAGACTGAGATGGAGTGTAAAAAACATAACTCCCAAACTGTGTACAATCATATAACTAATTCAGTCTAGCATTTGTCATTCTGTTTTTCTTTTCATTTTTCCTTAATAGGTTAAGAGAACAAATTCTAATCATGATGTTGATATAATACAGGAAACACACTACCTCACCTTCTGAATCCAAACCCTTGATGTACACCTTGAAATTTCTCTGTGCATATTTGAGCTTTGTGTATGCAAACAGAACATCTTTTACTACTGATTCATAAATATGCTGTTCTGAGAAATACTCTTTGAATTCGGTACAACAAATTGTTCACTATCTTAAACACATATCATGGTACTGGCATCACAGAAAAGATACATTTTTGACAGCTTTTCTTGAAATACATCTCTTATTCAACATTGTCTTCTGTAATATCTTTTGCTATATTATGCCCCGAGTATCTGGTTTTCATTTCTGTGCAATGAATGCATTTCACCTTTAGAAAAGGAGGTTCACTAGCTGAACTCCATGAAAAAAAAAATTAGAAATTGTAATGCTGCTACAAAGTCCTTATGATCATTTCATAAACAGTGTTTCATGTCATATGTCTTTCACACAAAGAGATGTAAAAAATTACTAGTATATTTTAAAGGTAGACCTTAAATTCAATGGATTTTTCTTATTAAATGTACTTTGTAAATACATTTTGTAATTAATAAAAGTAATAAAATTACAGGGAAAGCTGATTTTTTAATGTTTTAATATTTTAGAAGACAGATGTTCACAAAAGAATAAACAATAACAGCAGATGGTGGCCAACATTAATAGAGTCAATCTTGATCAGCAGCACATAATAGAATTGCATGAAAGACATGAAGAATGGGAAACAGGAGAGATATGATCCTTTGGGGAATTATATTTGTATAACATTGTTTTCCACTCAATACAAAAAGCATCAGCCTGAATTAGAAACACAAGTTTCTGAAAGAAAATGAGAAAAAAAGTTTCCAGGCAACATAAAACACAGTTGCAAAGTAGACAAGATTAAGCTTGCTAAAAATGTCGGGGGATGGGGGGGGGGGGGGGGGGGGGGGGGGTGGTTGGGGAGAAGAGGTTTCTTTTCGGTAGGCAATACATTGTAACTCATAGTCTCAGCATTACACAGAATAGGCATTTCAAATGGTGAGCCAGAAAGGGGAGAACTGTTATACAAAGGAGTGTAGTTAAACTTGTAAACAGCACATTAAAAACTAGAGTGATCAATTATGATACCTGATATTGATATTTCATTAATGAAAGAAGCTGTTATTTTAAATGCTAATAGTTAACTACTCCAATCAACTCCACTCTAACAGTAATAATCCAGATAAGAAAATTAGAAAAGCCTCTGAACTTGCTGAAATGTCCATCAAAGACACTACTAGGTGGAAACAAGTGAAAGGGTTACAAACTTAAAAAAAAACCCAAACAAACTCAGCTTGAAAAACAGAAGATGCGCGGCCATTAGAGATGACTTCATAATACAGTGTCAGGAGCCAGAAACACACTATCAGGAATGTACTGAATTATCTACAGCCTTTCCAAGCACATGGCTAATTTCACTGCACTCTTGCTGCACCAGCCAGCCAAGGACTGTCTTACATGTGACACTGTCATGGCTTACACGACTGTGAAAGGCAGGCATAAAACACAGCTGCCTAAAATAGTCCTGCATCTTGTC
Organism: Motacilla alba alba; assembly: GCF_015832195.1. Classification (NCBI taxonomy): domain Eukaryota; kingdom Metazoa; phylum Chordata; class Aves; order Passeriformes; family Motacillidae; genus Motacilla; species Motacilla alba. Next base: position 49,937,410 of record NC_052046.1, read on the forward strand.
ATGAAGGCATACACCAAACATGAAGCATACACAAAATATGTCTTGTTTCAGAGCACAACTACAGCTGTCATTTTTCATGCATTTCCAAAATCTTAGAAAGCAAAAATGAATGAAAAGAGGGCCGTACAATAGAAGATCAAGTCTCCAATGAATCCAAGCAGTTACAGCTCTGTAGCTGATATCTATCAAGCCCTGGAAAACTCCCAACATGGAGTTGCTGCAAATATTTGAATACATAAACCAGTTAATGCCTTACAAACCATACCACTATTTTTTATTGTGTAAAATCAGAATCACACAAAGTAACACACAAATGCTGACACAAGTAGCAGGTATCAATCCCTAAGATGGTGCCCATTTCTATCTCAGCTTTTCTGTTTTTCACACCTTACACAAACTCATTCCCTGAAATAACAGTCCATTTAAGTAACTCCATAGAAATTTATGCAAATTTAGTTTTCTAGCAAACTAAGGATGGTCAGAAGAATCCTAGCAATTTACGATAAGCCTGTTTGAAGTTCCTGCCAGAATCATCTACTTAGATCAACAGTCAGCAGAGATAGCTATTGAGAGATAGCTCCATGCACAGCCACTCGAACACATAGCCTGGCATGTGCACCTGAGCTGGTAATGTAAGCTAATATCCTGATCCACAAACAAGGATCTCTGAAGCACAGAGCATTTGATTGTGTTCCATAATCATGGTATTCTTCAAAAGGTGTAGAAGAATTTCAGTGACAAAGACTTTCCCTACATGCCACTAGCCAATATTAAGACACATTTAAACACCACCTTTTTGTACAAGGAAAACCTTCAGCCAAGCATGATTTTCTTCATCTGTACAAAAAAGCTAATTCAATTGCTTTCAACAAGCAGGTGCTTAGAATTAAGGCTATAATGCTCTCTACTTAACATTTAAAGAAACTTTAAAATGGAAAAAAAAAAAAAGTGCCTTTTGGATAAACTTTCTCTTTGATAATTAGAAGAAGTATAACTAACACCGTTTCAACTGCTTTCAAGGCAGCTCCTTCCAAATCCAGGTTTATACATTTTCCACCCATTATAATACACTAAGATCTTACTAAAAACTCAATTTTGACCACCAGCATCAACAATAATTTTACTCTTTAGATACCAAGAAATATGAATACATTATTTTTGGTAATTACAAACTTTTTTCCCTGCACACATATAAGACAAATACCAAAGAGATCTTAAGCATTTTTAAGGCAAGAATGGGTTCTATAGATGAAAGTAAGGCTTAAACAAACTAACAGAAACATTTGCTCATAGTTAACTACTATAAAAGAATCCACAGAAGAGACCTTACAGACCTCACTCTGCATCACAAGAAAAACAGCACATTTTGTAATGAGGCTTTGATGTGAAAATTAATTCAATCACTGATATCCCTTGATAAAACAATTGGTACCATTCCAGAAGTCTTCTTCTAAGTCTGAAAACTACAGGAATAATGAGTATAACAGAAGACTTTCTTTACCAACTACAACAGCAAGTTAGCAGCAAGGGACATTTATTTCTATGAGCTGAACTGACAAGCCAAGAGACAAAACTCCATCTTCCAGCTTAAATAAGATAATAAATACCGAAAAAAAGAAGTCCCCATCTGCCTCCAAAATACTAACTCCCAAAGAAAAACACCCAGGACTGAAAAAGAAGCATAACTTGCATCCGGTAAAGGACCTAGGAAGAGTATCCTGATATTACCCTTAACCCATCTTTACTCCATTGACAATTATTTGTATTACAGTAATGACCAAATACTTAAAGAGAGACCAAATATGTGTTTTACAGTTTTCTGCGCCCAAATTTACCATTACTTTGTTTATCAAAAAACCCACAAAAACAAAAAACAAAAGAAAAACAACACCCCAAAAAAAAAAAAAAAGAGAAAGAGAAAACCCCAGCAAAATCCAAAATTAAAAAACAAAACAACACCACAAAAACAAAACAAACCCCGTGACCAACACTTGTGTAAGGACAGAATTTTCCAGCTTTTATTTTCCAAAATGATTTCAAGGTGGACATGGGCCTGGGTAATTTTCTATACCTAACCCCGCTTGATATGGACTAGATGATCATCATTTCAGTGGTCCCTCCAAAGCGAGTGATTCTATAGAGATGCTGAACAGCATTAAAGAGGAACTACCTTGGATTTTATTTCCACTCAAAATACGCATGGAAAGGTTGTGTGTGACTGACTTTCAGGACATGGAGTATGCATGTCTGACGACATTCATACATAGGAATCACCCAAATAAAATCTGTGCTGAAACGGAATGACTGTTTTCAACTTAATGCAACTGTAGTTAATGAATAATACCTACAATGTCAAAGAACTAAATCTTTAAGGCTGGTATCAGAAAAAGTCTTTCCAAAGTTGACATTGGCAAGCCATCTCAGCCATTTAACTAGATCTCTGCAATCTAACCATTATCTTGAGTAAAGGACCTAACATACAACTAAGCTGAGATCCTCAGATGAATTACACGCCACCATTTACAAAGACAGGGGTTTCACCTACGTGTTTCCCCTGTAAAGAGGACAATGAGTGGAACAGATTTGGGAGGGTCGAACACATCCACGTTTAAAGTTCTTTCAGGACACTAGCAGCCCATAAGAAGGCCACCGACCCAGGCTGCGTGAAAAAGGACAGCAGCGATCGCCGGCCGCACACTCCCTACTGCTTTGCATTCTACCTCCTCTACTGCTCCCTATGCTCTGGGCGCAGCCATTTAGTCTGTAAGGAAAGGCAGGGACGGAAAATTTTGTCACTTCCAGCAGCGCCTCCCTCGCACGAGGCGTGGCGGAGCGGCGGGAAGCGCTGCGGGACAGCGATGCCGGCCCGTCCGGCCGAGCGCGGCGGGACCCGGCCGGAAGCACGGGGACGGGGGGCGACGGACAAGGAAGGAACACTTACAGCGGCGGCCACTGCCCCGCCTGCGCGCCGGCTCCCGGGGCGTGTGCGGGGACGCACAGGGACGCGCCGTCCCCTGCCCGGCCCCGCCAGGCGCCCGAGCTGCTGCTGCCGTCGTTGCCGCCACCCACCCGCGCCCGGCGCGGCACCGGCTTCACCTCCCCGCCCCTGCGGCGCGGCCGCGGCGCCCACGGATGAGCTCATCCGCCCGGGCCCGCCCCGCCGCCGCCGCCGCCGCCATCGCCGCCATCGCCGCGGCCTTCCCCGGCCTCGGTGCGGGCAACCGAGTGTAACGCGTCTGCTGTCAGCAGAGCTGGCCTCGCCTTCCCAGCTAGAGGCTGATTTGTTGGATAGCAAGTTGTCCGTCAGCCGGCAGTGCCCTTGTGGCTGGGAGGGCCAAGGGTATCCTGGGGTGCATCGGGAAGAGTGTAGGAAGTTGAGGGAGGTGGTGCTGTCCGTCTACTCGGACAGCGGCCTTGTGAGGCCGCATCTGGAGTGCTGTGTCCAGTTCTGGTCTCCTCAGTAAAAGAGAGTCAAGGAGCAACGGGAAGAGCTCATAAACAGTGGCAACAGTGGCCATAAACATAAAAAAAATCACTTCAACATAAGGAATAATTTATTTTAAATTGAAGGTTGCAGAATACTGGAATAGGCTGTGCAGGAGATGAAGGGTTTCCCTCTCTGGAGATACTCAAAACCCGCATGGATGTGTTCCTACGTAACCTGCTGTAAGTGACCCTACCTGGGTGGGGGGGCTGGACTGCCTCATTTCCAAAGGTCCCTTCCAACCCTAACTATTTTGTGTTTCTGTGAATTTCCCTCTTCCCTGGGTGTGGGGGAAGAGGGGCAGGGCAAGAATTGCATTGGTGCGGTCGCTGGTGGTGATGTTCAGTGTCGGGATTGCCCAGCCATTTGTACCAGCCCTGGTGGGCACATTGAAATATCTACATGGAGACACACACAGTTTGCACACTGAGGTGGGGCCATGTGACTGATCTGCAGGCAGTCAAAATCCCAGTAGCCTCTGCTTAGAGCATAAATAAAAGCATTTATTTTTACATCATATGTGTGATTAGACACTTAATTCAGTCATTTGAATTGGCAGTGAATGATTTAGCTCTTGGAGCAGTTAATCACTGGTTAGCTGATTCCATGTGACAGGGCTGGTTGGACACAGGCTCCAAGGATGCACCTCAGTGGGAAGTTTTTCTTTTACTCCTGCTAGTAAAATGAAGAAACATTAAGCATTTCCAGTGATTTTGAGCACTGAAACAACCCCGTGAACATTTAATTACTTATGCAACATGGAAAACCACTGACAGCAAAATTTGGGCGTCACTCCCAGAACTTCCAGTTGCATTTTCTAGGGCATTTTCAAGGGCGGTGGGAAATTTGGATTCAGATCCTTGCTAACCAGCAGAAATAGCAAACAAATTTATCTCCCATCAAGCAATTGCTGTTATCCTTGGATTACAGAGATTTCCTGTCCCCACTGGACAAATTATGCTAGGCAGGGAATTTGTGAATGTAGTTTGAAAATCTTCCTGAGGAGAAGGATTTGGCTTAGTTTTGTGAATATGTTATCAGATGAAAAATTGGTTGCACCTGGTGCGCCAATACAATGCTTACTCTTCAAAAACCACTGGCCTGTGGAACCACACCGTGCTTATTCTGTAGGAACAACAACTGGAAAGTAGCCAGCTCTGCTGTGCCAAATTTTACCAGTTCACCAGGTAGTCAGGTATAACTTTGGAGTCACTGACCACCAGGAACCCCGAAAGAGACCCCCAGGACAGAAGAACGCATATGCAGAGGGAAAAGAACATATGTCAGTGATTTTAGGGAAATCATTGTCAATGTATGTTTATTCCAGGAAAGTCAATGAATGTGCATGTAAAGAATAGTATACAAACAGGAACTTTTTCTGTACTCGGCGTGCATGATTTCTGGAGGAGATAAGCCTTCGTGCATCCGGCTGAATAAAGAATGCCTGCTTCTCAGTGCTACACTGGTGTTAAGGGGTTCTTTTCTTTTTCCTGGTTTTTGGTGTCAAATGCCTGTTAGCAGAAAATACTGCTAACAATACTGGAATGGGACACAAATACTGGACTCAGGAGCCTATATGACATTTGGATGCCTACTTGGCCTTGTGAATTGCAAACTTATTTAGAACAGGTCTGATGGAAATGGTTTTTAAAGCATCAAAAACTGCCAGAAATCTCAATCTTTCCAAAGTAATTGGAGCATACTAGCACTGATAGGAACATGATAGAAAATATCTCTGACACAGTCAGATCTAGTATAGGGATCCAGTTCTCTGTTTGAGGATTGCATCCGCACTACCTATATTCCAGAAGGACTTTCGGACTAGGTCTATCTGCAGTAACCAAGGGAAGGCCGAGTGTAACATCAATATGCCACTTTGAGTGGTTAGGTTTGAGTCCTGAATCCAGATAAAGCCACTATTGTAACAGTTCATTTTGAGAAGATCTGAGATATGCAGATACATATATATAGATGTATAGATATAAACAATGAAACTACACATTACTTTGCAAATGCTAGAAAAGGAATCTGTCACCCTGATTTTCTAAGACTTTGCTAAGCCTTCTGATGTTTTCATTCTTGTAACGAACTTTCTCACACACAGTTCTGTAAACAACTTATGTTTTGCATTCTTTCATGGAGGAGGAGAGAATTGATGGACTCTTGGTCTGTCCAGTGTCATTGGAGAGGTGGCACTGTCACCCTCCAATCCACTGTCACTTTTGGAAAACTATAAATGTTGGAGTCAGAAAATAAAGGTCCCTTTTTTGTTCACCTGGAGAGCAGCAGTGTCCGTGTCGTCTTTTCGTGTCGTATTGCGACAGGAATCTATTTTTTTCTGATCAGGAAAACCATAGGCTTAAGCAAATGCTGCACTGCAGCATCCTTTGAGGTTTGTTTTTTTTTGTTGTTTTCAGTGCACAATATGGTTCAGGTTTCCTGCTGATGTAATAGTGATGTACAGAGCTCTTTAATTTAAGTGCACTTTGTAAAAGATCTCTGGATTGTCATAATTGTTGACTATTCTCACTTTTATTTGCAAACATGACAGCTTTTCCAGGGACTGAGAGAATGCACCATTATAGCCTAAAGAAAATAAACCAGAATATCATCATGAGCATAAACCCACCTGTTTCTTGCTCTATATTTACCCAAAATCCACTAATTTCTTGAAAGAAGAGCTGTTCTCTGACAAATACCATCTGCCCATATCCATACAGCATAGCACATTATCATCATCCTTCCCATTTACAATAAATCACTGTGGATTGCTCTTGTCAAGTGAACAATGGATAGCCTGGTATTTATGAATATTGGAGGCTTGCTTTATTTGACATTAAACATAAGCCAAGTAGTTACCTGCTTGTGATTCATTAATGAATTTTATTTGTTACTAAAAAGAACAGCTTAGTGTAAAAATCCTGCTGTGATTACTAATATTACTGTGAAACTAAGGGTTACATTAAGGGGTATTTTGATAACAGCTTATTCAGGCAATATTTCAAGACTATTCATATTTAACACGTTTAACAATCATACTTTGTCACTAGACAGGTTCTAAAAGTAAAAAATACTGAAAGTAATTGCTGAATACTTTGAAAAAGAATTCATCACTAGTATTTTGGTGCCAAACCTGACAGCAGTGGCAATTATTTGGAGCAGTTGCTGTATGTTAGGAGTACTTGAAACATTGAGAAGAGAACAAAACTCAGTCTAACAAGGGCTGTCTGGTCTGCTCACAATTAATAAACTCTATTTACAAACCACCTTTTAATTGATCACAAGATGCCAATGACAGAGAAACAAAAGACATGAAGATTGTATTCTGGAGTGACTAATATTGTCATTAACTAGCATAGTTGATAATACTAATTACTATGCCCATTATCTTGTAATTAGTGTGATCTTGTAACTAGTATTTGCTCCATCTGGTGAAGTCAAAGCAGATTAGAGCTTGTGTATAAATTCTTTTTCAATTACACTACACAGTTGTGCTGTTCAGGAATAGTATGAGCCCATGTTAAAAATGGGTTTGTTCTTTAGAGCCACAAAAAGAAATGCTACATGTGGGTTCGGCACTTTGTTGAAATAGCAAACTGTGCAGTTAAAGATCAGTTGAAGACTATATTTGACAATTGACATTGAAGATGCATTTGATGAAGAGTGTGCAAAATTTTGGTAATAGTTTGAAACTTGATGTTGGCTGCTTTCAAACTTCTTTGAACATATAACTTGCCTTACACTGTGAATTATTGTTTGTGATAATAGGGCCTAAAACCCAGTTATGCTAAAAGCTCTACCAACACAGAGGAAGAGGCATCGTGTATTTTAGAGAGATATCACGTAAAGAAACAACAGACACAATTAGTATCAAGGGAAAGGGTTTAACAAAGAGGCAGCAGGAATGGTATGATGGCAGCAAGGATCTCCCACACGTCTTCACAGCAGTAACAGTGGTATGTAAGTAAGAAATATTATAAATGTATATAAATTTTATAAATGAAATAAAAAGGTGATTAAGGAAGCACAACAGACAAGGTGGTATAAAAGCAGGTATGCATGAAACATGTTTAAAACCTTATAAACTTGCATACCTCAGTCTTTTTTATTTTATTTTGATGGCTTTCACAGGGGTCCTTACTACTAAATTCTTGACTTGTTTTATCATGGTGTTTTTTCCCCCAATGACACATATTTAAGAAAAAGAGTAAATACTCCTAAAATTATCACTGGTTATCACAGAATGAATTGAGTTGACTGCAGTAGGGACTGCAGTAGGTCATGTAGTTCAGCCTTCCCGCTCAAGAAGGGTCATCCTAGAGCACATGGCACAGGATTGCATCCAAGTGGATTGTTGGTTATCTCCAGCGAGGGAAATTCCACAACCTCTCCAGGCAATCTGTTCCAGTGCATGGTCACCTGCAGGTCAGGTGAAGTTCTTCCTCATGTTCAGGTGGAACTTGCTGTGCATCAGTTTCTGCCCACTGCCTTTGCACCACTGAGAAGAGCCCGGCTCCATCCTCTCGCCATTCTCCCTTCAGATACTCACAGACAGTGGTGACATTCCCTCTCAGTCATCTCTTCTCCAGGCTGAACAGGCCCATCTCCCTCAGCCTTTTCTTGAAACATTATCCAGACCCTGGAGCAACTCTGTAGATCTTTTCTGGTCTCTCTCCAGGAGCTCCATGTCTGTCTTGTCCTGAGGAGCTCGGAACTAGACACAGCACTCCAGATGTGCCTCACCAGGGCTGAGTAGAAGGACAGGATCACCTCCTTCACCCTGTTGGCAATGCTGTTTCCTAATGCACCCCAGGACACTATTGGCCTTGGCCACCAGGGCACACTGCTGTCTCGTGAACAGCTTCTTGTCCACCAGGACGTCCAGGTCCTTCTCCACAGAGCTGCTTTCCAGGTCCGCCCCCAGCCTGTGCTAGTACCCGGGGTTATTCCTCCCCAGGTGCAGGACCCTGCGTTTGCCTTTGATGAATTTCAGATGGTTTATCTCTGCTCATCTCTCCAACCTAAGTTGTCAGGTATGCTGCTTGACATTAAAACTGGTGCATTTGCCTGCACAGGTCAGAGTGGTCAGATGGCCCTGCTGCAGCTAAGCTTTATCCTCTTCCAAGTAAGCCCTTTCTGCTTTAGTTGTTTCTGAAGATAAAGTTGGGAGGCACTGTCCCACTTTGTCATATAAAAGGAGACTTATCTGCAAATCCAGTTCTGGAATATTCAAAATCAATGTGTTATGTATACCATATGTGAAAGCTTGTAAAGCAATTAGCTGTGGAGACACCCTTGAAGCTCCAGGAGAGGTAGGGAAAAAACAAATTATACCTTGCAAGACTGCACATTTTGAAACAGTAAAAAGAACCTTAAAAAAAAACCAAACAAGCTAAAAATTAATTCAGATGCTGTGTTTTATCTTAGCTGGACACATGCAGCATTTGAACGCTTGGGTTTACAGAGATATCTCTCACATGAAGTTACCTTTTTGGAAGCAAATATAAAGATAAAAATGGACTCCTGATCTTAGGATCAAATTTTATGTGGATTCAGCGACTACTGCTCATCACTTTAAAGTATTAGATAATGCTAAAGCTGCTAAATATAATATTTTTCTGTGGCTTGATTATTGAATTGAATTGATTATTGAATTTAACTTGTGTTTTCCTAAAATAATTATTTCTTTTTTCCAGTCTGTTATTTCAGCTGCAGTGATTCTTATCCTCTTGTGCAGATAAATGCCCCACACAATGGTTGTCTTAATTTGGTCTCATGCTTTGATACAAGTTTGGCCTGATCATATCTTAATATAGTTTTAAATGTGGAGGTTCAGTGGATTGGCCGGGCCAGCCAACCAGCTGTAGCTGGGACCAACCCAAGGCCACGGAAAGCAACACCCTAAGTTAGGGGACGCTGTTTCAAGTTTATGAGAGTTAAAGCTTGTTCCAATGGGATCATGGGAATTACTATGTTAATATGTGTTACATTGCCATTGTGATTGGTTAGAATGTTGCTAGAATGTTCCATGATAGTGTGTATAAATTGGAATTGCCCCTTGTTGGGGCAATTGTTGGAGGTCTTAGTGTTTGGCTGTATTCGGGAGCACTCCTGTTACTGCGGCAAAATAAAGGACCCTCGAATTTTCCCATCATATGCCTTTTCTTCTGAGTTGATCCCTCACAATCACTGCCTGTCCTCATGGGCATGGATGGAGTGATGTGACATTTAAATACTGGAGAAAGGGACTGAAAATCTTGCCTTTAGAAAACCACTCTCAACAAGCACAAGAAAATTTTTCACTGCCCCTGAGACTGTAGGTTTCATTATGCTTAATGGAGGGATCGGCTCATTGTGATTCCTCCCAGCTAGTACACCAAGGGAAGTTGAATGGACTGACTCATCATTAAAAACTCCTGTTCACTCTCTGGTCTCCAAATGTAATGTAAACAAAGAATTTAAGTAAACTTATGCATAATTTAATAGTGACTTGCCACTAGCAAAATGAAAGAAAAGGCCAGGAACACAAAAAATGCTACAGGATAGAAATAAATATAAGCAAATGAGTGTCTAGAGAATATAATATGACAGATAGGCTGTAAAACTTCTGACACTTAACTAGAGGAGAATGGCTGCAGGGAATGCAGGGAATGCAGAGAAAGGCCTGTGGTACTGTAACCCATCCATCCCCATATTTGTCAGAAAGAAATATGATTATATCCCTTAAGAATACAGGTTGCTTGGTGCCAACATAAGTTTCACTTGTTGCCTGTAGATTTCTTAACCTTGCAGAGTGTATCCTCCCTTTTCTGAGCAAGAAGATGTCGAAAGGTGTCAAGGTCAAGTTTCCTGAGCCAGCTGTCCACTGTCAGGGTTTGGGGCCACTGAGGTGCAAAGGCTGTCCAAGATGCAGCTGCTGGCCCCTCAGCTCTGCTGGCATCCTCCCCCTTCCTGCCAGCTGTGCTCCTGCATATCAGCAGCTCTGTCTGTCACACCCATAAGAAGCTATAGGAATGCACTCAAATCTTTGGCTGCAGACTGTGTAGGTTTTTCAGACAATACCAGAAGTAAATATGATAGAGGGCTCAGATCTGCAGTTCAGCTGCAGTTCAGATCTGCAGATTCAGCTTCCCACATAATTTGATTCAAAATCTACAAGAAAGCTTATTCAGGAGTGGATGGTGAGGACATAAGTTGGAGAGCCTGACAGAAAGATTTATGTAAAACTCTCTGTCTCTTTCAGGCCAGTACGCACTGTCTCAATATTTAAGTAACACACACACCAGCCTGAGAAGGCACTGATTGAAACTGACTATAAAGTGACTTAGCATAAAAGTGTGACAAAGTTGTCTCCCCATTTCTTAACTGCCCTCTGGTTACTGAATCTGGGAACCAAGATCTCAGAACTGGACGGAGAATACAATACATAAAAGTGATTTCATTAAGAATTAATTTAAAATTAAATTAATTAAATTAAAATTAATTAAAAAACAGCATAATTATTTTTTTCTGCTTTCTTCAGCATGTTCACCATGTTTTCTACCATAGGAACTGAGCTGTGTCTCTAGTTGAGGTTGTTACTCCATGTTTTGGCAAGGAAGAAGCAAGATGTAGAGATGTAGATGATGTAGAGAAGACAGAATTCCTACTTCAAAACTTTGTAAGAGTTTTTGAGATATCAGGGTGATGGGTGACATATAAATACACTGTGCCAGCTTTAGTGAGGGAAATACATGTTTGTTTTTTATCAAATAAAGCTGTTGTGATTTAGAACTCAAAGTGGCATTTTGGATCAACTCTTTGTGGAAACCCTTTTGTTAGCTCTTGGAATACTGTGTTTGGGGAGGTCGATGGACCTGTTCTGGGGAATCAGTCCATCATCTCAGCACGAGGGTGTTAAGGAAAAATCTCAGAAGCACCAAATTTAAAGAGCAAAATTCAGCATTTCTTTCACAGGACTGAAGATAAGGTTTTGTCCTAATTTGATATGTGCCTAGTAAATTGTAGACTTGCACATGAGGAAGATTTAACATTTTATGTGAGTATTCGACATGACACAGGCCAAAAAAAATGCAAACCAAACCGTTATATTATGTGAAAAAGAATGATCTGGAAAACAATTTTTTGAAAAGGCGTTCAGATTATGTACTCAGTTTTCACAAGAGCAGTATCATGATACTTTTTCCAAAAAGTGTACATTGCAGCTTCCAGAGGAAGACATACTGCACAACACATCACTCTATAATATATGCATTACATACCATAAATGACTTAACTGTTTCTAACTCTTACTATTAACAGCTATAAATTTTGAAAGGTAACTTTTCTCAAGTTAGCAATGTATTAGAGGTTTTATTCTCTTAAGTTAGACTTGTGTGATAATGTATTCATTATCTACCAAGAAGCAATACACACAAAAAACCCACACTTGCTTATAATGTTGTAACTTGCACGTAATAACTAACTAACTAACTCAAATCAATCAATCAATCAATCAATGAACCATATAGCATGTAATTTGTAAATGTTGCAAGTTTGGAAACATTTTTCGGAAGCTACTCTAAAATTATAAGAAGAACATCAATTAAGAGGAACTGCTGAAATCTTAAACCATGATTCAGCATCTGCAGTGATAATGTGAAATGTTTTAATATTTGAAAGAAAGGAAATTACAACATCCATAATATACATACTTTAGAAATAGTATTAAGACAAATTCAAGTCATTCAGTCTTCACTAATAAAATCTATACAATTGTCTAGGAATGTGCTGGTTTGGGCTGGTTAAACCATGACAGTGATTATCAAATTCTTTATGAATTGTCATTTTACCTTTGAAACAATAGGTGTAATTGAAATTACTGCTGTCTTCCTCATGCTTTGCCTAATTTACAATGCTTGTGCTTATTTGATACTAAATTTTTGTGGTTAATTTTGATAAAGCAGACAAAAGATCTGAATCTCTGTCCCAAAGCTACTGTGCAAGTCACAGTCTCTCTGGTGCTCTCAGTTGAGAAGAGACTGTCAATAACATGTAAATATAGGATAGTAATAACTTGAGAACTGAAAATTTTTGCAGGGAAAACATGACCATAATGACCATCTCTGAAACCTGTAGGTTAACAATTAATGAATTCTGTGTGTTGTCTTGTATAGTCTCCAGGCAAAGTATATGTTTGCCACTACTACCACACACTAATGGTTGCAGAGATATCTGAAAGTATCACCAAAGAAACCTATTTAATTTATGAGGATCAGAAATAAAAAGGTCAAGTACTGTTCTGAGACTATTTTGTTGTATGCATGGATGAAAAGCATGATGACTGGGTGATCAGCATGATTATGGTGATGTTGTAAGGATCAAGCTTTCAAAAATCTTACCAAAAGGAAGAAGACTGGAAAGTGGGTGTTATTTAGTAAGTCTTCTTGACATATAGGGGTTTTTTAATCTGTAATTTTCTTTTCACAGTGTCCAATAACTTGCCTTTATGATAGAGGACCTGGCTAACTCTCTTCTCAAGGACAGTTGATATTTCTCATTGCACTTCTCTGCTTGTGTAGGGTAGGGTCTGGCTTTGTAGGTGGTAGATAAAACTCAGTGCCCTGTTTTGAACTGGTGAGCAGTCCCAGTGACATGACTTTATCTTGGGGGAAGTTTTCTCTTATTCCCACACGCTCCATTTTAAGGATTGGGTCAACAAAGTAGGCTACACAAGCACATTTTATGGGGAATCTAGGATTCCTTAAGAAATATTGATTTCCTTTTCTTATCTTAAGCAAATTGATGTAACCATGGTTTTTGGCATGCAGTAGATGCAGCTGAACATAAGGTGTTTTTTAGCTTTTTTATGATCTAAATACACGTGAAAATAATGCTTGAGAATTTTGTATTTTCCTAGAACCTCTACTTAATGGACATATTTTTTCGTCAAGTCAGAGCTCGTAAGAGAACTTGCTGCTTGTGGGAATGATGTGAGTGAGGAGGTGTTAGGTAGGCAGATTCATCTCTGAGTAGTGGTTTGTTACTGCCCGTTTGTGCTTGAGGGAAGAGGTGACTCAACTTGCTATGTTGATTTTAAAATCTGGTACTAGGAAATGATGTCACAGGTAATAGATATTTCTAGATCATAGCCAAATATGGCATTGAATATGTTCAGGTTTGCAGCCATGACCAATAGCAACTTGTGAAAAACCTTTGGTGGGGAAGGATACTGTTTTTGCATGTGCATTGTCTGTGGGGATGTTAAATCTTGAATAAAATTAATCTTAATAAATCCTTGAGTGCTTGCTGTTGAGAAATGCAAGCAAAATTCAATATTTAGGCAAGTCTACATTGATGTAAATGTAAGTACCATCATTTTGACTTAAAGTTGGCAGAATAATCAAATAGATTTATTAAACTAAGTTGCCTCCGGATCTAGAAAGAAAAGATCTAATAAAAAATAAAAAGGCACATAAAGAATATTTCACTTGAGATAAACAAAACACACATTGAAGCAAAGCAATGATGGTAATAATTTGATTTATTGAGGGCCATGGTGTGAGTCACTCATGGTTTAATTTTCACATACTAATAAAAAATTCATTTACATTGCCTCTGTGTCTGTCATTATTATGTCATAATGTCTACTAAATTAATACCCCATCCTTCTCTATTTAAAATTTCATCCTCTACCAATAGAAACCATTTTTATATTATAAACAATTAATGGCACTTTAAAATCTGTATATAAGTATTTACATTTATAGTGAATATAATCAAGTACAATTGCAGACCTAGAAAATCCTAAAATAACTCAAGCTGTTTTACAGCATTGTCTTAAATTATTAGAACTGTACACCTAATACTAATTACTCATGAGCGAACTAATGTAGACTAAAAGACTAATATTGAGAGAACAAATTACTTTAATCTGTAATGCTTTAGTTGAGTGCTAACTTGAATAACAATCTGCTTAAAGATACAGGCAGTACTGTGTCCTGGGTACCCAGGCTATTAATACCTCCAGGTCCCATGCTACCTGCTGGAAATAGGCAATAGCTGTCATGAGAGCTCTGGAACTTCTCATTTACTATTAAGTATTTATATTGCAGTGTCATACAGAGACTCGAACTATGGAAAAATGCTTCCTTTCCAGCTGTCTCTAGATGTTTCCCTTCCAGGGGGACAGAAGGCTCACAAATGCTGTGTGAATATAATGCTAGGATTAGACTGTAAGAGTGAAGATATAAACAAATACATTAAATAAAACTTATTTTGCACTAACTCAGTGTTATTGTACTACAAGTATAGTAAGAAAATAAGAGAGAAAATCTTTAAAATATCAAGTTTAGCTTATGCAAATTCTCTATATATTTATTCCAGGGGGAATTACAATCACTTGGTTGTGTCCAAATCAAGACTAATATAGTAAAGCACAGCTCTGGAAATCTCAGATTTATAGCTCAGAATATCTGCTTATATCTGTGGTGATTTTTTCCTGTTGAGCTTATATTAGCAAATGACAACTGTCACATACTGAGAACTTACCATTTTAGTTCATAATGTGATCACTCACATATGCTATAACAGAAATAACCAGTTCTTCTTATAATAACTCAAAACTGCTGTGTTTTCTCATTCTTTATTGCGATCCTATATATTTATTTATTAATCTGTTCTCTTTCCATAGTCAAAGACACTGGTAATCTCTTCATTTCCTCCTTTCCTTTATGTTTTCTGTTCATTGGATTTTTTAATAAAATAAGCACCTCAGAGAGGTCTGTGGGACAATTCTTCCATTAATGAAGGTGAGTTGAGCAAATGACTTTACAAAAGAACATTGCAAAACTTTGTGTCTGAAGACAAAATTCAAAACTGAGTTTTACGAAGTTTCCCATAATGTTTAACAGATTTCTTTCTGTATTTGAGCTCGTATCTCTCTGGTGAGCATCCATTTCTCTAGCACCAGAAAGATGTGTCTCCACTACAACTAGTCAACACTTTGGACTTTTGTAGTCCTGGTATTTTCTGCCCTATACAAAGAAGAAAAAAGTCACTGGAAGAGGTATAAAGACCTTTCCTGATGTGTTTCCTCTCATAATTTTCTCTTGTTTTTAACAGGATAGAAACTTGAACAAAGGTAAAGAATAGAGCTGATGTTTTCCAGGCAGCATATGAACAGAGTGATAAGATTCCCTTGTCCTGCAACCCACTGAGTGTACATTGTTATCAGGAGCAAATAATTGCAAACACTGTAGTTAATTGTTAGATTCATACACAATTTTGGCACCTCATTACACTTCTTGCCCCTCTGACTTCCACTGCTTAGTGTACCTTATGGGATACATTCTTCAGTATATGATGAAATTAATGAAACTATATGTCTATTATATTCATGCTCCTGAATTTTCCATGTTCATTCATGTGACATGATGTGGGGATTTCTTCTCTTCCTCTCATACACTCTTTTCATTGCTGTCCATGTCTGCCTGGGAGTCAGATGGGCTTCCTTGTCCCTCTCCACAGTACAGGGGTGAGTCTGCATTTTGACACCAGGAGAGATTCTTTTGCCTACCCAGACCTCTGCTGTTGCATGCAGATAGCACAACATCTGTCCCAATTGCCAATATCATCTTTCCGTTGCAAGTTAGAAATGAGCGTGTGGTGTGTAGATTGCAGGTGTCAAAGAAGGTATCTGTAGATGGCTGTCCATTTGATAACTGTTATCTGTGGTGTGCAGCTGTGAGGAAATTGAACTTGATTAGTCAGGCAGAGATCTTTCCAGTATTAAATTCTAGCTGGGGGAACTACTTTAACTTGGCTTTTCCTTTTCATTCAGTGCCCACAATCTGATACACCTGATACATAATCTAAGGGTTGTCTTTTTAGGTCAGTGCACAGCCATGCTAACAGAACTTGAATTACACTTCTGTATAAAAATCAGTTCCTGTGGATCTGACTGCTGGACAAGTGGCACAGAATGTAAATGCTAAGGTAAAGGGAGTCACTTGTCTCAGTTCTGTAATGTACCTATATAAATCTGTATCATGGATGTTGGGGAGGGAACTGAAGCTCTCACATAACTTGGGAATTCAATGGAAGTCCAAGAAGAAACCTTCTTGTTATGCATTTGTATATTTCTAAAGAAAGAGTGAAAATTGAGAGCAATTTTGTGCAATTTCATTCACAAACAGTTATTCTTGAAAGTTTAACCAAAAAGAGTTAATACTTAAAAGGGCCCTTTTCAGTGGAAAAACATTACTCAATCCTCTGCTGTTCTTGTAAATGTAATTGTTAGTCTGCATGTGAGATCTCTGTTGGTTGTAATTCTGGGACAATATTACTTCTCCTAGTTTTTGTTTTCCTGTTTCTTGCTGTTTATGAACTAGTACTTATTGCTTAACATATAAGAATTAGTTTTGGTCAGCTGAAGAGTAGGTTGCAGTTGAGTTTTAGCAAGAGACGTCTGAACTGTCACAATAGGCAGCTGGGTTTTCAGCGGTATGCTGGGAAGGCAAAAGGCCTTGGAAGAGAGGGATTGAAATAAAATGTACTCTTAGGGCATAAATGGACTTATGACTGGTGATGAATGACATATTTCTGTTTGACTGAACTACTTTACAGTAAAAAAGAAGGCAATATTTGCAGAGATATTTACCATAGCTCTTTAAAATTTTATGACTGCCCATGCAGTCATTATTAAGCATTCCCAGGATAAACAAATCAGCCAAGGGGATGCTCTTAGTATTTTTTAGCCTGACCTTTTGACTGTTATAATTGTGTAAGATACAGAAAAATTGTAATGACATGTCAGATCATCATGTTTCACCTAAGTGTTGCTTCCATTTTTCTTCATTTTTAATTCCACTGAAAGTTTAAATGTGACACTGATGGCTCAAGGGATACTTCTGGCCATCCATCATAGAGACATCTTTGGCTTTTTGGTTACTTTAGAGTGTGGAGCTTTCCACTGATAATTTGCTGTTTGACCTTCAATGAGTACAGAGAAGCAGAGTAACATTTATGGATGCCTATCTACAAATTCATTCTAATATCCTGGTTCTTACATCACTACTACTCACAGTAACCAGGAGCCCCTGATTTATGAGATGTTACAATGCCTCATTTCAAAGCATGCAGCTTTACATAAATCATTGTAATTTTTTATTTCTTGTTCAGATTCAAGATATCCTTAAGTTCCTATAGGGTGCTAGACCTTAAAATATTCCACTATTTACCTTAGTTCATGTGTTGATTATAGCCACTAGATAGCTCTTACACTGCTCGTTCAGTAAAGCACAATTATCTTAGCCAGAGCTATGGTGTTTTTTCAAAGAAATCAGCATTTCAGTAATCTTCTGCTTTTATTTTGTTGTGTAAACTGAAAGTAACAGATTGAAAATAGAATTACAAGTTCCAAACACAAGAAAATATAAAAGTAGTAACCATTCATTTGTCCAAGATTTTACTTCCTTTTTCCTATAAGGAGAACACCTGCTTACTTCTCTAGGTAAAATGACTTTTCCCAGCTTTTTAATCTTAAACATCCAGAGCAGATGGAGATCTAAGAGGAAGACCAC
Organism: Motacilla alba alba; assembly: GCF_015832195.1. NCBI lineage: Eukaryota > Metazoa > Chordata > Aves > Passeriformes > Motacillidae > Motacilla > Motacilla alba. Next base: position 49,955,455 of record NC_052046.1, read on the forward strand.
ATGTCCTCTGTCCTTCCCCAGTTTACAGAGATGTTAATTGAGTCTGAGCTGTGGAGTCTTCCAGCCAACAAGACACCAATGCTCATTCAAAAAATAAGTAAGAGTTATCCCAACAGCTGCAGTGCGTGTCTTCCTGAAGTCAAAACTCAGTTCTAGAACACAGAGAGTTACATTTCCAAAGTGTTCAAAAGCAGATTTTAAATACATCCTAGAATAGAGGTGGCCTGGTATTATGTCAAAGTGAGACTCCCAACATTTCACTGACTTATGTTCTTCATTCAAACACTCTCTTTATTTTAGAGAAACATTATTTTTCATTGGTATATCTTCTTTTTATCCTTCATATCTCTTCAAAGCTCTTCTTTATTCAGACCATCAGGCAACAAAACCCTTTACCTTTTCCCTGCTGTTGATTTGCTCTGCCAGCATATCAGTGCTTTGTTACTCAAATTCTACCAGCCTGTATGAACCACTCCTAGCTTGGTTTTAAGAAGTAAAGGGCAGCTGTGATCAGGATCTGAAGATCAGTAGCTCATGGAACACGGGCTGAAAAAAGTGTGCATGGGGTTGCACAGAATCCCTGTATCCTCCTGCCACAGTCCTATCTATTGAGTACCAGTTAATTTTGTAAGGCTCTCCATGAGACCAGCAACAAAGGTGGCACATGGTTGTTTCATTTCTTTCTTTATATTCTCTGGTCTAGCTTTTCATTAAAAAGTAATGCCATACATTCCCTAAGCCATTTTAGATAGTAGTGCTTTTATAAAAAGCATTCAAACAAAAGGAGTTCAGTGGGAAGCAAGAATACACTTGCTAAATATTTGTCTAATTAATGCAAAATCAGGACACACAGACTTGCTGAGAAGATAATTTAACTTTGAGTAGAGGATATAATCTCCACCAACAGGGTATACCTGCAGCAAAATTCATTTATATTAAGCAAAAATATCCATAACTCATGCCCACTCAGAAATTTTGTACTTATTCAGACAGGCCTTTGTGTATGGAACCTGCATTCCCTGGCACTAATGTTAATATAGTAAAGTGAATTAAATACATGTTATTAGTTGGAAATGATGAGATTGTTGGTGGGAAAAAAAGAAAATAAAATGAAAGCAAGCAGAACATCACAGGCCTTTTCCAGGTCCAAAACTGCTTAGCTTAGATTGTAGACAAGAAAAAACTAAATTAGTGAAAGAAAAGAATGGGCTAAATGTGAGAATAGGGTTTATTTTACTTTAAATGTATCATTAAACATTCATAGATCTGAAAGTTGCAAAAAGAAAAAAAAAACAATCAGTGAGTTTCTTCATTGCCACAGCTACTTATGGCTCATTGGCAGCTTTTATCTTTAAGAAGAATGCAGGAGGTCAAGAAGTCTATCTGTTGCTTAACTCTGTTTTCATTTTTAGCTCTAAGTGTGGTTCATCCAATTTCTCCTTCTGTGTGAAAGGATCAAATGACACTGTATATATGTCAGAACTGGGTTAAAAGTCAAACAACTATGTTTTGATGTAGGATATGCAGAGACTATTGGCTAGGATTTGTTTTAAGATTTGGTGCTTACAGCAACCTTCAAGTTACTTGCAGAAATGTGACCCTAAAACTTCAAATAAATACTGATAAACAGGAGTAATTCCTCAAAAGCTTGAGTAGCCCTAGGTTTGTAGTTGAAAAGCTTTCAGGCTGTTAAATCTGACATGGGGGTACTGTTCTGTCTCTCAACAGTTCTAATTGTTCAGCTGGGTTTATGTGACCAGACCACGCAATGGGAGTGGTGGGAGCAGGTATCTCACAGCTGTCTTAAGATGGGGGACTCTCAGGAGTCAGTGCATTAACAGATCTGTCTGAGTTTTTTAGCTCTTTTTAGTTTTTTCTCTCCTTAAGGTAATATATTCAGTACATATTAGCAAAATACCATTCATAGATCAACATTAGACTGCACCATGCAAAGCAGAAAAGGTGAAAAACTGACCATAAATTTTTGAATGGCAGTGGAAGCATTGCAGCAGCTCATCTGTAAAACCAGGGACATCATATGCCTCTTTTTTTTCTTTTTTCTCTTCTTGTCAGACTGGATTTTTCTCTGTCTGTACACTGCCAATAATTACTTCCATGAAATCATGCCCTTCATCCTAAACAACTGCTGTACTAAAAATAAAAATCACAGCCATCACCAACAGCAGTATGTAAGGATGTCAAATGCAGAAGGTCTAATCATGTACTGGTGGACCACTGGAAACTGTCTGAAAGCAGCCAGACTGGGACGACTGATGCAGAGATGGGACTGTGTGAAGTATTCAGTGAGCACAAGCAGAGACCTCCAAATAATGAATGCACATTTCCAGTAGGATTTAAATTATAATTTTGTATTAGCAGTAGGTTTGGAATACGGTGGCAGTCTCTTGTCTTCTGATATAGATGGAGAGAACCGACCTTCGAGTTCCTCTCCGTTAACTTGGTAACTAAGAGCTTCATTTCCTCTTTCCAAGGGAGAGACGCATGAAGCTGCTCTCTGCAGCTTCTTCTTCCCCCGGAGAGCTGCCAGGCTCTGGTTCTGCAGTAGCTCCTCCTAAATAAGCATTGCCATCTGATGGCAGAGTCTTGGTACTGCACAGTCTCTTTGCCTAGGGCAAGCTGAAAATAAACCAAGTGACTTGTTCTGAAATGAAGTGTCTATGACTGAACACCTGATTTCATTTTTTTTTTTTCTGACACCATTTTATGATGATTACCCTGGGAGGTTGTGGAGTCTCCTTCAGTGGGGATATTCAGGACATCTAGACACAGCCGTATGCCATGTGCTCTGTGATATTCCTGCTTCAGCAGGAAGGTTGCACCACATGACCCACTGTGGGTCCTTCCAACGTCACTCATTCCGTGATTCTGTGATTTCCTCTGAGTCACACTAAAAAGTGCTTCTTCAGCCATATCCTTGGTATTCTTGTTGCCTTTTCTCTGTGTTCATGCTGTTTTCATCAGATCCACAGAAAGAGATGCCTCTGCTTAATAATGTAAGAGGCTCCTAGGATGACAGAGCCATATCTTGCAATGCACTAATGTTTTACATTATGGCTTCCTATTAGGTTACTGATCACAAATATAGCTGGGCTACAGCAACAGGGGTGCACCTTCTAGAAGTGCTACACAACATATGTAAGGAAGGAGTAGGAAGCGAGAGTATGCAGGCCAGGCTCACATCTTCTTCTGAGCAGCACCTCTAGCTACTACTTGGAGGAGGTGAGCCCTGAGCGGCTATGCCCCTCAGCTCTCATACCTACATTCTAAAATCAAATGGGAGCTAGCATGCCTAGATGCTGGAATTTGAGCAAATGGAAATATTTTTCCCAGTGATCAAAAGCCTGATTCTGACATTGCCATCTAGTTGATAGAGTTCTTCCTGTCTTGACACATACTGTGTTTTGGGTATCAGCCTTGTGTCATGTGATGAACTGGCACCGGGACCATGCAAGGCAAGGGCAGGAGTTTAGCCTATGCAATCTTCCACATGTGTGTGAGTCATGAAATTGAATCTTGAGCGGTCTTAAAATTTATTCTTTTCATTTAAACCTGTACATGTACTCATGAACAGGTGAATTTGATTTTAGAAATTTAGAATTTGATTTTTGATTTTATGAATAGATCATATGATAAGAACAAAAGCATATACCCAAAACCACTACAAATGTCAAGACAAAGTTGCTCAACGTGCATCTCAAGCAAGAGTGATGACTGCCTTTTCTGTATTGCGCTGTCACCTACAAGATTCAGTTGTGGACTAGATCCCTCACATGCTAAAGGCTGTACACAGAAAGCACAAAATGGCCATGCGTGTCTGATACTCTCATTGTCAAAGGAAATGTTTTTGCTACTACTGCCATCAGTAAGGAAAGACTATTCGCAGCAATGATGGCAAATTTTAAGATAATATCTGACTTTAGAACTGGATTTTAATGTAAGAAAATTTTGAGCTGGTGTTTATTAATCCAATCACAATAAAATGTGATTGGCTCTTAAGCTACCTAAAGTATTCTTACCACCCACCTATCATCCCTGTTTTTAAAGTCATAGCAACTTGCAGTAATGTCCTAGCAGTATGTGTTCAACTTTCTTTTCAGTTCTCTAGGGCTGGCCCTGTATGTGCTTGGTATATCCCTCCCCCACTTTCTTCTATACTATTCACATTTGTATCACCAAAGAAATATCAAGTTAGTAGAGAAAAAGAAAATACACGCAAATGCAATTCTTGTATATTTGAGTTAGATACCTCATTATCCCATTTTTCTTCATTGTTTCTCAGAGTGAATTCCCAAAGTAAGCAGTTAGCTTTTCATGAAGTCACAATTTTTTGCTGTGGCACAGGATAAAGTTTTTCCTTTGATTTTCTTTACCAGCCTCCCTACATCACAACATAAGGATTAGCTAATGCTTATTCAGAATTCAGAAGCTGTGGCAAACCATGCAAACAATGGATAAAATTAATTTTTAAAATGTAATAGTAGTCAGTAATTTTAAATAGGTTTATTGACTGTACTTCAGGCATGGAACAGAATACTTAAGATGGAGATGAACAGGAAATGACCATCTAAACCATCACTCATTCATTTGTTGGCCATGTTTTTCATCACTTATACAAAAGGATTTTTTTGTGGATATAATGTTGCATTTCTGCATCATAATTCATAGCATGTATATCACTACTAGAAGTGTTCAGATCTGACCCTCCTCACATGGTCGATAAACCTGGAAAAGCCAACCAGCCTTCTGGACCTTTATGTAGGAAAACAGTTTTTGTTATGCTGATTAACAGAGATTATCTAGAAATTCTGAATTGAATCATGTGCAGTTAAAATTACCATAGCTAAAAATGGCGAGTTGGACCTCTGAACCTCTGTGACACTGTCCATGTAATGCTTCCAGAAGAATAGGATCTGAAAAACCTAGACAGATTATACTTGGAAATACTACAATATAAATATTTATTTAACCCAGCAAATAAATCTGTAAGGACATTAATGTAAAATGTCTCCCAGCAATCTAACCTATGATTAGGGTTTGAGAATGGAGTCTGACCATTTATATGAAGTGTTTTTCCTCCATCAACCTTGAATTTTACAGGTTTACAGATTAAATTTTAGACAAATATTTTTTGTTTTTCTAGTTGGTTGTTACATTGACAAACTGTGTCATATAATCATGACATCAGTGTTGACAGAAGTTAGTTATTTCCGCAAAGGGAACTCTTATAAGTATATAATTATAACTCTACTTCAATTGCCTTCTTAGCTTGGTTTTGAAGTCTCATCTCTTAGCACTGAAATCTCCATCTGGTATTAACTGTGGTTTTGGGGTTTCTTTCTGGGTTTTTTTGGTTGTTTTTTGTTGGTTTTGTTTGTTTGTTTGTGTTTTGTTTTGTTTTGTTTTTGTTCTTGGGTTTTTTGGGGGGGGTTAAATTTATTTTTTCTTTACATAGACTTTGTGTGATTATTTAAAATACTTTTCATTTATACATTTTACAAGGTGAGAAGTCATAGCAAATGCAATAACTTATATTTAATATCTTATTTGCCTGGTAGACTCTTGTGAATAAGTAAAAAATACAGAGATATAAAACTTGTGGTTCAATATCTGTATTTCAGAGATATATGGACATCCTTTCCAGGATCTACTGCCTGCACATTAAGTGCTTTGTCCCCCTCCAGAAAACTGCAAAGGTACTCTCTCCTGAGCTGGTCTCACACTGAAATGTTCCCATTTTGTTCCCATTCCCAGAAGAGGGCACCACGCACAGGAAAATCCCTTCACATTCATTAATATCAACCTTATAGTTCATCTCTACTTCTTTATCAGTCATAGTACTGTAATGCATAGTATCAAATGAAACCCCTTTTACATCTACTACACAAATAAATTACCTTTTAGCCAATTTGTACTCATAATTACCTATGTTTAAACATCAGTTTATGACACTTGTTATATTTCACCTGTGTCCAGAGAGGTGAAGTGCTTTGCTATCACACTTGTAAACCGATGTTATATTTTGTTGACTATGTGTGGACATAGGAAATTCACATAGGCAAAATGAAGCACTTTCTGAGGCAAAGAAGGCAAAAGATTGATTGTGCATCTAGAAATCTTCCTGATTTCATATGTGCAGTTCCCCTTTTCTCCTTGATCCATCTCTTGCAGCAGGCAGGATCTGCCTCATTCATGCCCTTGAAGCTGCTCCAGCCTTAATCATCATGGCATAACATGGCAGAGAGCACCTGCACCAGTGGAGTGACATTGCCTTGCAAATTATCTCCATGTAACTTGCCTGATCATACCTCCTGTCCACCCAACCAGCACAAAACTTCTGCAGTTGTGGGACTCCTACACAAAGAAAGTTCTTCAGCAAAGGTGGAATCTAAAGCTGGTTTTCCCACATGGATGCTCTTACTTCAGGGGGAAGAAAAAGTCCTTTGTGAAGGGGTTTCACTCCTATTGTCTTTTTGTCTGGCATTTGAACCTACAAGAGGTAACCTTTATAATGAAGGATTTCTCATCAGTGTTTGTCCTATTTTCAAGATAATTATGCAATTGGGATTCTATGTGCTGGGAGAAAAGTTCGTTTCAAAGTAGTTACATGGACTTGTAATCTTAGAGTTCTAAAACTGCTGTGAACCATGTCTACTTGACGTCATCTGTGCGCAAACAAGTCCCTGTTTTCTTCTGAATAGAAGTGAGCTGTTTCAGCAATGTTTAGTCAACCAGTACTGACTGACCTTCTCAAACCCACAGATTCATTTTCAATAAATGTTTAACTACTGTTTTCTAAAGCCAAAGGTTCACAACATGCAAAGCCTACTTTTAATCTTACGCTGATTTTATAGTTACCAAACAGCATGGTTGCTGTAGGGCTGCATGGCTTGTCTACCCTCAACCATTTGATATTAATTAATTAATGTCATGTCAGCTTTCTATACTAAGAGTGGAATTCCAGAAGTGACCAATGTATGCACACATTCTAAGGCCAGGCGTGTTGAGGTGGATTAATCTCAATCTTACATTAAGTTGCCTCAAATACAGAAGATTAAGGACATGCTAAATAGGCTGAAAATAATTCTCCTTCTCTGCAACAGAAAATGCACATTTAGAAGGACTTGTATGAAACCACAACCTTTCAAATGTTTGCAATTTCAGTTCACAATACTTGTTTCTACCTGTCTTCCATAGTGGGAATGGAGGAGTAAAACTCATCTCTCATGCATCTCACAAGCCCCAAAAGTTCAGGGATAAAATCTCATCATCAACTCAAGGACAGTATATCTTCCCTGTAAGATAGAAGACGTTACTTATCCTCAGGCATAAATACCAATACCTTAGGTTTTGAACTAATCTCGACTATTTTATACTGAAGTACAGCTCTTCCTGCAGATTACTAATGTGCTTGTTAGAGTCTTCACATTTAAGGCAAATTGTCCCTAATCAGAGACTCTGTGGTTTGTTACTGTAAGTCATATATTCCCAGGTTGTTCTGCCTACTTGCTGTTACCCAATTTCAGTGCACTCATCCAAAATTTTATTGGGTCATTTGCTGTTCTCTACTACTGAGATTGCAGTAGCTGCTGTAGATGGTTCTAAAGCATTGCTTACCCTTAAAGAATGAGGTAACTTCCATGTTTTGTAAATTTTCCCAAATCCACCTGCCTCTAAAAGAATATTTTTATGATACTGGGCTGTTGACCACTAGCCAAAGACTGAAATACCTTGTTCAGAAGAGCACTACTGCTCATATCTAATATCTTCAGGAGTGTTTGTAATACTGGGCATGGGCAAATTAGGCCAAAGTTGTTTACACTTTTAGCAGAAGACATTTATGCATGCCTTCCAAGTATTTAATGAATAGATGCACAATGTACTTTGCATAAAGATAGAATGTACATATATGCAAAGATGTGCATCTTGTAAAAGACTTTTGCCCTGTGTTTGACACCATTTGGAATGATTTCAATTTGTGGTTTCAACATAGAATTCAAGACTGTGCTTATTCAACTCATGAATGTATTCTACTGAAAAATAATTTTTAAAATATTCATCTTCTTATATATTATGAATATAAAATAATAGCTAGTACAAAAAAATCTGAGTAGTACACTCAAATTCAGATTTGTGTTTGTCAAATTATTGTGTGAATAATAGGGTGAATCTAGAGTCAAGTGTAGGGTGAACCTGGTTTCCTTTACTAGTCCTTGGATTTTTCTGATCAAACATAAGCAGCAAAACATCTTGCTTGTTTTTGCTGCAAAATCAAAAAGGTTAGAACCAAAAGAAATGAGATTCAGGAGGGTCTTGATTCCCTTACAGCAGTATTTGTGTGAGGAGCTTCAACTTCTAGCTTTTGAAGTGGGACTCAGCCTATGTTTTTCTATTGAACAGGTTTGGAGAGTTTGTTATAAAAGTCTTATTGGGTCCAGCTGCCAGGGTCTTTTTCCTTGCAGCTTTTTTATGGTGCTGGATAAGGCTGGGACACGTGGGGCTAACATGACCTCTGTAAACTGAGTAAGTTAATACTTGATGGAATCGTTTACTGAATATGTGGTTTTCCTGTACTGAAGAGTCAGGATGAGAGTGTTCCTGTGCAGCAGAAGATACTGACCTTGCTCTGTAGGTTGTGTGCAGTTCACTATAATCTACAATCACACACTCAAGAGTGTTGCAATCAAGTGGTGAAACCAAGCTGACTTCTGAATTTTGGGGCACAATTTCAGGACCCTTAGCATTCAAGTGCCATCACTGCAAACTGTAAGAACGGAACTACCAGCACTCGTGTCTCGATCGTCGACTCCGTGCCGTTTCACATAACGAGTGCCCAAAGCATCCTTTCCTCGCTTCTCTCCGGACAATGTATGAGACAAGATCTGATTAGTAAAAAAAAAAAAAAAAAAAAAAAAAAAAAAAAAAAAAAAAAAAAAGATGCGGCGGGGATTCCCCGCGGCGGACATTTCAGAATGTCGGTGGGAGGGAGGGGTGGGATCGCTTTCCTCACTGTCAGCCTTGCCACCGCCTTCCCGCTGCCCGGCGGTGGCGGGGCCGGGCCCGTCCCGCCCCGTCCCGCCCCGCCCCGCTGAGGCAAGTGGCGGTGCTGGCGGCCGCGGCCCCACTCGCAGCGCCGCCACCATGACGGACCGCTCCACCTTCGACACCAATGTCATCACCATGACCCGCTTCGTGATGGAAGAAGGCAGGCGGGCGAAGGGCACCGGGGAGTTCACGCAGCTCCTCAACTCCCTGTGCACGGCCATCAAAGCCATCTCCACCGCTGTCCGCAAAGCGGGCATTGCCAACCTGTGAGTCCCGGGATGCGCCCCGCACCTTCCCGCATCCCCGCGGGTCCAGGGCATCCTGCTGCCTCCGGGGTGGTGGGTGTCGGGATGAGGATGGGAATGGGTGTTTCTTTCACCAGAAAAGCCTGTGAATAGGGTTGCATGAACTCATCCTCTCGCACAGTGCTGGAGGTAACTCCTTTAGTATTTTGGTTTCCTGATTTTTTTCAAGCGACACCGGTCCTATGACTTTTCAACAGCGTAATGTGCCTAGTCTTTGAGAAATGTCTGCTGATAATAGAACTTAGTTAATACTTTAGCAGGCATAGGTGCCTGGAGCCATAATACCAAATATTCTGAAAGACAAAGCCTAGCAAAATAAGGCTGAATTATTGCTCACTGCGTATTGCTCAATATCAAAGCATTGTTTTATCCTTTGAGGTGTCAAATCAAATTCAGAGTGGTTTTTCTTTTCATAGTGCATCATAGCAACTAGACTTTATTTATGAAACTTTAGATACCTAAGGCTTTTAAAGAGTACACTGGTAGCGCACTTTCTAAAAGCCTTAGGTATCCAAAGTTGGTAGTGTCTGTAGTCAGCCAGTCAGAAGGATGTTGTTCTGGAGATGCATCAAAAGGAATTTGGAACTCTTGAAATGTGAAATACCTGAAACTACCTAGTGGGTAACTAATCCCCATAGTATTTTTCTTACTAAGTAGATTACTAAGTATCTTCATATGCCCAGTTGTGTGCTGGTCAAGGCTTTAGACATGGGCTACTTCATTACTTAATGGAAAATGCTGTAAAGAGAAAATGAACTTGCCTCTACAAGCTATGCAGAGGAAAATATATTAAGAAGAAAGGCAAAAATCCTCTACTTTATGTATGTTCGAGCTATTTTTCTGTAACTGCATGTAACTGTGGTAATTTTAATTGTGAAGTGCTAGCCCCTTAATATGCTTCCTGTATCTATGAATAGAGACCAGGGTGTCCCAGCTCTAATCTGATTTGTAAGCTTAGGGAGGGCCCTATTCCTTTAGTGTTTTACAGTTGTGTCTGTTGGCAGCTGCCCACAGGTTTGGTATCTGTGCCCATAGACTTCCCTTATGATCCCCTGCACAGTGGGTTTAACTCCCCATCAGTGCTGGGGTAGCAGGCTTTGGACTCATAAGCCTCCTTGAACAGTACATCTCGTGCTGTGGAACTGCATTGTATAAGCAGGAGTGAGATTTTGCTCTGCTGTCAGGTAATGTGAGCAAGTAGGGATCACTGCAATCCATTTCTTTGGACCATCCTCCAACTCAACTATGTGCTTAGTGCTGCTCAGCACTGGAGGTGCAGAGCAGCTGTGGAAGACATGCAGACCCTTCCCAGCTGCAGGCTCCACGCCTGATACATCTCCTCCCAGGAGTCCCCAAAAGATGAGGTACAGAAGCTGTTCTGCTGCTGTGCTCCACTCATAAGCACAGTGTTCCAAGTACTTTTTTTCTAAATGCCCTTTCACAGTGGCAGAAAAATATTCAAGTCACTGTAGCAGAGGTAGAGAAAGACAGAGTTATGCCAGGTCTTTTTCTTTGTCTCATGCAAAAAACTGAAGAAATTCTTTGCTAAAGTAATTTGTTCAGTGTTATTACATAAAACCTGAAATACCAGTGTTCAGCCTAATCAATGAATTGTAGCTGAAAGACCTAAGAGTCATCTATCTGAATGTGTACTGAGCTGGCTATTGTTTTCCCCCTTCTAAGAGCTAAATTTCCCCTTTCTCTGTTTTGTGTGCTTACGTAATCACCTGTCATAAGGTCTCCTGATACTTCCGTATGCCAGATGTTTTGATTCTGATTAGCTTGCAGCATTTTATTTGCATTTCTTATTTGTATTTCTCAGTTCTTTTCACAAGGAGACATTTACTACTTCAAATCAAAACTGAAAACATTAAATCATTAATAGGTTGATTTCTCTGTGAACAGACTTTTTCTGCCGCAATCTGCACATCATATTGCTCATCAGGAGTATATTACATACAGAGGATATAGCATAACTAGTGTGGCCAGATTCACATATATATTCATATTTTTGAAGTATATATTCATATGCTTTTCAAACGTAAAATATTCAAATGAATTCCTAGCTTTTAGGGTATGCAGAGCCAAGAATTCAGAAATAATATGTAGGTCTTAAGAGCTCATTAAAAAGCACAGCTGTAAATCAGCCTTCACAGCCTAGTGTGGCTGTGTTTAACTATAGTTCACAAACTATTGAAATGCAATTCCTTGTTTTGTATATCTTAGCAACTTCTAGATATGCAAACACAGCTAATGATAACATGTCTCAGCAAGAATTCACTGGCCAGTAAATATAAAGCAGGTTTAGAGAGCTGCCATGTCATTTGAAAGTGCAGTATGTTTACAGGAGGTTTTACAAGTATAAGAAACAGAACCCTTTAGAAGATGCAGTACTCCATTCTCATGAAATGCTCTCTCTTGCAATTGCTCTAGCTATGGAATTGCTGGGTCTACCAATGTGACCGGAGATCAAGTGAAAAAGCTGGATATTCTTTCCAATGACCTGGTGATCAACATGCTCAAGTCATCCTTCAGTACATGTGTTATTGTGTCCGAAGAAAACAAAGATGCTGTGATAGTGGAAACTGAAAAACAGGTTAGTAACTTTAAAAGTTCTCCCTGCTTGATTTCAGATCAGCCTGTACAAGTGTACTGCTCCACATCTAAAGAAGTAAACTGAACTAAAAGTTCCAGAAAACAGGTACTTTCCTAAACTGGCAGATGAAGGTGGAGGTGATGGGTGGAGAGAGTGTTAGTCAACATTTGTTCTTTCTGTCATTTCTGCTCTCTAGACTAATGTTTGTTGGTTTTATTTATTTTTATGTGCTGTTCCTCCTCACCTTCTTTTTCTCCCACCATTTTTTTATTGTGGGGAAAACATTTAATTCATCCCTATGTGATCTCTGGAAGTATGCTCTGAGTCAATCAAGCCCTTCTGAAGTATTACTTTTTAAGTGGGACACTGATGAGCTGTTCTCTGCAAGTCAAATCTTGAGGTCTTTAATTCATGAGAGTTCTTCTTGAAGGCTATGAAAGATTTAGCAGCAATGAAACAAAAGCATTATTTACATTTATTATTCTTTGTATTCACAAGCCTGCATGCACTTGTTGTGGGATAATTCCTATTTCCCAGCTAATATTTTGGTCTGATCATGTAAAAATCTGAGTAAAAATTTAGTAAAAACAAAACAGCAAAAACATAAGTTATTAAGTATAATGAGGTTTGCTTTGTTTAAGCAGTTATTTCTCTCCATGTTGAGAAATCTTCAAAAATTGATTTTCTAGGCATTGGATTTCCTTAGATCTGAACAAATATTCTCAAAGATCACCGAGAGAGTCCAAGTAGTAATGCTTTTCTAAACTAAATGTGAGCCAATACACTATTTTTATCAATGCATACCAGGAAATCCTACTTGCAGAGTAGAGCATTGCTGAACTTAAATTTAAGTTTCTGACATGCAGGATAAAATAAAATGAAAAACAAATAACTATTATTAAGACAACAGAATATTTAAAAGGTACAGTTAATTCAGCTTTTCCCCTGTACTGTCAATTTCCTATATTAAGGAATCCAATTGGATTTTTTTTCTTTTCTCACATTAAATTTCCCTTTTCTCACATTAAAAAGTGAGAGTTCACTTTTCCTGTGTTATCAACTGCTATGTACTTTAAAGATTTCTCAGCTTCTGGTTTGGCACAAATCACAGTTGTAATTAAGGGTTGACGTCTGGGCCAAAGAATTGCTGACATTTGTATTCGGTTCCTTCATAATCGATAAAGGTGTTTTAGCTTAAATTGCTGTGTAAATCTCTGAGAAAATTTTCCTACTGAAATGTTTTTATTTGGAGGAAGTGGATAAATACTGTCACTAAACTAATTCTCTGGTTTTTGTTTTTTAGGGTAAATACATAGTCTGCATAGACCCTCTAGATGGTTCGTCGAACATTGACTGTCTTGTTTCCATTGGGACCATCTTTGCAATTTATAGAAAGGTAAAATTCTTTCATGTAGAATAGGAAAAACTATTATCGTGCAGCTCTTGGTGAAATAAAATTGCACGGGAAGACAATAAAATCTAACTTGTTTGCGAAGGAGACTCAGGGCCAGCTTTAAGTTAAATCTAGTATTTCACAGACACATGGATTTGAATTTGAATTAGTCAGGATTTGAATTAGTTTCTTAGAAGAAGAAGAAGAAGAACCTATGTGTACATGGAAGCCTAGCTGATATTTAATTAGCCAGCTAATGAAATTACCCCTTGGAAATGATCATGTCTAAGATTTCATGCATATTTGTGTTGAGACAAAATACCACATGGTTGTCATCTACTTGGGGGATGTGCTTTCAGGTTTTCTTGTTCTCTGTACTAATAGTTCCGTTGGCCTGAGGACAGACTTCAAAAACAAACCAGAGCTGAAACATGTCATATGCATTTGAAGTGTCTAATTCACTCTGAAAGGCAGAAATGCTGTCTGAAGGAGGTTGAAATACCAGACTTACAGGTCACAACATGGGGGAAAAAGCAAATCAGATAAAACACACCCAGCTGTCCATTTTAATCATCTTTTGCATGTTGTCATATATCCCAAAGTAGCTATTTTCAAATTCATTTTTGTGTGAAGCAAAAGAAAACAAAACAAAAAAAAATCCCAAGTATTTTGGGATCAGCTTTGAACTCTGTGAGTCATGTTTCATTTCTTTTCAACTGTGCCTCTGAGTTTTCCTCTGAGCTGTGTTCATTGTCACCTACAAGGAGGGGCATAGCTCTTTATTATCTCCTTAATCCTTTCCTGCTTCCTGCATTCCTGCTAGGCTTAGTTAGAAGTGCATTTCTAGATCAATGTGTTTGTATCCTGTGTATAATTTGTATTAGTTCATCCAGTAGGAATCTTAGTTGAGGATCATGGAAACATTTGTGCCGCCACATGGCATGGATATGGAGCAGAAGACTGTCCCTATCCCAGAGTCCTGTCATGTACCAGCAGTGGAAATGAAATAAAATTGACCGCACTTGTTCTAGGTGTCCCCTAATGAGCCTTCTGGGAAAGATGCTTTACAGCCTGGACGTAATCTTGTGGCAGCTGGTTATGCACTCTATGGGAGTGCCACCATGCTGGTACTGGCAACTTCTGCTGGAGGTGTCAACTGTTTCATGCTGGATCCGGTGAGAATATCTTCTGGTTTTTTGTTTCTGTGTTAGGGGTTGCCAGGTACTGTCTATAAGAACTGTTTGTCCCCAGGAAAATCAACCAAAGGAGCAATTTTCAAGGTAGCATGAAGGAATGAAGTACAAATGTACTTCTACTTATAACCCACCAGCAATAAAGAGACTTGCATTCCACCTGCCTGATGCAGTGGTGCCATGTGTGACTGAACAACAGGAAGATAGCCGAATCAGCAGAGCAAATACACAGTGTGTGCAATCATGTGATATTTAAAATGAGCAGTTTTCCGCAGTGCAAAATACTCTTTAAGTCTTATTTGTCTTTTCCTTAATGCTAGGACCTTAGTAAACCAGAGGAGCATAAATATTTAACCTTCTTCTGTATTTTGCGATCCCACCATGATACATAAAAGAGTAAGTGATGTAGTGTATGGGTGATGTGACTTTCTAGCATGCATTTGCCATGACTTTTAAAACAAAAGTCATGTTGATCATAGCAGAAAGTAGTTTGCTTTAGTGGCCTGTTCCTTTGTGATCAGCCAGTGTGCCACCTGCCAGTCTTAAATTTTTATGACCTGCAGTGGTCAATCTGCAGGAAATATAACTTGGTACTCTCTGTTTAGTAGCAACTTAAATAGATGCATGTATTTTTGACTTTTTTCAAGTAACAGATTTAACTTTGAGAATGCATGCATGTTATTTTGTTTACTGTTAGCACTAACTTGGAAATTTACTTCAGAGAAAACTAAACAGACCAGCCCTTGGTCTGTTTACGCTTCCCATCAGCCCAATCTAAAAAGAACTGGAGTATCTGCAGTTATTTGAGGATGTTTATGCACTGGTTCAGCCAGCACTCTCAGTTTCCAAACTCCCTAGAGTTCTGAAACTTATATTGTTCTCAGTCTAACAAAATAATGAAGAGATAAACAAATTTACAAATATCATTTTTTGGGCATAGAAAATAAAGAATGCATGGAATGGTAGTATGAGGAAGCTTGTATGATGACAGGATTCATGCCCTGTCTGTGTTTTATGTATAAACAAAATGTGTTGCATGTAGACTGCAAAGACTACTTTTTTGTAGGTACTGAATTATTTAAAAAATTGACAGTGGTAGTGAGTTTTTATTAAATTGTGTATATTATTGGATTTTGCTTTGGTTTGCAAATAAGTGAGCAATTAATGTTAACAAATATTTTTTCTTTCTTATTGTTAGGCAATTGGAGAATTTATTTTGGTGGAAAGAGATGTGAAAATCAAAAAGAAGGGAAATATCTACAGTCTAAATGAAGGCTATGCTAAATATTTTGATCCTGCCATCACAGAGTATCTCAAAAAGAAGAAATTCCCTGAGGTAAAAGATCCTGTTTCAGAGAAACTCTCTGATGACTGACACCATTCACGATTTACAGCTTTATGATCAATCACTCATTCTCTCATGAACTGTTCAGAGCTTGTTTTCCTTTCCTGTCTGTTTAAAATATAACTTGATATATGATTGCTAATGCGAGCAACAGTTGATATAACCAGATATTTCAGCATTCTCCAATACTGAACTGCACCTCTTTTGCATTTTTTTACTTTCTTCCTTTTTTCTTTTTTGATCTTTTTTCGAATCTTTTTTCCTGAATGAGGACCTGAGTAATGGTGCTTGGAGGCAAAACTGGGCATTTGGTAATCAAGTAGAGAGGCAATCTTGTCTGGTGATGAAGAAATCTGATTAAGATGTGTTGTATTGCTTCTTCTTCACTGCTACATCTGAGTAGCCAGAGAGTGGCGTGGAGACGGCAGTGGGTCATTGCTCAGTGGTAACACAAACTGTGTCCTAGGAGTGCCTCTCTCTTGAAAATCTAGTGTATTTTCGAGGTCTGCTTAGTGTTTGTGCAACTTCCTGGTGTCAGGAGGCCCAAAGCTCCAAGGAGTGCCCACAAAAGGTTCTCATGCCTTACACATTTCATCACTGACGTTATTACACTGGCGATGGCATGTGAACACCTACTATTGTCAAGTGTTGGTGTCTCTTCCTGACTTCCTGATCTTGCTTTGAAAGAAGATTGATGTTTTCATCATTCATCTTTCCAGGCTTAAGTTGTTGTTTTAGTAGATATTACAATGTACTCCAGGGAGTAGAATAAGGAAGTAACATCAGAAGTGAACTATTAACTTTTTCTTAAAACAAAAAAATTGCAGAAGCTGACAAAAATGGTTGGAAGAAGTAGGAAAGATCACTTCTTTTGCTCTTTGATTCTTTTTCTGCTAGAAAAGACAAGGCCTCAGTATAAATTCCTAGCACTTGAGTTTTTGCTACTGGAAATGCAGTGTTTTCCAAGGGATAGAACCAGTGGAGAGTTGGTATACATTTTCTGGTTTTGGCACTACTGCTCGTCTATGCTAAAGTCTTCTGTCACTCCTTTTCCTTGGATTTTCCTAGTTAGAAAATGAAGAGGACACTGACATACTCTGCAAAACTACTTTGAGTATTATCAATGAAGCATGATATGGGGATGAAAGATTGTAGGACTGCAAAAGGAGCATGTGGGGGAGGTCGACCTGGTGTGGTGTACAGTTATTTTTATTGGAACGTTTTTCTGTAGGATGGCAGTTCACCGTATGGTGGGAGGTACATAGGATCTATGGTGGCAGACGTGCATCGCACACTGGTGTATGGAGGAATCTTTCTGTATCCTGCTAACTCCAAAAGTCCCAAAGGAAAGGTAAGCCTGAATAAGCCCAGTTATAGAAAATATTGCATTATGTAGGCATTTCACTATTGAGATCAATATTTTGATTACAGAGCCTGTGGTTTGTGACTTGGTAGCTTGTGTTTCTTGTGTGGGGGATATGGCCATCCCTTGCACTCTGTCACAAGCAACAGCAGCCTGCTGTCAGACACCTGTTCTAGGGCTGCTACTCACCTGTTTCAACTTTAGTGACTTCTCTTTGTCTGCAAACATATTCAGCTTGTGGAACATACCAGGAGGTGGGCTGCTCAAACAGGCTCCCCTGCACCGTATCAGCCAAAACTGGTCCCACTTGAGTAGAACATTACAAAGCAAAGAATCTGCATTACCTGAGATTTCTAGCACAAGCTAGTTTGTAAGAAGCCTAAATGTAGTTGACCCACTGAGAGAAGAGAAAACCATCTGCATCTTGTGCGTGGTAACAGGACTTCATCTGGAGGAATTGTGCTTGGCTGCATCTGCCAGGACAATGGTCAGTCAGGGAAGATCACGCACATACAGGCTGACAAGAGGACTGTTTATTCAGCAAAGACCTTTGATCTGTTTTGTAATTCTCTGTAAAATATTGCCTCAGCTTGCAGATAAGATACAGTTATTCATTAGAGAAACCTAGTGGCAAGCTCAGAGCTCATGTTTTTATTTTCACACAGTCCTGTGTGAGTCTGCCTCATTAACATCTGTGTCTTAAGATACAAGCTTTATCTCTCCGTAGATAGCACAGTGCCAACATGGGCTATGGAGAAAGCACTCAGATTGGGGAAAATCCAAAATCCAGCATTCACTGTGTTTTTGAAAGAAAAATCCACACAATTTCATTGTCGCGTCAATGTTTATATGAAATAAAGAGTACTTAGAATATTGATTGGTTTAAAATCATATGCCAAATATATTTACATATCATGTTTTTTGGCATTGCCTGGCCTGACTTCTGCAATTTTGACTTTTGTCTTCTAGCTGAGACTGCTCTACGAATGCAATCCTATGGCTTTTGTTATTGAGAAGGCTGGGGGCATAGCTACAACTGGTCATCAAGCCATACTAGATATAGTGCCTGAGGATATCCACCAAAGAGTGCCTGTTGTCTTGGGGTCTCCTGATGATGTGAAGGAGTACCTTGAGATAGTCAAGAAACATTCAGCTAAGTAAACAAAGCTTGTTGAATTCACTGTGCACAGGGGATAAAATGTCTTACAGCTGAACCAAAGAATATGCTGCAGTACTGTGAGATTGAGCTGTCTGACTTCTGTAGCAAAAGAGCAAATGAGCCATGTTTTCATAAGATTTTTTTAAAGTGAAATCTTGTGCAACTGCATTGTGCAATGAAAGGCATTAAAAGATTGCATTAAAGGAAGCATTAAAAATTAAATCAATGGAAAAATATGTTTTCTTTTTCATTTATCATTTGTGGTTATGGAAGAGCCACATGTGCTGCAAGGAAATACTGTGTTGCATTCAATATCTAGGGGGAAGAATCTCACCTTTCTCAGAACAAGTTACAGACTATCAGAATACAGCTAACTCTGTCCTCTTTTAGAAGTCCTGAGAAAAAGACTCAGCAGCCTCTTACAGTGAGTGGCCTTTCCTAGACGAGTGTCTACACTGCAGAAGTTGCTCACTGTACTTCGGTCTGGGTTTACTCTGATGGAGATTTGATGTCTGTGAAACATAAGCAGTAGTGTATGTTAATTCTGACACATGATGTTAATATTGCTGGTTGCCACTCTATCAGATCCAGTTACATAATGATGGAAAATGACATACTAGTGTGCAGGGGTTTTAATGGGATAAAGAGTATGTGTAGACAGCTTGTACATTCACAGATTCTGCTGTGATGAGCTGACTATCTTTGCCAAAAATTAACCTGCTTGTTTGATGAAAATATGAACTTTTGTATTGCAAGCAATCTCCACCAGATGTTCTTTGTATTATTTTGGGATTGGGGATTACCCCAAAGGATTCTGCTGTGCAAGCAGGGGGAAGGTGCAAAGATCCCCCCAAAGCACACTGACATTTAATATGCTCATTCAGAGCATGCTGCTGGTAAGAGCACACTACTGCTTGGGAGCTAGATGGGCTGTCCAGCACTGTGTGGATACACTTTTTGAATGAATTAAAATCAGCATATTTTTGATATTTCTCACTTCCCCCTTACCTTCCCCAAACTCAAAGTAAGGATCACATGGGTGTTGCTGGGGATAAACTGCCAGCGAATGTTGACTTAGTTCATGGTCTGGAAGGTCCTGTCTAGGGGTGCCATGAGCTATAAACCTGCCTGTATCAGTGCAGATAGCCTGACTGGGCATGGTTCTTCTTGTAAAACAAGAGAAAAGTGTGGGGAAGCTAAAATCCAGGGTGCAGGGCATACTTTATGAGGGCTCAGACAGATAAAAACCTGAGGACCCTCGTTCTGAGGGGTCATGCATTTGGAGGCATACGGACAAACCTTAGTTGTACATCTGTTCTCCAAACTGATGGGGGCAAGATGATTCTATCAGGGACCAAATGGCCTAGTTTCTGCTGAAAATGTCAATTCTGATGAGGCTTTGGTAGTGGAGACAACTTTCAGGGACCTGAACCCTTAAAAGACTATGAGAGTGCTGGCAGCAGTCAGCTTGGACTGCAGTGCCTTAGTGGTCTGTTACCATAACTCAGCAGACAGAATCCACAGCTGTGATTTTTGCCTGCTTACCGTAATTCCTTGTTAGTATTCTGCCCTCAATCTTTACAGGAATCCTGGACTGCATATATCTATTTTTAATACACCCTACTGACAGCATGTAAAGGTTATAGGAGGAAAGTCAATACTGACCATGTTTGCTAGGTCAGTACTCAGTGGTTTAGTTTTGCCTGTGGGCTGACATTTCATACTTAGCATTTTACCCATTGTAAAATGGGTTTATCTTCTAATCAGTAATATGTAAGCCCACATTTGAACAACATGTCTGGCTAGCCACCAGAGGGGAGAACTACTCAGCAATCTCCTTCCATACCCCCCTTTCCAGAGCTCTCCCTGCCTGTCAGTGCAGAACTGGAACATGGATTTGTCACAGGGTCAGCTTGTCAGCCCCCACAGCACTTTTACCCACTGCCCTCCTCAGAGGCTTTGGTGAAAGGTCACTGGCTCCAGTTTCATCTGGTGCCATCCAAGCAGCTAACATTTCACATCAATTAGAAAAGGTGTCACCTTTAAGGCTCAGGACTGGCCATGCACCAGTGCAAGTGTGAATAATCCCCAGGAGCTCTTTATATTAGAGGGAAAATCTCCCAGATCAGTCAAATTGAGGTGTTTATTTTTTTGGCCTTCCTATATTATCCCAACCCCTTGTAATGAGAAGTTGTCGGGCTTATGGACAATCATCACACATTATTTACACAATCTGATTTCTCCTCACCTCCCCAGAATGGTATTATTTATATAGCCTAATCATTCCATATAATCATTTGGATTGTTATGTTTCAGTGGGATCACAGTATTAACAAAACAATAAGGGGTGAAGTTTTCATATAATCCAATTGTGTGCCTTTATCCAGGTTTTATTTCTCTTTTTGCTGTGCTGTTGACTCCAGTATTTATGGAAAGATTGGTTGAAGAGTCTATGTTCTTTACATAATAGTGTAAGTTAATTTCTTATTTAAGGACTATTATTTGAGAAGCTCAAAGCACTGTGCTTTATATCTACTGAAAAATCCAGTACCTATAAAATACATTCACAGATTTTGAAGAAAAAAAAAAAAGAAAAAAAAAGAAAAAAAAGATTAAAAAAGGCAAATAGTGGGCTTATTAGCTCTGAAAACACTCTTTGAACCACTAACTCCAAAACAAACTTTCGCTTAGAAGATTATCTGAACTTTGTCTTTTTGACCAGTGTAAAAGATTACTTGGAATCTACAGAATATCTGCATGTGATGTTTTGACAAAAGTTAGAAGTCATAGGCCAACCCCCACCCCATTTCTTATTTACTAATTTGATTTGGTATGCTCATGGTATTCTAGCCACACAGCAGAGAGATTTGGCACTAAAAGCATTTTAGTATGGGTCAGGCTGACAGCTGCCATGATGATGAAATAATGTGCAGAATGTAATGGTTGTACTTTAAGCCAGCAGGTATTTTTGCATGTATAACGTGAAACCTTCTTTTGAAGGTTGATCCTACCATGTGTTATCCCAAAGCTCCACATACATTATTTTTGGTTTTCTACACAGTCTGTTCAAAAGAGGAAAGTCTCCAAACCAGGCAGAACATGCTGTCTTGTGATGTGAACAGTATCCTGTACATTTAACTCTGCACTGTAGTAGAAACGAGAAATCTTCAAGATTTCTTTCTTCTTCAACCATTGCCTTAGAGGATGTAGTATAAAACCTGCCTGTTGCTCCATCTGAGCAACTCCACTCACCAATCCTTTCTCCACCTTTGAACAGGACTGGAAAAATATCCCCAAAGCTAAGCACACGGGATGGAAGCAGCAATGAACTCTGTCTTTCTGCTTGTGGCTAGTGTTCAGTGCTGTCGATCTCTAGAACCCTTTCTTGCTGCTGATTTCAAAGTAGAAAACCTTAGCATTCAAATCCCTTTAAAGACCCTACAAATAATGTCTTTTTCATAGATGAAGAGACACCTCTAGGAAAATCTGAAGAAATGCTTCAGCTGCAGTTCCTATTAACAAAAACACATTAGGTATATGGTTTGATACTGAATTTTGTTTCTGTCTTCCTGGCAAGATTTTAGTGCAGTAATGTGGTTAAAGGAATAACAATGAAACTTAATAAAACTTTTCTTCTGTTACTCCAGATTTTCTTGTTTTGCTGGTGGGTTTTCCATTTCTTCTACTTTAAAATAGGAGTGCTACTACTAAGTAAAATGAAGGCTACAGCATGTAACAACATATAGTTTCTTTTACTGCCTAGTCAGAGCGAGAAGACAGTGCTGTAATTAAAATCCATAACTCCAGTGTTCCAGACAGCATGTATCTAATGCAAAATCTAATACATTACTTGGAGAGTTTATGTGTAACTTCACGTTGGCATCATGTGCTCCTAGGATATTGCTTGTAAGGAGTTACTGGCAGCGTAATTGCAAATTTGGACATATCTATATTTATATGGTGTACTACAATATGGAAGCCGACCTAAAATTTTATTTTGTGAGCTATGCCATTGACATGCTTAAATCAGAGAAGCCTTATTTGTAAATTATTGGAGACATAATTACTTTGTAACTAGTCAAGCCACAGCTAACCAATACTTCTCATTCACTCAAGCACTATAATATTACAAACAACCCAGACCAGGAATAAATCATTAAAATAGAACTGCAGCAGACCAACTAGCAACATAAAACACTTCAAAAAATGCATGTCTTGATGCACCCCTTCAAAACTCTCCTTCAGGGTGGAGGCCAAAGAGAGTGAAAAAACAGGACTTATGGGAAGGGAACTTCACTGTCTGGAGTCACAGTGCTCTGGGACACTGTGGCACATACGGTTATTGGTGTCTGGTGCTTTCCTTTCTGGTGCCTTGTAAACATAGCCCTGGCTATGCTGAGCCCATTACTGAACAGGATCTACAGGAAAGTCATTTCCAAGAATGCAGACAGTGAGAGTTTTGCATTATAATCAGTCTGATGTGCAGCGAGAATATATAGGTAGATCTGTGCAGAGCTAATTTCAGAGCAGTAGTTGCTCAGCTGTAGTCCTGTCTCAGGCTCCTTTCCTGCATCCCAGTGGAGCCATGGAACCAGCCTGGGGTGCAGTTATTCTAAGCACTCAATCACATGGTCTCAGAAACATCTTAATAAATTCTGACCAGCAACACAGCCAAACACAGCTTAGCCTCAAAATAAAACAGCTACCCAGGATCTCAACACAGCAAGAGAGCATCTTGTCCAGCTGAGAAGGAGCTCTGGTACCAAGCAAAAATGACTGACAAAAGCCCCTTCGAAACGGATATGCTGACGCTCACGCGATTTGTTATGGAGAAGGGACGTCGTGTAAAAGGAGCGACGGGGGAGCTGACGCAGCTGCTCAACTCCATGCTGACTGCCATAAAGGCTATTTCTGCTGCTGTCAGAAAGGCAGGCCTTGCCCACATGTGAGTCCTACCTTGCACTACTGGGAGGAACAGGAGGCAGAGGGACAGCTACTGGCATAGCAAGGCTGGGGAGTGGGCAGAGATTCATAAATATCTTGGAAGTGTCTTTTTTAAGCTGAGTAAGGTCAGAGCCCAGATTATCAAGAGTGGGAAGCAGGAAAGCTTTCTTTCTGGAGCATTTTAATACTGGGTGCAAGATAGACATTCAAACCAACTTCTGTTCTGTAATATTTTACTCTAAAAATGTAAGTCAGAACAGAACTTCAATGCACTGCTCACCTTGCTATCTCTTGCACTTGTTGATACTGATCTGTTATTAGATCTACTGTGAATTTGCTGAAAATCACACCATATTTTTAATGCAGAACATCTCACTGTGATATTTTCTCCTAACATCCAAGCCCTCTGCTGAACTGTACAAGTCAGGGCTTGGCTTATCTTGGGAAGCTGATTTTCTGTCTGCTGTATAAGCAATGATCTAAAGCAACAGCCCTGAGAGAAATTCAGGCACTGCTGTGCCTGGCTGCATTTCTCTTTCTGTCCTCAAGCAGTATCCCACGTGTAGGGTTACAGGCAGGGAGTCTCAAAAGGCCCTCTAGGAAAACCAAACTTAACAATTTGGCATCTAGTGCTTTTGTAGGTGGAATAAAAAATGGCCTTAGCAAAACCTGGAATGTACTGAGCTGTTCCACGTGGACAAGTGCAATAGCCATTAGTCTAAGTCTTTTAATAGTGATCTATCAGAAGGAGTTCAGAGATATGGAATGCCCTAATAAAATTGTGCATTTAAAATAGAAAGTTCTTTATATGTATCAAAAGATATTTTTCTGAACATGCCTCAGTATATACTTACACCTGCATGCTTGAAAGAGACCAGGAATACATTTGTGAAAGAAAGTCAACATTTATTATTTGCTCAGGGATTTGGGATTTTCTTTCCTTCCACAGAAACACCAAAATGTGTGACCCTAGGGGTTGGGAGGGATTTTGTGCTTCTGTTGATTATTTGGTCCAAGTCCTCAATCATCTTGGCAAATCACGAATTCAATGTCTCAGAACTATTGCCCTCACTTTATAGTGCCTAGAGAGGACATGAGACATATTCAGAGTGGACCACAGTTTCAGTCTCCTATGCCCTTACTCTTAAACTATGCTTTCTCTCTGTCCTTACTAGGTGAAATGGAGATACTTTGCTTCCTTGACTTAAAGGAACAGTGGCTCTTACATAATTTTCATCTTTATATTGACAATCTCTGAAATAGTTTGTAACAGCAGAGAAACTGACAGGCTGGAGTTGGAATAACCTCTAATAGTAACAACAGTAATCCTTCTTCCCCTTCAGAGAAAAGCCCAAACCGTCCATTACATTAATGGCATAGCTTTTTATGAACAAAAATCTTCAGATGTTGTGTCAGAAATATCTAAAGTATACAAACATAACTTGCACCATTCAAATTACTGAAACTAACCATGGAATTTCAGGGATTCCCATGGCAAACTTTCAACCACTGTGAAAGTGGCTTGCATTCATCTGCATTTGTGCAATTAAAGAGCCCTGATCTTTCTACTTCCTCCAAATAGAAGACTGTGTCTTATTTAATGTTAAAGCACTGAGCATGAATTTTTGACAAATTTTCAGTTCAAAAGTGAAGGAGAACTTTTTTCAAGTTACAGACTTGAGCTGTGATGGTGCCTGAAAACACACTAACTGGAGAGTAGGTACTTACCGTTCCCTGAAAATCATAGTCCTTTTCAAAATCCTAAATTTGGCACCCAAAAATAAAATGTCCCAAGCACTCAATACTTCTGAAAAGCACAGGCAGCTTTGAGCTTTGAGAAAGACAAAAGACCTACTCCACTCCCAGCTCAGGTCTGCCACTGACCAACATCATTCTAGGGACTACTTGCTTCTTTCTCCTCCTCTCTTCTCGTGCCCCCTCCCCCCAACTCCTGCTCAATGACTCCCCCCCCCCCCCAATATTTAATTTCTCTTAATGAATAAAAAAAGCTCTATCCCTGTATGGTTTTTGTGTTTTTAAGATGCCCAGAACATGCACATTGGGCCTAAACAGCGCTTCTTCAACTGGAAGTCTCAGAAATATATATACTACTATACTATGTCATTAGCATATTGCTAAAATAGGGATAGGGAAAAGAAGCATCATCCTAAATCAGCTGAGCATCACCAAATAAAACAGAATTTGATCCTGAGATCCAGTTCCATATGGCAAATTCCATGGGGATGCCTTTAAAGTGCTGATTTGGGGCTGGCAGGGGTCTGAGTGAATGTGGGTTAAAGGACCACCATGAAGCTCTGAGCAGCTAGTGGCAGAAAATATTGCAGGTGCTCACTGCACTTTCTGCTTCTTCAAAACTGCCAGCTGCTTCATGGGGCTGCTGGGGAAGCCTGATACTTACCACCTGGGCTGTAGGCTCTGCTTCTGGCCTGGAGAACATCTACATAGGAGCAAAAGGACCCAGGTAAGGCCTCAAAGCAAATGCTTTTGTTTTCTACAGCAGCAACAGTCTTATAATGCACCTTAGCTGTTTCATCCAAATATTATCTAAAGATGTAGGCAGATAAGATGAAGGAACAACCTCAACTTGTTGGGGTATTTTTTCCTAAAAGCCTGTAACGTTGGCCTCCTTCAGGTTTCTTGACATTTTTACTGCTCTGTAGGTTTGGTATAGCTGGCACTGTGAATGTGACGGGTGATGAGGTGAAGAAGCTGGATGTGTTATCCAACTCCCTGGTGATTAACATGCTCCAGTCCTCCTACAGCACCTGCGTCCTGGTCACAGAGGAGAACAAGGAGGCCATCATCACCCCGAAAGACAAGCGGGTCTGTGCAGCTCCGACGTTCAGGGGGGTTGTCGGCTCAGGCAGCAGCAGGTGGCACTCTTGCTTCAAGTATGAAACCTGGCCCTGGCCCCCAGACCCAACCCTTCCCAGGGGAATTCAGAAAATTTGCACCATTTCTGCGTTGTTTTGATTAATAACTGTAGTGGGTGGCATGATTTCAACAGCTAAAAGAGATGTGGAGAGTAAAATTATTATAAAAGTTTTGTGAAGGGGGGGGGGGGGGGGCGGGGGGGGGAGAATGATTATTTTTAAGCTTGTTAACACATCCCAAATCCCAGATGTAAGGGTACTATTACATTCCCTGACCACTGGTGCGATGGTTTTGGATTACATTAGTATTCAGAAAGATAAAATGAGAGGAGAGGCTGGCAGAACTGAGTGTTATGTTACATGTCCAAAGGAAACACCTGACTGCTTTACCAGGCTTCCCTCAAGAGGGGATCCTATTACAGCGAGTTACTGTTCATGCTGATGTAACCTGCCCTTTCCCGAAGATTTTTTTCTTTCTGCCTTTGGCCCCTCAAACATCACAACACAGAAAAATTCTCCCATTCACAGCAAAAGTAGCAAAAATTAAACGTATTCCTTAGAGGAAGGTACTTGATTCAAAAATGAGTCACTCCTTTTGCTTTTAAACAATTTCTTGCACTGCTTGGCAAGTGCTCCTCTCTATCATCTATTTGTGCTGTCTGAGCAGAAATATGTCC
Source organism: Motacilla alba alba (assembly GCF_015832195.1). NCBI lineage: Eukaryota > Metazoa > Chordata > Aves > Passeriformes > Motacillidae > Motacilla > Motacilla alba. Next base: position 49,982,387 of record NC_052046.1, read on the forward strand.
TCTCCAATTTCTCTGGCAGGCCCCTGGGGGGTTGGTGTTGTGCTGCAGGGCCAGCTGGGTCAGCAGTGCAGCCTTCTCTGACAAGCTGTATCAGGGACGCTTGGAGGGCTAAATTCAGAGTTAAATACATGGGAGTTTTCAAGTAACAGGAAATAATAATGCCAAAAAACTTATCATTAAATGGTTCCCTTGCCACTTCTGTTTTAGGGTAAATATGTGGTGTGCTTTGACCCCCTTGATGGTTCATCCAATATAGACTGCTTGGCACCAATAGGAACAATATTTGCTATCTACAAAAAGGTAAGAGGAGCAAATCACACATGGCATGATTTGCTTGGTGAAAGCAAAACATCTTGAGTTCACCTCCTTGCCTAGTTTCTTTCCATGGTCCCTTAGGAACCTGGGCAAAAGGGAGCCTTAGAAAGAGTAGACAAATACTTGATACTCACGTGTGCTAAAATGGTGCCTGAATTCAGAGGAAGGGGACATCCAGCCCCATGAAATTGTTAGGTGACAGCACTTCCATCCTCCACACACAAGGGCACTTAATTAAAACGATCTCACCTCTCAGGCAGCTGGTTAGCTCCTTCAGTGATGCTTGACTCAGCCTTAGGTGCCAACTAATGGCAGCACTTGTCCTCCTGGACACCCATTACAGGGGGTTGGCAGCCCTGGACCGTACCATGTGGCCTGCCAGAGCCAGCTGCTGTGCCTGTCATGGATGGGAGTCTGCAAGCATGGAAATGCTGGGGGCTGAAGGAGGCAATCACCAACATTCATCGGGGCCCTGGTAGCATGTCTGCTCCCATGCGGCTGCGCAGAGCAGCAGCTGTGCAGCCAATTACAAGCACTAAGAGTTACAGTCATGCCAAGTCTTGTGATTTGTTTGCTAATCTCCCAGCAGTTGGTGTTTTTTCCAAAGCCTGAGCTCACAGTCATATGACTGTGGGAGACCCTCAGCCATTGCAATTGTGAAATAAAAATTTACAGTACTTGCGACTTCAAAGAAATCTTTGCAGACTCAGATGTTACACTTCAAGCATACGAAGATATGTTTTCTAAGTCTCTCACTTTTAGGTTACAATTTTCAACTGGCTAGTCCTTGGTTTTTACATTTCTTGAAGGTAATACAGTAGTCATCATTGTTGAGAATATGCATCTACTAGTGAATCAAATAGTTATGGCACAACCTCAAAAGGGTTGTGGCGCAAGCCAAGTCCTGGAATTTGGCTGTCCACACTGTTAATGGTTAGTGCAAACCCACACACAGATGTCGTGCAGGCCAGAAAACACTGACATGGTGCCTGGATATGATTTTTGAAAGAGCATTCCTGGGATTATCTCCAGTACCATGCAGTATCTTGCTTTTTGCAGGGAAAAGAGCTTATCTGTGTTGATGGAATCTATGAAATGTGCTCTAATGTTAAGTAGAGGGACCTCCACCCTTTTCAGTTATCTCTCCAAAACACCCTAAATGACAACAGCATCTCCCAATACTTGCAGTAGTCAGTAGCTGCATTTTCCTTTGAAATTATGAAATAAGAAGTGCTTTATTGATTGTCACTAAAGGGTAGTGTGAAAGAATAAAAGTGAGATGTTTATTCCAATTGATAAGTATCACTTAAGAAAGATAATATAATTTTAGGCCATTTAAGATTCATTAATAACATCTTTGAAAAGGTAGAACCATTGTGATTCCAAAGGATGAACCTTAGCATCTATCAGTTCTGAGATGAGCTCTTGACTGATTTTCTCACCATGTCTCACCTTAACTTCATTTCCAAAGGCACATTCTTCAAAGCAGAAACATTTGGCTTATTTTAGAAAAAAAACCAAAACAGATAATAAGCAGTCTTATAGAAAGGCCAGGCTTGGACAATACATTTCAATCCTGAAAGCAGTTGTTTGATTGCTCCCAATCCAATCCACAATGAACCATTTAATCATGTAAGAAAAGCACTCTATCAGCTTCTTAGAAAAACCCATGAAGAAATAAATACTATCTCATCTTTATTTAATTTCCCACCTGGTCTTTGCTTTCTGAGACCAGGGTGGGGCAGTTGAAAATCAGAAACACCAGAAAAGTGGCGCTGAGGGAGGAGGCTTGCAGAATCAGCAGGTGATTGGACAGCTGCTGCCACTGAGGGTCTCTCAGTTGCCAAAGTGTCAAGATGTGGTGACAATAAATGCTTTTTGCTTGGGTTCTTCCCAAGTTTTCATGCCACTGAGCTCAATCTGCAACCCTTAATTCATACTGCACAAATATGCTATGAAATTCTCTTGCTTTGTTTCATTTTTGTTTTAATTTGTAGCTTTGCCCAATGCCTCTGATGTATTTTATTTGCTACCCTTCATTGTCGTGAGGACAATGTCCTCCCCTTCATGTGGTCCCTCACAGAGAAGGTGTAAGAATTCAGTAAAAACACAAAGGCTATTCATGAAACACATGATACAAATGGACACCTGGAAATCAAGTCATTTTAGTGCTGCTCCCAGTGCTGATGAGAATTCCCTCATGTGATGTCAGGCAAATCACAAACACAAAAAAATTCAAACTGAGATATCACCTGAGGGTACCCCTATAGCCAAACTCTGCAGCCTTTGTTTCATCAGCCTCACACCAATTATGAGTTATAGTGACTCTGTCACTATTTGACTATGTCACTCTGTCATTATTTGCAGTCCATCTGTCTATTTTATTGTTTTGCATAAAGGCCTCTAAAGGTATTTCACTACCACCATCATAGTCAAAATATAATGGACAGGAAATCCATCTGTGCACCAGAAAGAAGAGAAAATAGCAATTATCAGAGTGTAATGCCCAGCTCAATTCCTTGGTTTGTTTAACAGTACATGGTACTTGACAGGACAAAATTCCTGCAGTCCTAACATTGAAGTAGCCACTGATCTGTAGCTTTTTCACATTTTGACTCGCTCTGCAAAATGTTTTCTCTTTTCTTCTTCTTTTTGGAAGTTAGCTTTTGGAAACACAGTTGTGAATAAAGATGAAAAAACAAGTGAATTCAGCCCAACTGACTGTATCTTGAGGGAGGAGTTCCTCTGCTTTTTTCAGAATAGTCAACAAATATATAGTTTCTCGGTCATATTAACATAGAAAATGCATTTAGGAAATGGGACTGAAAAGCTCATCTCAGAAAAAATATATTTTAAACAATATCATATATAACCCAAAGTCTCATGTATTGTATATACACTGTGTTCTAGAAAACAAACCCCTTTGCTCTATACAAAATTATTTTTTCTTTAATGAGAGGAGAATAAAAAAAGCTATGACAACCATAATATGTGTGTAACTAACTGTCTAAATGAATGTTTAATTCTGCATTTGATGTTGCAAATAATTGGTCTGCTGTAGACAACCACTGCTTTTAATGGTGCAATGTATGTACCATAGGGGTGTATTTCTGAAAGAGATCAAGCTACCTAGGCCATTATAGTTGGTACTGTGAGGATTGATAGTAGCAAAGTATTAGCTACTATTAGTCAATTTTTGAAGCTCTGAAATATGCAAAAAAAAAAAGCTTAAACTAGTCTTCCTTCATTATCTGCATTCTAACCTTCCAGAATAAGCAGCTTGACATAGTTTCAAGGGACTGAGTACCACATATATTTGTACATGCTGTATTTCAGTTCCCATCAACTGGATTTTTTATTTCCACAGAAAGACTTGGCAAAGTAGTAATAAAAGGATTTGAGCAAAATACAGTTAAAGACTGTAAGTGAAGTGACTTAAGTAATTAAGCTGAAAATGAAAATATTTTGATGTGAAATTACTGTCTTCTTGTACCAAGGTGGTGTCATTTTGGTGTCCCACATCTCAGTTTTCCTCGAGGTGTTGGCATACAACGATGAATGGGAACACCTTACTAGGACCCTGATAGGCAAATATTTTATTTTCTACACAAGACAGTCTTCATAGATTATAATTTTTTAACCAAATATTCAGGGCTAGACCTGCTGTTTCTATTTAGCTGCTACTCAATCTAAATAAGCCTGTGCAATCACTGAGAAACTGTCTGAGTTGGGAACAATAAAATACTAAGCCATGGTCTGAAGAAAGGAGGATGTTTCATTTCAATTCCCCATGGACCACTACCAAAACATCGATACAAGACTCACCACAACTGATGAACTTTTAAATAAACATTGATATCAAGCAATCCCTACACATTCTGTAGCAGCAGGAGATGAAGGCTGTAACCAGCCTTCCCAAGTACTGTTGGCTGTCCTCCTTACCTACCCCACCAGACAAACTCTCGTAAGCCATGGCTGAGTCACAGCCCTGGAGCTGGCTGGAAATATTTGCACCTTGTCTGCTTGGGCTACTGCTACTCCATGATAACCCAAGTGCCAAGTCAAAATACGAGTGTCAGAAATTGATTAAAAGCATGAAGTAAAATGCCACCTGAATGTTCTATGTAGACTTATAAATCTGTGAGTACCTGCACACATGCACACTTTACATAACCACATGCACTTGTTATTTTTTATGTAATATGATGAGCATTTGTATACAATAGATGAACATTTATGTCTCTTCAGTTATGCATCCCTTCACTAGACGAGACCAATGCAAAAACTTGGTTCCATCATGTTGCACCCTTTTATTCTGTATTATAGGAGCATTTTTTATGTAATGTTAATTACAGCATTTATCTCTCAGTTATTCCCTCTGAGGGGTGTCAGTATCATAGCTTATGTTACATTTACAGAAGATTCGTATCTCTGCTCTGTCTCAGTTTTCTGATGATCCTCAATTAATAGCTGGGGATATAATGCTAAGGGATCAGCTTTGTGGAATGTATCACATTGATTGCATGACATGTATAAAATAACAAACTCTCAGCATCCTGTCCCAGCATGTACATGTGCCTGTACCAAACTTGCCCTGAACGAGGCGGGGAGGAGGGTAACAGTCTCTGTTTTTGTTGTTTTGAAGGCCTGCATAGGCAGAAAAAGGAAATCTGTCACACATTATTACTGAAAAGTTGTTTTTATTGTTCATTATCAGAATTTAACCTTTGGTTCAAATGATAATTTTTCCTCAGGAAACAGATGGTGAGCCCTCTGAAAAAGATGCTTTACAGCCTGGACGCAATATTGTTGCTGCAGGCTATGCCCTGTATGGTAGTGCTACGCTGGTTGCTCTCTCCACAGGGCAAGGAGTGGACTGCTTCATGCTTGATCCGGTACAGTCATGGTGTTAATCACATTGTCACTCTCTTTTAGAGCTCTCTGTGCTTGGTTTTACTTTTTTTTGTTAGTTCTTGTCTCTGTAATCTATCCACTTTATGCAATTCTTTTTTCCATATCCTGGATCATCTCACCTTCTCTTTATAAATATTTAATAATACACAAGCATGTTGGTTGCAATACCTGTTTGATTTTTTCCTACTCAGTAGAAGTCAAAATAACTTGAATTCTCAGTTAAGTGTTTGAAACCCTCTTCATTCAAACCAACACTAAAGAAAATTTAATTTGTACTGTGTCTTTGTCTTCATTTAAAAGAATCTGTGTTTATTTTAGTCTTGATTTTTCTGTCTGAATAAGAACATCAACATGTTCACTCTTTAGCCTGAGGCAAGGATGGTTTTTTTGATAGCTTGAGCTAAGTGATGTTTCATTTCCTGAGTGCAGTAGAGTTTTATGGCTGTCACCTGAGGGGCATACCCAAAAATTTGCAAAACTACAACGTCTGCACAATTGTACATGTGCCACTCTTGAGTGCCCAGGAACACAATGAGTGTTACTGTGGGAACACATGGAAGGTTATAAATTTGTAAAACCAGAATTAGATGTGGGGAATAACATACTGTGGTCTTTTATGGCTTTGTGGGGTTGTTTTTAATAACAGGATGAATTATTTCCAAAGCTTCTTGTAATGTTTGTAAATAGTCTCATTCCAAGTGAAAAGAACTGGGAGATGAGCTGCTCTGCTTGAGAAAGAGAAAGAGAAGGTGGAAATTGAAATCAAACTGCAGAGAGCAACACAACCGGTGTAGCTGACCACATTCACTTAAAGTTATTTAGACAAGACAGGCAAAAAGAGTCCAAAAGTCAGACAGCAGTGCCATTTCTTAATTTGCAGTCTTATGATTTGAGGACTGAGATTCATGATCCGTCTCCTTTCAGGGCTGATTAGTGTTCTTTTGATACTCTGTTCCATTTAGGTTTTGTTTATAGTACCAATGTGACAAGTTTTCATTAATTTAATGTAAATTCTCTGCTTTCTGCTCTTTTTGAAATATTGTGAGGTTATACACTAGACCGATACTGAAAGGATCAAGCTGTGCTAGCATTTCTGTCATGCCTAATGTGACAACTGTTACAGAAAGTCATCAAAATTCTGCTGCCTGCTAATACCTCATTTATCCTGTCCTGCAGGGTCTTGGTGAATTTATTTTGGTGGACAGAGATGTTAAAATCAAGAAGAAGGGGAAGGTATACAGTCTCAATGAAGGTTACGCAAAGTATTTTGATCCTGCAATGACAGAATATTTGCAAAAGAAGAAATTTCCTGAGGTAAGAAAATATTAGCCCTGTACCCAATGTACCGTGCGCTGGCAAGCACTGCATTCCATGCAGTCCTGGCTGATGGAAAAGGATTTGTGAAAGTCTTCCTGAGTTCAGACCCACGTAACCCTTTCATACCAGCTGGTCCATTTTGGATATGCATGTAATGGAACTTTTTTTTTGCATCCTGACATCTTTTATAACTTAGACTTTGGTAAATAAAGTCATAGCTTGTTTGTGTGAAGGGAAATGTGCTGAAGAACTAGATCTTTCAATAAAACTCTGGAAATGTGCACGCCAAATTTGGGGATAACCTCTTTTTCTAGCTTTATCTGAATATACAGTTCAGTAATGTGTGCAGCTGGGCATTCAGGGCTAGATTCCATGTGCTGTCCAGAAGGTGTTTGCAGGAATCTGGGTGGCATCACCTTCTCCTTCCTATACTCTCTTGCATCTGAAAAATGCAGTATCATTCTTGCACAGTTTACTTGCATCATATGGAGCATGAACCTACCTATAGGCTGGGGAGAAAACCTAAACTAATGGTTTGAGGCACAAATTCACTATATTTGGTGGTTAAAAGAGAGACATCCCATGTCTGATGAACTCGGAGAAAGACATCCCATGTCTGATGAACTTCCTTGGACAAATACAGTTTGGTATTAACTTATCTAGTTACATGTCCTCTTATGTCCTCTTATGCTAGGAGGACAGAACACAAGCTCTCAATGCAGAAAACTGAAAGCTCTCTAGAAAGTGTGGCTGTGAAGAGTAATTAATAATAAAATATGGTGATGTGGATCAACTCAGGACTTAATTTGGTTAGGAAGCTGTTTTTCAAGCTCTTCCTATTAAGAAAAAGTCAGATTATTTTTAAGTTATTAGTTGTCAAGGATACTTGTAATATGGTTTGTGTTAAATATATGGATTCAGTAAAAACTTCAGGGCGCAGTAAAAGGGAAATTTAATGAGTAAGCATTTAAACTATGGTCCCATGATAAGCTCCTCGTTCTGAGCTAAAAAATCTGGATTTACTGTATCAGCTACAGCTGCAAGTCTACTGACTGAATATCAAACCCTCCTTTTCATACTACCCAGACAGTAGCTACAAAGAGTCTAACATCACAGCATTCTAAATATATTAACATTGAATATTTGAGATTATTTTGAGACTTCAAAGTCTGCATTCAGTTCAGCTGTGAGAGAAGCATAACGACACAATGACACAACTTTCATACTTCCTGAAATCCAGCTGGGAAAGTGAAGAACATCTGTGCTTCTCATTCTGCTCATGTTATATCAGGCTATGTATTCAGTATAATGCACTAAGACTGGATTTATTAATTTGCGTTTTTGCAAACCACCAAAGTGTCGTTTAAAGTAAAATTCTTAAACAAATGCATCAGCCCCAGGCAACTAGGAAAAGACTGAAGAGATTTCAAACTCAGTGGAAAGACCAGATAGAGATAGTTCCCCACAGGATCAATGAGGACAGCTCTATCATGTGACTTACTAAATCCTAAAGTTAGGACATACCAGAAAAAACTCATTTGCAAACACTATTTTATCTCAAATCTGTGCATAATTTGATGAAAACATATTGAAATCATTTGTCTAATGCAAGAGAAGTTGGCAGATTTTTTTTTTTTTACTTAAAAGCAAGCAGCACAGAAGTGCATGGGTTATTTGGGGCACAGGAAATCTTCTCAGTTGTGCTGAACAATCAAAATTTTTGCTGCTCTGAGATGTTCAGTTATCAGCATGAGAAGGGCTGAGGCACAAATGTTATGGCCACAAAGCACAAGGAAGTGCCCTGCCCATCTAAAGCTTGTTATGAACCTGAGTTTTGGAAACAGCATAACTCAGTTCCTTGATTTGGAAAGGACATAATAGTTGCATTGTGAGGAGGACTAGAGAGGTTTTGCCATTTCTCTGTAGCATGAAACGTGCTTCCTAGCCTCATGTGTAAGGCTACCCAGATGCAGCCACATTGGTGATGTCCCTACCTTCACTACAGGAGCCAGGTGGAGATTTTCACAGTTTTGGTCTCTGTCCCCTTCCCTCCTGCATGCAGAAGGGTAGTGAGGGTGTCTGCCGAATATCCCCTGCCTGTGACTTGAGGAGGAACTGATGTGTGGGTGCGGAGGAACACCTCCTTTATTCAGGCAGATCATTCACACTATACTCTTCAGGCCGCTAGAAGCCTAGAGACTAGGCATCAGTTTTAGCTATATGTAACTTTTTTGCATTTTTCTTCCTTAGATCTTACCTCTATTAACTTCTTTCTGTGGTTCTTGGTCAATATGCTGTTCAGATGACTCTCTGACATTGCCATGAAAAACTGAATAGTTAAAAATATAACAGGGAATTAAAAGTACAGTGTGGACCACAACATATCCTATGTTATATGTAATTGTCATTAGCAACAAAACACTAAAAATCAACCATTTATGAGTAGAAGAGAGATTTCCCCTTATTATCTAACAGCAGTGTCCCAGATCAGACCATTTGGACTACAAGACTGCATTGACCCTCAGATTTTCTTGTGGATCACCATTTACCTAAGGCATCAATTCTGAATAGAAAACACTAGGAAAATGCTGATGTTCTGCAGGCCAGACCTAAGCCTCCTACTACTATCATGTAGTGGGAAACATATGTCTAACCACATCTCTTCTGGTATGAGAGTGATGATTTTTTTATTTAGCATGACAAAATCACACTACTGCTTAACCAGTTTGAAGAGTAAGCTTCTATTTGCAAAGTTGCCTGTATTGCAACATGTTTACTCTAGTCTGCAATGCTTAGTGGGTGCTGCTGGGCCAGAAACCATCTCTGCACAAATTTTACTACAACTGCTCCCCAAAATGGGTTCTTCCTCCCATAATGGCTGCAAGGCCCTAGCTTCTCTCTGGCACTGGTAGAATTTTAAATACCCTGTGGACATTGTCACACTTTGCTAAGACACCTACTTTTATCATTGCTTCCTACAGTCAGGCACAAGAGAAGTTGAGTATCATCACAGCTTGCTGATGATGAAAGCTATGCAATTGAGACTCCCTAGTTAAGAATTTGTCTCAGCAATGCCATTAACAACTTGGCCTCAACAGCACATTTCAGTATGAAGCCAGGCTGTGTCCAAGGGATACAAAAAAGCTAGTAAAGCCCCTATTCTTTTGTCACCACATCTGTATGTGGAGTAAGGGATGCAGGGTGTTGCTGTTGTAGTGTGTAGAAAAAAATTTCTTGCCCCCCCTCTCCTAGTCATCATATTTATATTAGAAAAACCTGGTCTTGTTCTGCTGTGGAAGAACTGGGCCGTCAGAAAATAGTAGAAGAAAGAAATGAAAAATTGACTTCTATCAGAATGTGAAGGAACAAAAATCACAGGACCTATCTGTTATGAATCATTTTTGTTCCTTTGAGTCAACCAAAAAAAGAAAAAGCAGCCGAAGGGGTAAAACAAAGAGTAGCCACAAGTTTACTCAACATGGATGCTGACCAAGGGTGCATGAAAGTTCTCTAGCTCTTTCATTGGCATCAACTAAGCAATCAGAAGTGCTTATTGAGCAAACACAGAGCTTGGCATTTCTGAGGACTTGGGATGAACCTGTCTAGCATTCATACTCTATTATTTTGTTTGAGAAGAACCCCTGGGCAATATGCCAATATGCATGCAAAACCTATTAACTTTCTTATCTGTAAAAAAAATGCATGAGCAACAAAACTGGAGAAACAAGAAATAGCATTTCACTAACTAAAATGAGTATTTATTCTTCTATGCAGACAGCTGTATGCTAAGGGAAATAAAAATTTTATTTCAATATGTGGTTCAAGTGATAACCTTATCAGAAGGGAGGAATTTATCTGTATTTTTCTCAGCACAGTTTCAGCACTGTGTCTCTAGGTGGTGAGTATCTATCTGGGTAAGAAGCAACTAAAATTGTCAGTGGTGTGTCATGAGCTTAGAATATTCTGCGATGGAAGCGAACCCACAAAGCATCCTTCGCATAACACGGTCCATGTACACACAAATAATGTAAATAATCTGCATGTGAATAGGAAATCTACCACATTCCAAACCTGTCAGATGATGTGTACACAGGTGACTCAGCTGTGCAGTTCATGGTCACTAAATTTCATACCTGTGGTTTACAGAGTCCTTATCTGATAATATCCTTAGCAGTCTGGTTCAGGGGCTGCTTGTTAATATGTTATGGTTTTTCTTAGTGTTCAACAAACTGTTCTTTAGACTCAGTTCATTACCTTTTAAAACCACAAAAGAAAGTTCTTCTTTTGATTGTATTTTTAAAGGTAATTTGAGGCTATAATTATATCTTTCCCAGATTTTAACTGAAAACTCACATTTGTCTCTCTTTAAGTCTTACTCTAACTCACTTTTGTCTCTCTTTACCTCTTAAAGTGTTTGGTTTTTCCTGATGTCAGATTTTTACAATTGTGAAGACACAGACACAAACAACTGTGAGATGGAGAAGCTACCATTTGAAGCTTAAATATGCAATTATTTGGGCATAAGCCATGAAAAACAAGGGAACAAATACTTAAAAGCTTTGTTCATTTGTGCCTACAATTAATAGGACCAGATTTAAACAAAACTAAATGTAAAAGCTCTAGGCTGTGTCTTATCCATCAGTCTTTCACAGTTTGCATTGTTTTCTTCTGAATTTTTCATAGCTCTTCTAATGTGTGCAACACAAATCGTAAAAACCAACATATGTACATTTGAACAAGGCTTATTACATAGCCTGGAATAGGTCTCTTTTCTAATTCTATGATCAGCTATATCAAAAATCCAAGTCTTATGTTTAGCAGCATAGAGCTTAACTTCCTAGTGTTCCGTTGCTTTATAATATGTAATTTCATGAGAATTTTTTCCATTTTAATAGAGAGTAATTATCAATACTTCACAGTCACATTGAACAATTTGAAAAAATTATTCAAAATAGAATTATGTTTTTCTCTATTTTCCTTACAGTTGTGGATTTTTTTCCTCTGCCAACCTTATGATTTTGCAGGGATAGATGACTAACTTGTGGTGTCTGAAAGTCTTGGAGCTGGCATTGCTGAACAAGTTTTCTATGTATTTTTCTAGATGTAGTATCAGTACAGGATGAGCTTTGTAGAAAGTGCTGAGATCTTTTATTAGAAAACTGACCCAGACAGGGAAAAAACCCACTGAGATCTTTGTAATACAAAACATATATGTGTATTAAATGTTCATGAAGTTCAATCTCTAGTAATGTTCTGGGAAGATGAAAATTCCTCCTCAGCTTTATTGAAGACAGACTGAGAGATATGAAAAGACCAGCAAAATTATTTTCTTAAAAAGCTTTTCTTCAGTTTACATCTATATTTTGCATTTCCCCTTCATAAAAGTATAGTGACATGTTAAATTTCTTGAGTGGAGCTAATTTGGTCTACTGTATGTACTTCTATTTGTTCAAGACACCCTGCTTGTCTCATGTATCTTCTATCTACCCATTTCTGTGACAAGCAGACCTGAGACTGACATGAATACTTCCTTGATTGTTCTTGTTAAAATGGCCTGTCCTTCAACAACATCAATTTCTAAGCTGAGAGCAAGGAAAATTACATTCATTATTAAATTGCAATCTCCCAAACTAAACTGCAGAATGAATGCCATGACCAATTTCTCCACCTGACAAGTAAGCTAGAAGGTAAAAGTTGGAGTCCGCCTGGAACCATCTGGACATGTAGAGGAGTGACATCACTCCTCATGCTCTGGTTTAGGAACCAGTGAAAGATCAAAAATCAAATGATTTTGACCTTCTTCTGATAAGGTGAAGAAGTTTTCAGTCCCTTGGTTTTTCACAGGCTGGGGTATGATTCCAAATTGTGCATCCACATTACAGGCACTCTGGTTTACATACTATGAATGCAGCTCTTTAAAACTGTTATCTTTGAAACGTATAGGCAATTACATCTTACAAAAGGCTGAGCTTAGGACTGATTTTGGTATTTGCAGTATCCATAAGCAGCCATTGATTTAAGCAGCTTTGATTCCTGTTTCATACCAAAATGACATTTTGCCACTTTACTAATCATCTAGCCTGGTAAATATAGTGCTTTGATCTATGTTTTTCAGGATGGCAGTTCCCCATATGGTGCCAGGTATGTGGGCTCCATGGTAGCTGATGTTCACCGTACATTGATGTATGGTGGGATCTTCATGTATCCTGCTAATCAGAAGAGTCCTAAAGGAAAGGTATTTATTTTGAATTCCTTTCTGGCAAAATTAGCCAACCTAATATCTGGTATTACCAGAGCAATGGTTTAGATAAATAAACAAATAATAATGTTCTACTGCGGAAAAAATTATTAATGAAAATTACGCGCAGCAATTGAATTTAGGACAGAAATTTAGACAATTCCCAATTTAAGCCAGAAATCTTCCTCTGTGTTTTTATATTATTAGATACTCAAGTGGTTTTCACTGCAACCAAGGACTTAATGATTTTTCTGAAGGTAGTATTTCAGTACCATAGAAACTCATTGAGACACTTGCGCATGGCTGGCAGATACAACATGGATCTAAGGAAAACCTCTGCACTTTAAACTGGCAACTAGAGTTATCACACCAGCCAGTGGGATATGCTGAGCCCCAGAAAGGGTTTTGTCCAATGCTAGAAAAAAAGGTTTCCTACCTTACGTTTCCAAAGGACAGTTATATCATCAGCTCTGCAAACTCAGGCTTCTACTGCCTGATCAGAAAAGGTGATTACAATGGAGGGTGGGTTTCATTCAGTATTTTAGGAAAATATGACTTCCCATTTGGACACCAGTACAAAATGCACTGTGACAATGCAGTGCAATGCAGTGCAATGCAGTCTTTAAAGGGATGGGCCACAGACCACTGCCAACCTCAACTTCTCTTCTGCAGTATCAACTACCCATATAATCAACTTCTAAACAAATGTTTTAAGAGACCTAGTCATACAGCCGATCTGTGGCCCAGCAGTAACCTGCAGGTCATCCTTAGGAAATCATTGGCTCAGTACATATTAGGTTGGACATGGTGTTCTGATTCCAAGAATACATTCTTTCCTGATCTACACCATACTTTAAACCTTCTATTCAAATGTTTTTGCATCCATGGATGGTACATGAAGGAATCTGCCTCATCTCCCACACTGGTCTCAGAATATCCCAATATCTACCGTCTTTAGGGAGAGAGGACTACTGGTTTCATCATGGTGAGCTTGTATTAACCAAAATACCAGCAGATCCAAATGGTCTTCAAAGTAAAAACAGGAAAATAGTTATCTTCAACATATGCAATCAAAAATGTTTGTCCAGGCAAAAATTATTAAAATTTTTGAATCACCATCCCACAGAAAAAAACCCCAAAACACCACCACAAAAAGCCCTCACTAAATGATGTGGATCTGTTTGTACATAGGAGAAAGGGACAAAAAAAAGGAATTTGCTGTATGTGAAAAAAGTGGATTCGCTGACTGGCCTCTTCAAATGAAACTTTTTGTTTTGAAATCTGTACTAAACTATTGTTGAAAAGAGAGAATGAAAAACAGGACAAAAGTACAAAGGAACAAAGCAGTTGCATAACTTTATCGAAATAAGCGTTTCCACAGAGTTAACCCACATTTATTATTGTATTGCTCTGGCTTGAACTGTCACAGTAAAGAGATAATGGAAGAAGCAAAATATGCTATCATTAAAAATAAGTTTTCTTTCTGTCTCAGAGTGCAGGAGCATATAGCTCTTTTCACAGGTATCTTTTCCTACTGGAGAAATAATATTCTTGTGGCAAGTGCCCTCATCATCTTTCCCCTGAAAGACAGTCTATGCACTTGGTTAGAGAGCTGCAAAGAATCAAATGTCACTGGAATTGACCAAAAATAATTGATCAAAAGTCTTTATAGTAAATGCAAATTTCATGGATGTAGGCCCTAAAATTTACAGATCCTTCCTTAAGTTAAAGAAAGAAAACTAAATGCTCAATAAACACTACAGGACAAGACAACAAATAAATATTCTTTTCAAATGGTACATTTTGAATAATATTTTTTATAAACTTAAGGCTTATAGGTCTCTATTAGATGAAAATGTTAAACCTATCTGAAGATAGAGCCCAGCTGAAGATCCCTAAGTGCAGTTGCACTGCTACCTGGTGAAAAACTGCTTTCCTCAAGTTGCATAGTCACAGTAGCAACAAGAAACTTGAAATGTGGTTCCATGGTGATACCACAGCTGTTTGTTGGCTCATGACCTTCCAGAACTGAGCCAAGCAGTAGGAAGAAGACAGAAAGATACTGGTCCTATGCTGCCTCAGAGATGGAGTTCTTGTACCAGAAGTAGCACTTCAGTGGGCTTTAAAGATAAGAAAGGAGGTAATACAGTGCTATTTAAGTTGTGGTATATCATGGTTTTATTGCAGTGTGATAAAGGCATGATGGGTAGTGAAGTCGAGTGTTCAACCCATTTCTCCGTCTCTATATACAGTAGCATTCTGTTGCACTTCCTTTTTCCTAGAAAACTTTTCCTCTTTTGTACATGTCAAGAGTCCTTTAAACAAAATACGTGCTACTATTGTTATACATGAGCACATGTAGATATCGTAGATATACCTACAGAAATAATAATTGTTCAGAACTGACCAGCTATTACCACTGTTCATTTAAACATGGAAACTTTTGGTATATGTCCTAAATAAATCTGCATTCCACCAGAACACACTCACCCAAGAGGTAATATTTTAAAAAAATGTATAGAGATATCAGGGTCCAAACCAAAAGGGAAATTTTACCTTTAATAAATAACTGCAGCTCCTTCTGAAGCCACTATCTGGATAAGTTCAGGCCACTAATATCTATCTTCATTTCTGAAGAGAAGCAATAAAGTCCTGAAATTTGAAACTGGGAGCATCAAGTTTCAAACTCCAAAATATCCTGAATAAACACAACATGATTATCCCAAGCTCTGAGTTAATACGTAAAGACTCCATATGAGAAGATATTTTGGCTTTTCTTTCGCAGTACTGTTAGCTTAGCTGGCTTAACTGTTTTGCTGATGCCTGTGGGACACCCACTTTTGACATTTTTGACAAAATACAGCTTCACTGGTGCTGCATGTCTGTATGTCAGCTTGGAAATGATAGTGGTGATGCCTGATGTAAGGTCAGCGCACTGTTCCTCCAAGCAGTAGGCATTAGGAAAGGTGAGAAGAAGAGAGGCAAGGAAGGGCTCTCTGAAAGACATTGCTACTTAGGTCAATTGAAGTTTGGCACAAAATTTTCTAAAATCACAAAAGGAATGCTAAGTTTTGGCAAGTCCTTTGATATAATTTCTCCCATAGACAATCAGGTGTTTCCTCTTTCTCTCTAGCTCCGACTTCTCTATGAATGCAACCCTATGGCTTTCATCATCGAGCAGGCAGGTGGGATGGCAACTACAGGAACTGAAGCAGTGCTGGATGTGAAACCTGAGACTATTCACCAGAGAGTTCCTCTTATACTTGGCTCTCCAGATGATGTGCAAGAATACCTTGCTTGTGTACAGAAACACCAGAAGAGCAGCTAAAGACTTTCCACATCAGATCTTGCTTGCCCAATTTCAGTCTTCAAGAAAAGCTTTACCTTTCAAAATAGTGGATTCTAGCATTTACCACCAATCTCTCAGTGAAAGTTCCAGTTTACAAGAGCAGGAAAAACAGTGAGATTTTTTTTTCTCCTTGCAGGCAAGTGTAAAATCCTTTAATTCTGATTTATTCAGGACAAGTGCAGAGACGGAGTCATGACAAACAGAAACTACTTACTTTATATAATATTAACAAAAGTAAGTGAGCTGTGTCAGTATCCCCATTTGATCTGAAGTTTTACATCTAACATTACATAGATGGCATTGTTTGCAACAGGATTTCCACATCAGTATTTCCAATGTCACTACCTGGATTTCCTGTCAGAGACTTTCTAGCAGATGCTTTTTATCTTGACAGCCTTAAGAAGAGCAGAAGTCTTATGCTGTCTGAAACAGTATTTTTAAGCTGCGAATTATATATACTTTGGGTAATTAATAGAAATGAAAAGGCTGCAGCATCACCGCCAGGATATTTAATTTCTCATAAGAACAGGAAATATCATGTGTTATTTACACACACCTTTCAAAGCACAAATTACAATAAACCATGGATGTGACACCCAGATCATGCCTATTCTGTTGATCCATTGTCCTCTACAAGAAGATACAAATACACTATTATACCTCCATTTTCTCTTACTTTGAAAGGTTCCTATTTCAGATTGAAGCTTGCCCTTTTACACGTTATATTGCCATCACTAGTCACAGTGTTGTCCTGTCCTTCAGTGGAAGGGAACACCCAAGTTTTGTAGATGCTGTATGTAAAGATGCTGTATGTAAAGATGCTGTTTTGTAGATGTGGTCAAAGGAAACGACAAAAGTCAGACGGTCTACAGAAGCTTATGAAACTTTATTAGTAAATTCCACACTTGGCATGAGAATTAATACAAGTTAGTCCCTGATTTCCTGGAATATGCACACAGCAGTGGGTTTGGATAAAGAGGTAGGGCAAAAGAGGAGAAAACAGGAAGCAGAGAGAGAGAGAGAGAGAGAGAGAAAGAGAGAGAGACAGAGAGAGAGACAGAGAGGTGATTTAAAGAGGAGGGGGGAGGCAAGAGAAACACAGAGAGAAAGTCCTGTCTCCAGCAAGGCTTCAGCTGATGGGGATCCAGGGACAGGCAGTGCACATATGTCTGGGCTTTGTGAGGATACCATTTTTTTCCCTGCCATGAATACAATTTTCTCATTTTCTATACAAAATAGTTATCGTGCACAGTCAGTTCTTTCAGACCTTCCTGTAAATGGGTCAGAGGGCTTCAGGCATCTTGGCTGGTCTTGATCCCTCGCTATAGTCCATGCATGCCCCTTTCTCAGTCTCATTGTGGTGCTTGCACTCTGTTGTCCTTATCTCCAAGAGTTACAGCAAGGATGTTTGTCCTGGAAAGGTGCTGCCCTACTTACGTATGGCCACCTTCTCCAGCCACACCCTGTTCTTTCTCACAGTGTGTGTTACCAACAATCGCTGGTTGTTATTACCAACAATCCTTGGTTGGCTCCACAACTATCTGGCTATTGCTGTTTGAGACATACACATTGGCCCTTTGTCCTAGGAGTCAGGATCCTGTGTGACCTTCCTGAGAGTCACCTTTGACCTCTTCAAAGACCTACTTAGAAGAATCACATGAGATAAGGCTCTAGAAGATAAGGAGGTCCAAGAGAGCTGGTCAATACTCAAGTATCACTTCCTCCAAGCTCAAGATCAGTGTAGCCCTATGAGCAGGAAATCAGGCAAAGGGGACAGTAGATCTGCATGGATGAGCAGAGAGTCTCTAGAAAGAAATTGCTGGGATGTGAAAAAAGAGCCAGGCCTTTTTTATAGGAACGTCATCACAGCATGCAGGCATGAGACGAGGAAGACCAAGGCCCTACTGGCATTGAATCTGGCAAGGGTAACTGAAAGGGCTTCTACAAGTACATCAGCAGCAAAATGAAGATTGGGAAAATGTGGGGCCACTGCTGAATCAGATGGATGTCCTGGTGATGGAAGACACAGAGAAGGCAGAATTACTGAATGCCTTCTTTGTCTCAGTCTTTACTGGTGAGGCCAGCCCTGAGGAGTCCCAGACCTCAGAGGCAAGAGAGGAAGGCTGGAGAAAGGAAGACTTCGCCATGGTCACACAGGGTTGGGTTAGAGATCAGCTAGAGAGACCTAACATCCATAAATCCATGGGCTCTGATGGGATGCACTCATGGGTGCCCAGGGAGCTGGCAGATAAGCCAGCTGATAAGGTTGATAAGCCATCCTCCATTATCTGTGCAAAAGCATGGAGAACAGCAGAGGCACCCAATGACTGGAGCAAAGTCAAAATTACTGCCATCTCCAAAAAGGACAAGAAGGAGGACCTGGGAAGACATGTCCTGTCAGCCTCACCTCCATATCTGAAAAGGGAATGGAACAGCCCATTCTGGAGGTCCTGCCCAGGCATGTAGAGGACAATAAGGTCATTGGGAGTAGTCACCATGAATTCACCAAGGGGAACTCATGCTTGACCGATCTGATAAACTTCTGTGGTTGCATGGCAGGATGGATCAGTGGGGGGAGAGCAGTGGATGTTGTCTGCCGTGACTTCAGCAAGGCTTTTGACACTGTTTCCCTCAACATCCTCGCACGTAAGTTCAGGAAATGTGGGTTAAAGGAATGGATGGTGAGGTGGATGGAGAACTGGCTGAATGGCAGAGTTCAGAGGGTCGTGATCAGCAGAAAGAATCCACCACCTGGAGACCAACAGCCAATGGCATTCTCTGGGATCAATACTGGAACCAGTCTTGTTCAACTTGTTTATCAATGACCCAGATGAAGGGATAGAATGTACCCTCAGCAAGTTTGCCAATGGCACTAAACTGAGGGAGTGGTGATCCACCTGAAGGCTCTTCTGCCATTCTGTGGGACGTTGATAGGCTGGAGAGCTGGGCAGAGAAAATGAGTTCAACAAGGGCAGGTGTCGGGTCCTGCTCCTGGGCAGGAACAGCCCCAAGAGCCAGCACAGGCCAGGGGTTGTTCCTACAGAGCAGCTCTGTGGAGAAGGACCTGAGACTCCTGGTGGATCACAAGCTGTCCATGAGCTGGCAGTGCCCCTGAGGCCAGGAGGGCCAAGGGTATCCCGGGGTGCATCAGGAAGAGCATGGCCAGAAGGTTGAGGGAGTTGTGCCTCCACCCTGGTGAGGCCTCATCTGGAGCGCTGTGTCCAGTTCTGCTCCTCGCTAAAAGAGAAACAAGGAGCTGCTGGAGAGGGTCCAGCAGAGGGGCACAAAGATAATTTGGGGTCTGGAGCATCCCTCTTATGAGGAGAGACTGCAGGAACTGGGTCTGTTTAGTCTGGAGAAGAGAACACTGAGGAGATCTCATTAACACATATAAGTATCTCAAAGGTGGGTGCCAAGAGGATGGTGCCAGACCTTTTTCAGTGTTGCCCAGTGACTGGATGAGGACTAATGGCCATAAACCAAAACACAGGAAATTCCACCTCAGCATAAGGAAGAATTTCTCTACACTGAGGGTGGCAGGGCACTCGACCAGGTTGTCCTGGAGTCTTCCTCTGTGAAGACATTCAAAATCCATTTGAACACATTCCTGTGTAACTTGCTTTAGCTGACCATGCCTTAAAAGGGAGGTTTGACTGGATGATCTCCAGGGTCCTTTCCTACCCTAATGATTCTGTGATTCTGACACTTCTAGGTTTCTATAGCCATCCATCTCATAGGTTTTCTGGTGCTAGATCTCAGACTTGACACTGCCTAAGGAGATCAGAGAACCACTGTGAAACTAGCAGTCATTGACCAATGAGAGCAAAAATTAGCAATTAAAAGAAATATGTGATTGCATTAAGTGATAAGGATGTGAAAACTGGGCTTTAGGTCACTTTAAGTATTAGACCCTTCTGTCTAACCCCCTTTATAACTCTCCTGTCTCATTATATGAATGTTTTTTTAGTGAACCTCCTTGATGTAAACAACTCCTGCACCCTCTTCTCATTTTCACTCCTGATCCACATCCCCCCAATGTGCTGGTACAAAACTTTATTAAGAACATTCTGTGAATTACATTAGGACATAGAGAGGAGTTAAGAATACTCCTGTCAAGAAAATCCAACAGTTATTTTTTAACTTACAAATGTGTTTTATTATTTCTAACGAAGAGGCAGGCTGAACAAATGCAGACAGAAAATTATTCAGGATGAGTATTTACCCTTAGTTATTGCTGTCCCAGGGGTGAAGATGAGATTTCAGTGCTGCTTCAGGTATCAAAGCACTCTTCATTCAGGTGTTTATCTGCCACTTTTTAAAGCTGTGACAACTGCCCAGGACAAGCAAGTACAGAGTGTACTTGTTTACTCTGTTCCTCATCACGTGTTTCCCAAGCTCTACTATCAGCAGCAGAACACAAACAACACTCAAATCCTGGAGACTGAAGAGGAAGCAGAAAAAAAAAGATGGTTTTGGTAATAATAAAATCTTTTTACTTCATGATGGAATTGTGCACCCTGATTATGGAAACTAATGAATCAGTTTCCCTGTGAAAAAAAATGTGCACAGAGTACATATACACATATATATAATATTTTTTTTAGACATACATACATATATAGTAATTCTCTCTCTCTTTCTCTCTCTCTCTCTCTCTCAGAGTCTCTATATAGGAACACAGATGTTGATGTCACTAATTTATTGAGGAACTCCATTGCATTTTTTAAGTTGGAAACCTAAAACCAAGTTTAATTTGAGGCCAGTCTAAGTAAGCTAACAATACTAGTTTTACATCAGAAGGATCACTGGAAACTTGGTCCTGTTCCCAAGAGCCAGGAGAGATGAAAAGGCAAGAACAGATATGTGGCATTCCTCAGCATAACCACAGGGTCTCTAAAAACCACCACTTAGGGACATGCTGAAAGTTTGTTTTGCAGTGGGTGTACCCAGTCTAGTGGCTAAGATCTGTGCTTCTGCAGGCAGGATGTATACACCTGCACACTGCAACGTGTCAGTGATTCAGTGCCCTACTTACTGTCACTCAACTTGCCTTCATTGAAGTATAGCTTCATAGGAAAGCCTGGATCTAATCCCAGCTGCTATTTTCCCCACATTTTGTTCTTTTTCCTCAGTTTGCACCAAAAGCACGTGGTAGTGGAGGGGCTAGTGCTGAGACACTGCTCTGACTAATAACTGCTGCTTGGGTGGCTGCTGACACTTAAATGAAAATTCTCCTAGTTTGTGGACTGCTGGGTGGCTGGTGCTTACAAAGAGATCCATATCTGCTCTGTATAAACAACCCATACAAGCCTCAAATGCAGATTAAGAAAGCAGTTACTAATTTATTCAGTGTGAACAGTGGATATTATTTGCTACAGTCCTGCTTCGATCTACCTCACCTGCCTAAGTACTTGTATGTATTCTGCTACATACAGCACAACCCTGCAAGCACACCACTCCACAAAGTCCTTCTTAAAGGCTCAGAGTTTTAAAGTTTCCCTCTGCAGTGTGAGATGAATTCAGACAATTTCTGCAGAGCTCTCTCATACTAACTATGGGGTAAGGGGACACCACCTTGCAACACCAGGCCACAACTTCCTTCCATGGCCTCCCACCTCCCATCATGGTTTTGCAAGGTATCTGCTGAGGGCAGATTATTTAAGAATCAGAGACTGTTTAGTGGTTGGACTGGTGTGAAAGGGAACACACCACAAGCTGCCATCAAGGCTGCTGAGAGACACAGGCAGTGTTCATGATGAAGATGTTGTGATCAGCAATGCCTGATACTATTCCTCAGATACTCATCAGCATGATACAAAATTAAAAATTCATGGAAATGCCAAGTAAGACATATGTGAACTGAATAGTAGTTCACATATGTGCCTTTGTTTCAATATTTAATAGTTTCTTGTCATAAAATTATATATTAATAAATCAGTGCCCACTTCCTATTACTTCTGGAGAAAGATGCAGAAATGATACTATTTGTACTGTATCATATATATATATATATATATATACACACACACACATATATATATGTATGTATGTGTGTGTGTGTGTGTGTGACTGTTATTAAAGCACTGGTTGTCAAACTTGTTGCCAAAATTAATTCTTCTTTGCAATTATGGGGAACATTTACACCTGTTTCAGAAGTAAAATAAAGGCAAACTACCTAAACCTAGTGGTGTCCAATAACAAGAAAACACAGCTTGCCCACCAGTTTCTAATAAATGAGCAGTTGTTCACAAATTACTTTGTCTGGAAACTGAGTTAGTGTGAGCACCCAGCCGCAGAGAGGTGGCCTTGTGACTGCAATCACAAGATGGGAGATCAGAGAACAGGTTGGGGCTGGCAGGCTTCCCACCAGTCCCGTGGCACCCTGGATGCCTGTGTTACTGCCCTGCCAGGCCAGCATGCTGAGGAGCTGATCCTGGACACTCTGCAGCAGGACCTCACCCAACCCTGAGAAATCAAGGCAGCTGAAATGCAGATGGTCTTTGAAACATAGGAGCAAATGTGACTGAGCATTTGTACCAAAAGTTGATACTTTATTCTGTTTTCAACAAAATATACCCGTATGGAGTTTTGCTGGTTTTTTAATAAAGCCAACTCATATTTCTGGAAAAGTCAGGGAAAAGTTTTATTCATTTATAAAATGATAGCTATTTAGAGACAGAGAACAAGAAAGAGCTTTTCGCTTACATGGATTATACCACACAGACTCATTGTGAGAAAAGGGGGGTTGATGCCCATGGAAGAGAAGAAGAGGTTCAATAACAAGAAAGATTATAAAATCGATAACTTCTGTGGGACTGCAATGGATAAAAGTATCTATTTTTCAGAGATGTCCAGGGCCCAAAAGTGGGAACAGCAGAGAGTAAATAAATGTTGAGATAGAGAATCTGCACACAGTTACCCAAAAGGACAGAATGCCTGAAGTTTTGATGAGACGTTCCCTACTATTCAGGCTTCATGTCATCACGGACAGCTTTCACAATCCCTATGTATCACTAGCAAAAACACCTTTGGTTTTAGTTCCTAGCTTTCTGCAGCTACAGCTGTGGTTTCAGAAAACACAAAACCAAAAACCTCTAAGCATGTGATCTGACTCAAGTGAACTAATTTTAATACTTCATAGAGATAGGATTTTCCACTGTGATCTGCCCTGAGGAGGCTGCTTTCATCTGATGCAATGATTTGCATCATGGCTTTGCAAGACTCTGTTCATCAGGAGCCCAGCAACCTGTTTTCTGGTAGCAGCTTTTGTAGTTCTGACCACTACACTCAGTGAAGGCAATTTGGTGAGCCGGCTTGCAGAGGGTATTGGCCAAGACAGCTATGTACTCCCACGTTAATAAACAAGAATTTGGCCTAAGAATTGTTGTCAGCTGCTGAGCAGATCACCCAGTGAATATTTTATCACTTTTGAAGGGACACCTCTGAAGGAGATAATGCTCCCACCCAATTACTGGGTCAGCTGTGCTCATGCTGAATGTGCATGGCCAGCCTAACCCCAGCCTGGGCACGACTGTTTCTGATCCTGATGTCTCATCGATTCAGCAGACGCTCCAATGCACCATTGGCACATGCCCGGGGGAAAAAAGAGGTCAGCTTCTCTCCACGCCCAGCTGCCGCGACACCGGCCTGAGGAGCACAGTTCTGAGACACCGTACCGGGTGACACACCATCTGTCTTTTGCCCTTTTGAGCACCAGGTTTCCTGTTTTGCTCCTGCGTGGACAATTTTCTCCCTCTTTTAACAACACAGCATGATTTATTATTCCAGAACAGAAGGAGAAAAAGGAGACTGCTCAAACAAAAGCAGGGAGGATAAGTGGAAAGAGCCATGCAGGCAAACACAGATCTGAAATTTAAACTCAGCAGAAGAACGCTGACAACGGGGATATTTACTTTTTAGGTCTTTTGAAGATATGCTGGGGGAAAACAAAGCCAAAGGGGGAGGCTATCCTTCTTGCAAATCCACACCCACAGCTGCTAATCAGTTGCCTGCCCTCTGGCAGGCAGCCTCACTGCTTTTGGCCTTCTTCCTCTCCCACTTTTCAGCTCTGTGTCAGTTTAGATTAAAAATTCAGTGTGGAGGGAATTTCTTTTGCTCTTGGGTCGCAGAATTACTAACAAAAAGGGGCTATGAAGTTCATTGAAATGTCTGGAAATAGTGCTACAGAAATACCATTTCAAAAGTATTCCTGATGGGGACCCAGTGTACACAAGGTTTGCTTCCAAAATGCTCTATTACATTGTGAGAGAAATGTGACAGAAATGCACATAACAGCACTGAAGCAGAAAACACAAGTCCTCTCCAATTCTTCCCATGAGTAGCAAACAACAAATAGCAAAAAGGCAGCAGGATTTATTCTTAACCTTTGCACAAGGCATTGGAATTTCT
Source organism: Motacilla alba alba (assembly GCF_015832195.1). Taxonomy (NCBI): domain Eukaryota; kingdom Metazoa; phylum Chordata; class Aves; order Passeriformes; family Motacillidae; genus Motacilla; species Motacilla alba. The sequence goes on from NC_052046.1 coordinate 50,006,929, forward strand.
ATATAAACAGAGAGAGAAGTGTCTTTTAACTACAAGAGAAATCTCCAAAAGCCAATGCAATTTTACAACACAGCTGATGTTTCCAGTACATATTTCCTGTTCCAAAAAAATCCGGCTGTCAGTTTAGGCTTCATGCTTGAATGAGGAAAGCAATACTGCTAAACATGCTGAGCGGAAGGAATGTTAAGATGGTTATTGAGAAGAACTTGCATTCATAATTCTAGTGTGGTTGTGCTATTATGGTAAAAGATTGCGCTATGTGGCTTTATTTTTGATGGGTTTGATTGGGGGCTTTATTGGTGGTTTTTTTGGTGGGTTTTTTTTGTTGCTGTTGTTTTTGTTTCTGGTTTGTTTTGTTGGTTTTGTTTTTTTTTTTTTTGTTTTGCTATATCTAGCAAAAATGGGCACCTGCACACACAGCAATGAACTGGTTTAAGTGTTCTGTGGGCAGCCCTATCTAGGGGTGTTTCTGTTACCAGTAGCATAAACTGATAAATTACAGAGATATGCTTAAAAGTCCCCTTTGTGGGGAAAAACACCTGACTTGGCAGCTCTGAAGCCATGGCATTTGACCTTTGGGTTTAAGCAAAATTAAGCATGTTCCAAGACACACTACAACCTCAAGAGGTTCTCAACATCCCACTTCAGCATCAACTTCTCAGACACTCTAAGCCAGTTTGAGAGTCTAACAGCCCAGTATTTATTTTAAACAGTTCTATGTCATAGCATGCATGCTGTGCAGGAGGCTTTCATCAATAATTTTTTAAAAAATCTTACTCCATAGAACTTAGAATATTTCCATGGCACTTAGTAGCATGCAGTTTCTGAGACTACAATTTTTCCTAGAAGAGGCAGGAACTAGCTGTAATAGCTTCAGAGGGTCCTCAGTGGCACCCTAGGGAAGCACACCTAAGCCATTCTCACTCTGGGAGAACACACAGTAGTACAAAGAACTTTGAAACACTAAGTTAATTCCAGGTCAATGTCCAAAGTGTCACTAAGCATATGAACAACACAAGGCTGGAAAATCATCTCTTCTTTGATGAGCTCTCAGACCAGAGGACTGGAGGACCTCATAAAGTCACACTTAACCAGAACAGCCTTCTGAAGGTGGTGGGGAGGGGAATAGCTCACTCTCTGACTCTGCTCCATTTTTGATCACTTCTTCCCAAACCTGGACTGCAGAAGGTACCAGGTATCAGCACTGCAACACCACACCTGACAACACAGTGTTACTTCTACAATGTGTTTCCCAGCATCATTTTATTGGGAAAGTCTAACAGGTTTCACTCAGAAGTAGGTTTTGGATTTCCTAAAGGTGGTGAGAACCGTCAGTGAACAAAACAAGGAAGAAGAAGCATTGTAAAAAAGAATCCAATAAATATTTTACAAATGGCCATCACCACAGTTTCTTTGCTTCTTTGCACACAGAGGTTGGCAGTAGCTCTTCAGTAGAAGCCAGGCAGGATGGAAACAAAGAGTGTTGCAATTGTATTTTAAGGCCACTGGACAATAACTCTTTGCGCAACCGAGCTTTTAAAAAAACCCAAAACAGCCACTGGTGTTTGTGAACACAAATGAAGGTGGCATCCTCTTAGATTCTTCTACAACTCCTAATCTATTAAACTAATCAATCTATGGATCAGGTCTCCAATCCAACTGTGGCCAACCCTCCTGCTCCCCCAAACTAAAATCCTGGTTGGGCTCCCTGTCTGTTTTCAGAAGAGCCTTATTATCATTTAAGTTCAGTTTTGTGAATTGTGAATGAAATTTTGCTTTTGATTTTAGCCTTTCTTCCAAATGCTTTAGGTGGCCCTGCACTTACCCAAAATTTCACTCATGATTCGATAAAACTATGATTAGCACACAAGATAATAAAATCCCCATTAGCAATTTAAACATTTCTTCAAAACAATGTATTAGTTGAATCAGCATTTTATGCTATGACTTCCCAGCAAAAAGACTGAAGAGCATTGGATGGACAGCAAGTAAAAATAGGTGCTCACTCTGTCATACATCTTGGTGAAGTCCAAAGAGAGCCAGAAAGCAGAAACATCAGGTTACATTATGACAGCTTTCAGGCTATGCTCAATTCTTTGGTTTATAGCCAGAAACTGATGTCAATTTCTAATATGTCAAAACTGATTAGCTGGCATTAATCTTAAGACATATATGACAGGATTTGTTATTTTATCAAAGAGATTAGGGAGCAAATGCTGCATAACTGATACTCAGAAGCTCACTTTTGGGTTTTTTTGAAGTGGATATTCCCATTTTCCTGTGTCTCTAGTTGTCTCAGAACTGTTTTCAGAGTGCTGTTATGCAGATCAACAGCTAATCTTTCATTATAGAAAACCTTCAATGATACAATTAATCATGTGTGCCTTTCCTGTAAGTTTTTCACTGCATGAAATGACAAGCATTTTTTTATCACAGTTCTTCAAAGCATTTTGAAAATTACTTTAGCACATGGCTTGGGTAGCAGAATAATGAAATGATTTGTTTCACTGTCAGTGTTTGGAAATTGATTTAACTTTAGCAAAGACAAAAACCAATCACATTAAAAAAACACCCTTAAAATTCTGTTCTACTCAGAAGTCACAGGTAGTATGAGAAATTGAGTTCTCTTACAGGAAAATAGTTTCCTATGTGACAGTTAAAATTCATTTCTTACCAGACTCTAAATAATAAGAACTTAATGTGTAAGTGAAATAATTTAATTTCATGATTTTCCTTGGCTCAAGAATGCCTTTAAAAGCTCAGGTCCAGTGAGTGATAAAATACATTCAAGAAGCAGAGCAGAGAAACTGCTAAGAGACCTTTAGGACAAGAACAGTCTAAGCATCAACACATGAAAACAAAATGCAAAACTTTTTTTTCTTCCCAAATTCCAATAAAAAAGTGTATTTTCACAATTAAGATGCTAGCAAACAAGGACTGCAAAGGTTTATCACTGTACAGAACTGCAATCTAGCATGCAATAGTGCCCAGCTCATGTATTTCGATAGGTGTAAGACCCCATTAACAAGAGCAGCTGTAATTCAGACAGGACCTGAACCAGGTATAGATAGGATTTTTTACTCATAACACATGCGCACTAGTATATATTTTACTGATAATACATGTGCACTAGAATATTTTAAAGTAACTAATTTTTTAATAAATGCAACCTCAGCTAGCAGTAGGAATATATAACCACTGGAAGCTTTAGAGAGAAAACACTGGACTAGTAAGCAAGAGCTTTAACTACCACAGCTTTCTGTGAAGCAACTCTGGAGCTTTCCATGACCACACATAATGTGCATTTGCTATACCTTCACAAAGGAAGAATGCTGAACAGAGACAACACTTCCCCCACTGGAACATATACCACTATTTGCTACTTTACTATAGTATTTCTGAAGCAAATAAAAGAGCCCAAGATAGGGCCACTGCAATGGAATCACAAAACCAGATTTAATATTGTTCTTGAAATGTGTTCTTTATATTCCAAAGAAAACCATACACAAACTGCAACTCATACAAAAATTTTATAGTGTCATGTAAGGCAATTCTGGGTGAAACTGTTACTTCAGGTAGTGTAAATTCTGAGCTATCTACATGACCTGACTTACCCTGTCCCCTTCTTTATTATTCACTCTGAGGAAGATGTTAAGCCAGAACAGTCAGCAAGTTTTAATCCACACAAATAACTACACTATCACATTTTTTCTAAAAAAGTCAAAAGGCTGATGGCTGTTTTGTGAACTACATGCTCATTCACGTGCAGATACTTTGGAAAGTTATTTCCTTTTCATTTCCCATCTGGTCATAAACAAATACCTTGTTTTCCCAGCAACTTTTTCAAACCCTGGATTTTGCAACCAAACACCTTTCCCTGTTGCCCTTTTATTTTTAGCAGTTCAAGTCCCAGCAGGCTTTTTACTGGTCTCACTTCTGTTCTAGCCAATAAAGAAAACACAAAGCATGAAGCACAACCAGGTGTAGTTCCCTACCACAGTAACATCTGTTTCCAGGATTAAAAAGTGTTAGGAGAGAAAAGTGTCAGTCCATTGCCAGTTCCAGCAGCAAGAATGAAAATAATTTTCTGCATAAGAAGCTTATACAGTGACTTCTCTGGCAGCATTTTGCTCCTGGCTCTTATTCTGAATGTACAAACCAGTGCCATTTCCTTCTGAATATCAGCCTTCAGAGGACCACCTGGAGAGCTCCATAATACTTACTTCATAGCTTCGACCAAGCAGTGTTGATGCTTTCCTTAACTAGCTTAGCAAGTCAACTTAATAGCTAAGTTCTAACCAGTATTTCTACTCTGTGGCTTGTAATATAGCCAGTGGGCTGAGTGAGGCTCTTCCTTTAAAAAAAATAACAAATCAAACTTGTCAGGAAATTCAGGTTGAAAGAATTCAGCTACAAGCAGCACATGAACGACTCACAATTATTATTATGTATAACTCACCTTGTTTTTCTCTTTGAAAGAGTTTATTAAATGCAACTTAAAGACTGACATTATCAACAATAAGGAAATTATTAGTCCACAAGTTCTGGTCTAAGTGTTCCTTTGTGTGCATGGCTATCAACTTCTGAAAAGATGTGCACGAAAACCTATGGGTCCATGAACTCGGCGCTTGTGCTAGTTATGCTACAGAGCTACACCTCCTTCACCTACAGCCCAAAAGCAAGAGTTGATGTCAATACTCAAAAGCCAAGCCAAGCCTTCTCCCCCTGCTGTTTTTGGTATTTACTATCCTCTGCAGGAGGTACCCAAACCTGGCTACTGGCACCCAATCCACACCCGAACAGCAGTATGCAACAGCTAATGCTCATGTTTGCAGTGATAGCTGCAGAGAGAAAAGGACATATAGGGCACTGTGTGAATCGCCTCAGTTAAGTCAGCCAGCAAGTATACAGGTAACAAAGCAGCCCAACATCACTTTCCATAGGGAAATAATTTCTCCCTTATCTCCCTTCCTTCTCCAGCTGAAGCTGGTACAGGGGGAAGACAGTATCTAGTGTCCTACATATCTCCAGCAACAAGCCCTCGGAACAGCCCAGGTGTGCTTTGCGTGCTCCTGCTATAATGCTCAACAGGACATAACTGCACAGATGTGCTGCTTTTGAGGCACCATTAAGAAAACTAACAGAATTATAAGCTAAGTGAAGATCAGATGCTGCATGCAGAAGATGACAAGACTGAAGATCTTACGAGACACTAGGAATCAGGGATATTTTTCCACTTCCCCTTTCAAATAAATCTGCATCAAATTCTACATTCCTTTTTGCAACAACTACTAGGCATTCCCAGATAGGGCTGCATTTTGGAGAGAGAGGTACGCACATACAGACTCTACCTAAGAGTACAATTTAGGATGCCTATTTGACAAAACTCCCAAGCAGAAAAGAAGACCAAAATGCCAAGTCATATGTATGTAGTGGAATTTAAGTATTTATTTAAAAAGTAAACCTTTGGACATATTGCAATTAAAAAAAAAAAAGGAAAAATACAAAGAATCTATTGGATTAAGCAGTCAAAAGCTGGCAATATTACAAGCTGTTTACATACCAACATTTACATTAATTTAAACGAGTGGCATGTCACCAACATGTAAAATATACTTCAAGAGTTTTAAAAATCAAGTTAAGTTTTGAAAGACACAAGGCTACCACATGCGAACATGGGTTTGGTCATTCAGTTTAAATCCCCTCTTGTACTGAAATGTTCAGTCTTCAAATTATACTAGTGGATAGCTAGCAGCTGTTGCTATTCCACAGTGGTTCTTCCTGTCCTTGGCCATGTAGATATATCCTTTGTCACCCCACTTCTCACCCCAGCTGAAAACAAAAACAAAGGGCTTGTTTATATATTCAGAAGTCACGTATTTACTGCCTTTCCTTCTAAGTATTTAAAACTGAAAACTGTTGCCTTCCACATTTGTAGAGAAAATCCAAGATAGCTGCAGCCAAAAACTTAAGTGTTTTCTAACAATTAAAAGCATCCCAGGAGGCATCCTGAGTTCATAGAACTGAAGAATGCAGTCATTCTCTCACGAGGTAGTCACATTGATGTGCAAACCTTGACTACAGGTGCCTGAAGCTCAGACACTGCTCCCAGGCAATTTAAGCAAAGTCAAAGGCTGCAAACAGCATTTGAGGGTGGCGCCCCAGTAATGCTGAGAACATGAGACAAGCTCATGTGATGTGCCCTTCGGCGTTAATTTATTTTCCCTCCAACCTAGGAGGTAATGCCATTTTTAAAGTTCAAGTATCATCCTATTTCACAGAAGTGAGCAGCACTCTGCTTCCAAAAAAATCCATTACACCCCCATAAGCAGGCTTCTTCCTGCTCCCCTGCTTTATTATTACCTTCTAGGTTCACAGGCTGTTTCAGCACTGAGCTCCCTTAAATTAACTGAACAACCAGAATAAGATGGCTGCCTTGAGCTTACTTATTAGGCTGCCAGCAGCACAAGTTGGATTTTACCTTTTGTCATACCATACAATCTGAAAATAATCTCCAGATTTCCCACATACAGATTTTAATTACTGTAGTGTCTCCACCTCTCCCCTTACAAGTGACAAATATCCTTTTATTCTCCCCCAATACACGACACAGACCTTACCTGTTCTTAACAATCCAGTATTTCTTCCCATCTACATCTTCCCCCTCAAAGCCATACCCTACAACCAGAACACCATGGTCCAAGTCTTCACTGCTGCAGTCTGGTTCATAGTAGATACCTGCAAAGTATTCACTCATGAGCAAAATCATCTGTACAAAACCCTTATCCCTCACAAGAAGCTTTGTGTACTTTGACTCCAACGTTGCACAGCTTCTTGATACTGAGGGACAAGTAGACACATATACTAGAGATATACATGTGGAAAAAAGCATGACCTAGAATAAAGACGACTCCCAAATTATCATACCTGGTTTTTCTTTTTCTATTTAACTGCAGGGTAATGAGTACTGAGTAATTAAAAAAAACCCAGTTATCTGAATAAATGTAATTAACAAATCCCCACCTGACTGATAGAACTGAAATGAAGAATGGCCTGCATCAATAGCAACAGACACTGGACCCACAGCTGCAACTGCTTTCATGAGAGCTCTTTCGTGTCCTTGAGGGATGTCAACAAAGCCAGTGTCATTAGCAGCATTGTATTCTGCCTTGTAGCGACAGTCTTCATCATCCTAAGTAGAGAAAGGCGTAGTTATTACACAGGTTTCCATTTAACACACAGGTGAGCACAGAACTACCATACACTGTGTGACTTTGCTGCTTTGAGAGCAAGGGACTGAAGAGGATTCAACTGCCTAAGGAGCACTTTGCAAGGATAACAGCGAATAGAGAAGAACTGCTTCTGAGCTTCCCAAAAAGTACAGAAAAAGTAAATGACAGCAGGGCCCAAAAAGTCCCCACCAACTTTACTAGAGGTGCAGAGGGCCATCACATTCTGGAACTCTGCCCTCTTTGGCTGGCAGGACAAGTATCTTTACAGGAAGGAAAGAATGCATTAATGGGCAATGGAAGAAAGCCAAGTATTCATTAATTACAAAGCAATCCAGAAACTGCTCATTGAGAAAGCACTTAAAATCCACAATTTTAACATGTCATAGTTTGAAAAGCTGTACAGAATTATTTGAAAGCTAGGAATTTGTGTTATATGACCTTACATACAACAGTTAGGGGTAGTATTTGTGGTATTTCTAGTAGGGTGGTTTTTTGTTTTATTAGGTGGGGGTTTTTTTGGCTTTTTTTTTTCCTTTGATTCTTACAGTGAAGCCAACACTGCTGATGTCATGTACATTTACAGCAAGAGAGAAGTGAGGCCTAGTTTGGAAGTCAGGTCATGTGAAACTGAAACCAATTCAAGCAAGCACATCCTTCCCTTACCTGCACTATAGGTTACTACCAAAATTGTTTCCCCAACTAAATGAACACAGACTACAGCTCAGTTGCTTACTTTTCATACTCAGCAAGTTAGGCACTTCCTATAACTGTGATCTCTACAACAGCCAAGATTAGGAAAGAGTTGAGATTACAGGGGCACAGGTGAACAGAACTCAGATCCAATGCTGTTCACAACAAACAGTATTGCTATTGCTCAGACAACACAAAACAAGCTGAAAGAAAAGATCCTCTACAGTAAGCAGAACTCTTAAAAGGTGAAAAACACAAACTACTGGCTCTCAGGTGATACCAAAACTGACTACTGCTCTTTCATTCTCTTGTATCTGTTTAACATTTGGTAGATCATTACAGGGATTTAAAAGCCTGTCCATTATCTCCATTTATGCACACTTAGTCCAGAAACAGAACTCAAGGCATTAACAACTACTGTTGCTAAATATCCAATTGGCACTAGCCATAAGAATTAGGTGGTCTATAGGTAGCAACTCTGTAATAGGTCAGTTACGGGAAGATGAATTGCTGTCCTACCACTAAGTAGCACTGTTGACAAGGGCTGGGTTCTTGGTCTGGTGTGGCAACCAAGATAAGGCATGACAGAAGGGCAACAACGAGGGGGAGGAACAAGAATACTTGCTCCAGTTTTTCTAACTGGTCTGTCAAGATTTTGACCTCAAAGACCTCAATATGTGATTCCTATCACGGCTAGCAGTCATGCTAATTCTCTTAGCAAAGACACAACAGGAATTACAGATGCACTGATCTCTACAGACATTTTCCTTTCTAGGTGTGTTTCCCAACTCTTTCCACAGAAAAAGATATGACACCTGCAACATAAGTTCAGCTATTCCACTTACCTTTGCAGTGTATGGATAGGATTCCTCTGAATCAATGCCCCCATTATCCTGTACATATTGGAAAGCCTGGTCCATGAGACCACCATTACAGCCTTGATTCCCCTCAGGGCGAGAGCAGTCCACCAGATTCTGTTCACTCAGTGAAACAAGTTTGCCAGTTTTCCTGAAGTGCTGCCCTTCAAGAGCTCCTGTTGTGCTGAAAGCCCAGCAAGAGCCACACTGACCCTGAAGTATAAAGTGAAATCGTAAGTTACAAACCCAGACAGTTACAAAATGGTGCTTAGTTTAGTAAGCTTGTACGAGGCACCATCAAGCAGGTACTGTGTTTTGACCCTATGAAAGTGGATGCAGCATCCAGGAAACTGGACCTGTAACTGGTTAGAAATTCACCATCAGATAGTACCTGGTCTTTAACTGGAGTTACATATCCCTTCTCTCGCCAATCTACTGATCGTGGTGCTTCCAGGAAGTTGGGCTCAAGAAACTGGGATCCTCTGTATTTTCTTTCTGACTTCTTATGTACATAACCATTCATCAGCTGTCTGAACTCCTCAGTTGTCTGAAAAACAAATCAATATATGCAGTCACTATCTACTGCTATATCTATTACACACCATTACTTAGAACTGTACATTACATGTCTCTACACATACCATGTCGCCAAACTGATTCATTCCCAACTTGTAGCTGTGTTTTCCTAATGCATGATCCAGATTATGGATTTCGATCATTTTCAGATTCTTCTCCCATACCACTCTCCTCCAGCCTTCCTCTCTCTAAGGGGACAAAAAGCAGGATAATTCAAGGAGGCATTTCAAACCAAGTTTTCTTGCACAACAACAAGCTTTCTAAGGCTCATAATATTCGGGTAAATGTCCCCTACTCGAGTGGGAAGCGTGAACGGTGTTAAGCGGTTATCTTTTTGCCGCCCTCATAAGAAAAACAACGAGTACAGTGCAGCTGAGTCAACACACAAACACAGGAAAGGAACCTGGGAAGAGAAGGATTATGCTTCCCAAGCCCTGCCCATAGCCGGCGTTGTAACAAAGCAAACATGACTCAGCTGGTGGGGCCCAGCTCCGTGCGCTCAGCGCTCGCCCAGCAGAGCGCGTACGCCGGGGGCTCACCTCATGATAGTCCTTCTTGTGCCACGACTTCCACAACTGCCAGTGGTCGTCCAGCTCAGGGTCCAGGCTCGGCGCGCCGAGAACCACGCCCAAGCAGAGGCACAGCGTGGTCAGGAACGGGTTCATGCTGGCCGATCTGCCGAGGACGGAGGAACAGCGGTCAGGCAGGGCGTCCCGAGCGCGGGGGATGCCAGACCCGAGGCCGCCCGCGCGTCCTCCGCCAGCGATCGGCCGGAGCCGAGCTGCCCGCCCCGCCCTCGGCCGCGGCTGTAAACAAGCCCGGGCGGCGGGGCCGGTTCGCGGGGTACGCAGTCGGCAGCCTCCCGAGGAAGCGACTGGAATGGCGGCTCCTTCCCGGCAGGAACCGCCCCGCTGCAGGACAAAGACGCGACCAAGACCGGCCCTCTCCACGCACCCCCGCCTCGCATCCCGTGCTCACCGCGTTCGAGGGTCTCCGCTGAACTCCCACCTCCTCTGCCCGGCAACACTCGGCCTCTGCCGTCCCTCTTATCCCGGCCCGTGCCCGCCCCGCCGCGCCCATTGGCGGCCGGGCCGGGCCGCGCCTCCCGCCGGGCCCGGGGCGGGGCGGGGTCTGCCGGGGCTGTCCCGCATCACCCCCGGGACGGGGCCGGGAGCGCCCGGGGGCGATGCGGGGCCTCCCTGGGGGCCCGCCCCAGCGCCGGAGCCGCTAGGTTGGGTAATGTTTGTCCAGGTATTTACTCCGAGCGTTGTCGGGCCGGAGATAGTGGCAGCACCCTGGTGGAATTTAACCCGGAGGGCCTTAACATGGGGAGCTGGCAGAACGAAGTAAAAAATAAGTCTGGAGGCAAAGAGACGCGTATGACGGGTGTGGGCAGCCCCAGCGCCGTCCGTGTGCTCCGGTGAGGGCTCCTGCTCGGGTCAGGTTGTGGCGGCGGCTCCAGTGCTGCCCTGGTGGTCTCCGGCCGTGGGTGCCCCCGGCAGCCCCACCCGCTCCTCCCGGCGGGGACAGCTGCTGCCTTTGCGCTTCTGCCAGAGGTTTCGTAGAACGCAGCCGGCAGTGCCATTTCCATGAGGCTGGCATCAAGCATAGTATCTCCCACTGGGCGCAGCAGCATGGTGGTGACACTGCTGCCAGAAACATTTCCAGGAAAGTCCTTCTATTCCCCCATGTTTTCGTATCTGAAAATTGCTTTCTTTGGGTATTTTGTTTTGGTGTTTTGTTTTTGGTTTGTTTTTTTCTTTGTTTTCCTTTTTTATTTTTTCTGCTTCTGGACCCAAGTTCGGTAAAAGGTGTTTTAACACTGGTTGTGGCTGGTGTTTATGTGCATAACATCCAGTAATACCTACTGGAAAACACTGTGACACCAGGAGTTGCTGCACAGATGAGATACTAGTGGGGTGGACTTGGTTTTCATGTAAGCAGTTGTAGACAAACTTCGATTTTTAACAGGGAATTTGTCTACAGTAGTACAATAACTGCAGGTTGTATGAGGTTCACCCTTAAACCCTTGTGGAGGCAGCATTGCTGATGGCTTTAGCTTATAAATTTTAGAACATACAGTTAGTGTAAAAATCAGGGTTTGCAGACTATTACACAACAGTGAAAAGGAAGAAATCATATGATATGTACTTCTCACTTTTTTTGATGTCTTAAGACACACAGTGTATTGCTAAAACAAGCAATACATGTTTCTTTACCCAGATAATCTCAGGAGCATTCTTTGGCCTAAGAAAACTTGACAAACCCAAATACAGATACATTGAAGGAATTCTCTTGTCTTTTTAAAGCATCTGTGCAAGTCCTCTATGCAGTTGTATCTTTCCAGCATAGAACTTTTCACTTCATAATCAATTCACATTTAAATGCCTCAGGAGAGTTAAATATAACATCACCTAGTTCAATTAACTTATAATAAGGGATTTTTTTCTTGAGTTTTGAGGTTTTTTTGAGATGTGTGGCATTTGAAAATACTTAACAGCTTTTTGCTGATTTCTTTTTTGTGCAATTGGATTTCTCAGTCCTGTTTAAGTTAGCTTTGTGTATGCAATTGTATCTGGTATTGACTGAGCATTGAAAGACCACAAGTAAATTATCAATGAACTATGGACAATAAGTTTTTTTCTTAAAGGACAAGATGTTTAGCTGGTGTGACAGGAGGTAATGTCTAAATTACAGAAGGTCTTGCACCATAAGTCACATGTCTGCTGTTCTGTAATGTGCCCTGAGATGCATGAAGACAAACTGATGCTTTTCTAGATGATATGAGGTCTTGTCTCTTGGGGGAAGTTACCATGCAGTCAGCTAACATATGATACCACTGTGCTGTTCTCTCCTCCTGAACACTCTTGGTGCACGTACACATGCACACACGCGCACGCCCACACATACACACACAGGAGTCAAATACTTTTTTAATATGAAGACAAATTCACCCTACCAGTTTATTTAACAACTGTTCATAGGGCAGTCTTAGCTGAGAATTTGTTGAAATCCTTGAAGGAGACAGGAATACTTTCATCTTCAGCATGTTGACTTAGGCTTGTACTGAGTCATAAGTGTTGTGCGGATATATCAATTCCCTAGATTTTTAGCTAAGGACATTTGAGAGCCCAGGTGGAAAAATGTCAGCATATGCAAGGAAAACCAGCACAGCAACCATCATGGTCAGAATTTGGTCATCACAAGAGTGGCCATTTAGAAACCTGTGATAGGAAGCTGAACTAGGACCACCTCCAACTCCTGGATGCACATTTCCTCTCCGAGAATTTTATTATAATGTATCAACGTGAACACCGACAGTCACATTGCAGCAGCTGTTCATTATTTCAGGCAAGGTAAAACACCACGTTACACAGCTACTAGGTATCCCTCTGTTACTGTCCCTGCCGCTCCTGCCTGTGCGCCACGATGTGTTCACAAGCCAAACTGTAAGCCCAGTGTGGTGATGGTCTGCTGAAGTGAACAGATGATCAGTGGCAGCAGTTACAGGTAATAACTGGGCAGATACTGATAGAAATAATTTTGCATTTAACTGTGCAGCCTTGTGACAGTATGCTACAGTCACACCAGCCCTAGCAGCCTTTGCTATATTGTAAACCTCTCTGTGGGGACTGAGCCATGCACTCCTTCTATGTTAGCAGGGAGAAGAGATGAAATCAAGAGCTCCTACAGTTCCTCTGCTTAAAAGCTCAGTTGAAACCATCCAGTCCAGAGGAGATGTAGTTAGCCATGCTAATCACAGTAGTCAGTGTTGTGTCTGCAATAATCCAAAGATCAAAACTTGGAAGGAAGACACTTGTCCATTACTTTAAATGTCTCAGTTTCAGAAGATAACTTTCCAAACTGTTTTCTTAAAAACCTCAGCTTTTGAGGAACTCTACATATATAAAACTCCAGGTATTTTGCTAAAGACATACCACTCTTTTAAGAGAGAGGAGCAACACCTTTTAATAACTAGTCATGCCACCATTGCAACAGCCAGAAAGTGCCAATTCCACTGCAGCTATCAGGTCCTACAAGCTACCAGATAACAGAGTCTATACATTTCCAAATAGTGCCAAGAACTTGCATAGCAGTGTGTTGCCCCTGAAGCTGAAGGAGTCAATTCAGCATTGAATCTCCAGGGACAGATCTAATCAACTGTGCTGCTGCAGTTTCCAAGTGTGGTTGGTACGGCACAAGTTGCTGCATCACATATGTGCAGCGCAATGCTCTCTCCTCCTTTGGAACCAATCTACTTCTTTGAATCCAGGACTTTGAAACTTTTTTGGTACTTTTAAGTCCTTACCATTCGTTCTCCTGGTACAAATACACAGAGGAAGGGACCAATCTGCATCTGCCAGAAGACGATCCAGCAATTAGAAAAGCTAAGCTCCTTTGTAATGGCAATCGACTTGCCAAGCTACAGGAGGCTGGCAATATGTAAAAACCATCTGAGCAATGTTAACAGAATAAGCTATGTCACACTCAACTGTGACAAGACTGTGTGAATAAGCAGCTCCCCTAGACCAGCAATCTAACTCATGAGCCATGATCTTTACTGAAATAAAAACAAGTGGCTTTTGTGCATGCCATTTTATTTGAATAGCAAAGGTGGGACATTTATTTTATTTAATCAAAGTGCTGGAGATATCAATTACTACTGAGACTAAATTCAGGATTTTTGTTCATGATATAAAAATATTGAACTGGCTTACTTAAAAAGCTATGCATGTGAACCTGTTTGTTTATACAAACATTAAAGTCCTCTAGCTTACAATTTAGTTTCTGTCATTTCACCATACTACACTATGGCTTAAGAATAGATTTCTACAGGAGTATGGTCTCAGTCAAAATGTATTTCAATGTCATATAGCCTAAAATGCAAATTACTATATTTCATAGCGAGCTTTTACCGACCAGCTTCCATTAGGTGCTACCAAAACAAAACAAAATAAAACAACAAACAAACAAAAAAAGAAAATAAAAACAAATTTAAAAATTCATATTCTGTTTAGCCAAAAATTGATCCAGTTTAGAAAGTCAGAGTTGCATTGCAGAGAATACTGTGCTGATTTTACATCCCAGAGTCTGATTTGTGTGTAAGAAATGCCAGTCATACTTGTCTTTTGGAAAATGAAACTTTAAAAAATACAGGCCAAATTTCTTTTCTAAAAAATTATGACGATTTTCTTCTACCTTATAGTAAATGTTCTTCTTGCAAGAAAAAAGCATTGTAAATTTCCAAAACTAGAGTGACTGCTTCAGAAAGCTGGGAGGATATGAGAAAACAATTGCAGTAGGGATATCCTTATGCTGCTTGCTTTAATACTTATTATTAGTGGTACACTCAGAAAAGTTTTAGGAACTGCAGATATTTTTTACCTAAATTGATTTGAGCATGCTTGAGAAAAAGGCTACCAAATAAACATGAGTGGTTTCTCTTCTTCTGTGCAGTTCCATGAAAATAACCAACTTTCTCCCCCAGCCTAGGCATTCCTCACCACAAATTTGAGATGGCTCCTGACTTTATAATGTCCCTCTGGGATTAACAACGTTCGTTCATTAGTAGTCTCTTAAGAATCTTTGTTTTGGATTCTCCCTAGTAAAATACAACATTCCAACTGCTTCAGCTGGAGCATAAGCCATAATGAGGTTAGTTGCATCATTTTTAGGTTAGAAAAGGAAGCAGCATTTGCTTCAAGGGAACCCAGATAAGTTCTGTGAGTGTTCCGAAGACCTGGGAGATGGCTGAGGAACAGTGACACAATCCTTCTGAACTTCTTTGTTTTCAGTGGTCTTGTGATCTACCAGAATCACCATTTCCTCACCCAAGTGCTAGATAAGAAACCACATTCCAGCTTCTCTGCTGGCCCACGAGGCAGAGACGACTTCGTTTGCATCTCAATGTCTCACCTAGTCACAGGAGTTGGGAAATGATGCAAGGGATTGCTTGCCTTGCAAGAAAGACCGGGTGGGGGTCCTCCCCTACTTCGGGGTTAGGGTTTCTCATAAGCAATACTCTGTTTCTGTGAGGTTTTTTGATGAAGGTATTTTTTGTATGTGTGGGGGGGAAAAAGAGGTTTTTTGTTCTCCTTTTTTCTTTTACCTTATTTTTTTATAGAGGTTAAATACTGAGTTTGAAGTCAGCTTTGAAGCTTTGACCATTGTGTAACTCACATGCTTAAAATTCTAAACTTTGATTGATTCCTGATTCATTACTCAATGTCTCTTCCTGATTTCTGGCAGGTAGTAATTTCTGTGTTTTGGGAGATTTGAAAGCTAACCAGGGGAAATAGTGGGAGTATGCAGGGAAGTATCATAAATTGTTGGTATAGAAGTTTACAAATATAGAATAATTTTCACATTGTACTGATGTTTGTCTAAAATTTAAAGGTAATTGGTGTTTTTTCCTCCTTATACTAAGAAGGATACTAAAATTTTTTTCTCAAAAGTATTAACTATTTCCTGACTCTCCTAATTTAAAATTTTATTTTAACAAGTTGGAAGTTGTAAATCCAGTCAGTATTATAAGATTCCTCTGACCGAGATAAATTTTTTACTGCCCATCAGTACTCTACAGATCACAGTGAAAGCATTTTAACAGATTTCAAAGAAGGTGTGGGTAGGATTTCACATACTATTTAATATTTGAAATCACTTTTTGTTTTGGTTTAATGATCCAACATTTCTATTTTGAGATGGAAATAGTAATAAAGTTCAGAGAAGCAGAAATCTTTCAGTGTTTGATTATGATGTTTGTGCTTCTGCAAGCCATTGTAAACAGTTGCATAGCATGAAAGACAATTCTGTCTCTTGGAGCTGTAGTGTCTAAAGTGCAAGCTGACATGCTGGAAAGCATTTCCCATGATAAGGTTAGAGACAGTGAGGTGAGGAATTATTTTTAAACTTAAAAGTTACAGGCTGGGCTTCATTAACAGATCATGTGAGAGAAGGTTAAACAAAAGCTGCTTGCAGAAGAGGAGAGAGGCTATTGAAACAATCGAATATGGGTCAAAAGTTTGTTTTCCTGAAAATCAGGTAAGAGCAAAATGACTGCATGTGCTTTTGGGGTAAGAGCAGTGGTGACTCACACCTGCTGTTATTTCTGCTTTACAAACAGAAAGACTGAGGAAAGAAGAAGCAGTAATGTGCAGCTGTGGCCATTGAAATTGAATGACTATGAACAAATCACTGTAGGATCTTCAATACCACAATTAGCCATTGTAAATTGTAATGCATCACATCTCTTCTATTTCTTCCAGTCAAGGTAAATGCCAGGGTTACCTAGTTTGGGGAATATAAATATACATGTGATATAGGAGTGAAATGTGCATTGCCTTGTCAGTCTCTGAGATTCATTTGAAGTATTGTCAGCCCATTGATCCTCAGGATGCCGGCAATTGCTACCAAAGTTACATTATAATTTCAAATATTTTAATAACTTCTTAAGCACTGTGGCAGACACACTACACTAGGTCTTTTGTAGAACTTTTATGGCCAGCAAGGATGTTCTTGATTTGAATCTTTGCGCTATCAGTAGAGCAGAATTTCTTTTGATCTATCCTTTGGTCAGCCTTAGCCCATGAGGTGTCCTGAATATACACCACAAGCCTCAGGACTGCACAGCAGAAGGCAAATTACTTCTGTTGTTCATTTGCCACTGAAAGTGAGTGTGTGCAAGAGGACATTCATCTGGATATGAGGTGAAGCCGATTTAGTTAGTGGCCAGCATGAAACAAGATACTTTAGGAAACTCTTTCATCACAGCAGTGTCTTGATGGCTCCATGACAAGGCCATACATGGTGCAGCAGCTGCAGAGCTGAGGGCAGAATACTGCTTCTCAAACTTGTATCATAAGCAGCTATATGTAAGCTTATGCAATTTCCTCTTGCTCCATATGGAAACATCCACAGGGATTCTACTAGACCTTGCCCTTGGGCTTGCAGAAAAGCACAGTGAGTGACTGAGAGAGTATTCATAGAATCACTTCTCATCCTTGTCACCAGAGTCTTCCTCTGCTCTTATAGGCGTATGTACATTACCAGAAAAGTGGGCTGACCTGGAGTGATCATGATGGTGCCTACAGCAGCTTACAGCTGTGCTGGCCTGTGTAATATTGGGGCCTGCTAAAGCCAAATCTCACTATTCACATTACAGTGTACTCTACCTGCAGATTCCTCCCTCCCTAAGCTCTATTGCTCAAAGTCAGACTTGGATATTAGCTAAGTAAGCTGTTTTACACACTGGCCTGAAAACAACTCATTACTGACCATATCCATGACCTAATGCAAAAAATTTGGCCTTTGCCCATGGCTGGAAAGTTGGTGATGAAACCCCTTTGTTCAGAGGCTGTCCCAGTGCTGTGTACCTGGGTTGCCTTCTGCTCTCTGGCCCCCGATAGTGGTCCCAAGCTCTCCCATTAGCATGAAGGGCAGACACTTGAGCACACACTGCAATCCAAACAGAGTGCCGCCTGTTTCCTCTCCCCCAGCTGACTTTTTTTAAGGACTTTGTTGTTGGCTAAACAAGTAACTGCTCAAAACAGAGGCTGTGTTTAAGGGTTTTGCCAGTCTGCTCCAGCTACCATGTCTGTTAACAAAGGCTTTCCTTGGTGCAGGTTTCAGTGCAAATTTTCAGAGGCCCTGAATCCTGACATTTGGATCTGGAACTAGGTGCATTCACAAGCTGCCTGCAAAAGGTTAATCCCCAAATACTGTGATGAAGACAGACACAGAGGAAGGAAGGGAGAAAGAAAGTGAAGAAATATACAAAAGAATCAACATACTAGCAGTCTAGAGTTTACCTAAAACACCCTTATTTTGTGACCATTTTGACTATATTTACAGTGGCAAATATTAATGCAAATATATAAAAAAATATTACTCTTTAAAAATTTTTCCCCCTAGCAAATAAGCTTGAGTTTTGTACTTTTTTTTCCAGGCAGTACTACTACATTAGCACAGCTGGACATCCATTCTAAACAGCCTTACATTGTAACAAAGCAGGGACACCTAAGAATGGCTCCATATTGGCACAGCTACCTTCTTCCTGGGTTTCATGAAAAAATATATCCAGAACTCAAATATGAGATCACACATATTATTTCATCTTTTGTTCAATAGACTGAGTTTGTACTGTCCTAAACCATTCATGGACTGTAAATTAAAATTCCTAGAAAGCAGGGTCAATTATTAATGGGAAAATATACTTCAGTGGTATTCTGTATTTAATGTACTATAGTAATTTAAATTAAAATGCTCCATGATAATATTACTAAAAATATCTCCCCTTGAAGCAGTATTTAAAACTAAAACAACAGTATTCTCTAATCAAATACTAGATGAGACTTGGTTGAGTTGTCTAGTAAGATTTCTAATACCATGTAGAAAGCTATTTTCCCTTCTTCTTTACTTCTCACTGAAAGAAAAGCCAAGCAAAATTGGCAAAATCCAGCTGGGACAAGCCTATACTTCTTCCTGTATTTGGCCACATTTAAGAACTACATTGCCTATTGCCCAGTATGCAAGTCTTCAGTTGCCTTGTTTGTCTGAAGGGGACTGGAGACATTAAATTGAAGAGTCATCAAAAAAAGTCTTTCAGAAATAGTTTAGAAGATTCTGACTCAGACAACTGTCTGGCTTTTCATGTTAGCTTTCAAACTGGAATCAATACAAACATATTTTTAAATGATACCAGAATGTCTAGCATGGATATGTCTGCATGTTTTAGCTCTGGCTGTAACATGCCCTTTTCACCTGGACTCAAGGCAAATTTTGTGTCTGTCTGATGATTCTGTACAAACCCAGTGCCACTGAGGTTGTTTGCTCCTTCTGCGGTAACCTCAGTGAGGAAGAAGTCCATCTCCTCAGCCCTGAGCCCCCTCTGCCATCAGTGGTCTTTCTCTTAATCTTCCCTCAGATGACTAAGGTTGTATGCTGATGGCTCCTGATGCAGAGTGAAAATGAAGACAAAGGACAGAGTTGCTAAAACTGACTGATAGTTGGCTTAAGCAGAATATGTAGGATTTTCTAATGTTTCCCCTTAGTTTTCCACCCATCAAGTCAGTTCATAGTCCTTTATAGTGCTCTTTTATGCCTCAAATTCTTCAAAATTAAATTATCAAAAATAAGCTCTTCCTCCCCCCTGTCCCCAAGCTTTATCACCAAGACCATTCACTCTATCGAATTTGATTTCATTAAGTGTTAGCCTTACCTTATCACTTTGAGAAAAGCAGAGGTCAGCAGACAACCTAGCTATTGTGTTAATGCACATTGTGTTTTTTGCTAGATATTGACTGAAGATAATCAAAATGAAATAAAAAAAGATGACAAAATACCTCACTGTAGTGGTATCACTACTAAAGGCAATATTTTGCATTGATTAAACACCTTTCTCTTCCACAAACATTAACTAAAAATACTTTGTTAACCAAGACCTGTGAGGGAGTAGGAAATCAAGCCTGAAAATAATTCAGGACTAGTGTCTCTATAAGACCTCCACACAGCTGTCAGGACTTGTTTCTACATATTTTCCTAGCTAGAGCCTGGTTGCAGAAACAAATTTTCTGGGCTGACAAATCAGCGTATGTGTTGCTGTAGCACTGCCCAAACTTTAGTGGAAGAAGATGAAAGCCAAAATCTGAGTTTTATTTTCTTAAAGGTGAATTGCTAGTATGTTCTTTGACAAGAGCTTGAAGCATTTTTTGTGCTAAACACTGGAAAGAAAATAAAATATTCGTCTACTGCATTTGTATTTCAGTTCAGCTCAGATGTAGTTCCACATTGTGAATTCACTACAGGCTTGAAGGTGAAAATAACAGACATGGCCCAGTGAGGTCTTGGTTGCCCTTTTGCTGTTCTCTTCCTCAAGCAGAGAAATCCAAGAGTATACTGTTCTCACATACTGGAACAAAGGTACATTCACTGCCACTCAGCTGCAGGGTGCAGTGAGTTGGTTTTTTTTATAAGACTGCAGATACTAGGCCTGTGGGTGGCTCTTTATGAATGCTATCATAAAGGAATGGTTTTATCCTCAGGTCCCCGGACAACCTTATCCTTACCTTCAGTTATGTACTTGCAATTGTGTATATGCATAATTCTCTTGCTTGTTGCCTATTTTCCCTGTATTTCCGTTTTGTTCCTCTCTCCAGTTGGTTCTGGGAACCACCAGGGCTACCTCACATTTTTCAAACAACCTTCCTAGTCAAGAAAATCTGCAAGTTTCACATGAATCATAGTGAAGCACACAGTGCCTTACCATGCATCCTAATGTAGGCTGAGCTGAAAGTGTGCAAGTAAGAGTTTTGTGTAAGAGTTTTGTTAGGTAGACAATGCAGAATAAATGGTGAGATTCCCGCTTGTCCTGCTTCCACTCCCTTAGTCAGACCATCAGTACCTTGTGTTTGTTTTTCCCATAGAGAATATAAGACCCAGGGCACCATATCATCCACGTGTCTATTTCCCTGCTGTATCTTTTGATGATATCTTGTATCTTGTGATTAGCCATCACAAGTCAGGTGTGAAAGGGAGAAATCTCCAACTTGCCTGGATGGCAGCTATTTTGATAGGAGAGAAGAAACCAAACCAGAACCTCTGCTGGGGGAAAGCCAGGGAGACCACAAGTGCCACAAACCGGTGCTTGGCAGCTGCACTGCAGTGTTCTCTGATTTGGGCATCTATAGGTCCAATCTGGCACAGCTTTCACCTGCTCAGCAAGGATGGGAAGAGGTACAGAGAGAAAAGAATGAACAGGAGACAAAAGTGAGTCCCAACATAAAGAAAATGCATTGGTTCTGCCCTTACACTTCTTCTGCCATCTGTGTTGATGTCTGTCTCCACAGCTGCTCTCTCATTTACTTGCAAAAGATCCCACAGCTCTGTGTTATTACGGAAGTCTAGGTAGATTCTTGGAATTGATAAACTGTAGCTAAGAAGAACAATTCCTACCTGTGCTTCTTTTGTAAAGAAACTGAAGTATGTTGAAGTAAATGGGCAGTGCAATATCCTTGCTCCTACAGAGCTCAAGACTTCGCACTGCAAGCAGGTATCCTACAGGCAAAGGCAGGATGAGTTTTCTTTTCTGTTTGGCTGTTTCTGATTCGGTAAAGTCTGGGGTAAGTGAAATCAGTAAAGACTGAGCATCCTGCGACTGCCAAGTATGATGTGATAATGTGTTTCTCATCAGTAGCAGAAACTGATGATGACAATAAACATCAATCATTTCCCAAGAAAACATCTTAGAAAAGCAGTTAAGATGAAAGAATCATTGTTAAAGGTAAATATATTGTCTGAGTAATCCATTATCCAATACACTTTTTAGAAATAGAAGACTTTCCCATTTCTACAGATGGCATTTCTACACTTGGCAGGAAATTCCAGTCATGTTCTGAAGACACTGAAAAACCATGCCTTGTACTATTATCCACAGAAGTGGTCTCATATAATTCCATAAATTCACTCACATGAATAAAATAAACACACACACACACACACACACACACACACACACACACACTTTTGAATGTTTGCAGGACTAAGCCCTAAATACCTAAGCCCTCAGCTTCAGTGGGAAGAATTATTTTTATCTGCTTGGGCAATAGCTGATAACGCTAAGTCTTTTATGCACTTGTAATGCACTGCATCATTTTTTTTTCCCAGCACTGTACTGAATTTCAGGAACTCTAAAATAAAAAACTCATTATAGGGCACATATATGCAGTCTAAGTCTACTAAATAAAGTGTCTTTTGAAGAGTGTATAATTTAAGACAGTATTTCTCAGAAGACTAAATGGAGAGTAACCTGACATTTTTTTGACACCTGACTTGAGAAATTAACAAATTTCAAAGAGTTGTGTAAGCAAATTGTATGCTTAGGAGGCCAAGTGGAACTGTTAAGAAATTTTCTTCCTGTCCCAAGGCTACTGTGAAGATCACACAGCAACACAGCAGTTTTTGCCAGGGTTACTTTCTGCAATGAAGTGTATGAGGATAACTATTTTGGTTTTTTTTTCAACCTGTACAAGTGTTACAGCAATATTTCATATATATATATATATATATATATATATATATATATATATATATATCTATCTATATCTATATCTATATCTATATCTATCTCCAGTGTCCAAAACGTCCAGACTGAGGACTTAAATTAGCATTACAAGCTGAACATTTTCTTCAGGCAAGAGTTGGTGAAGCTATGCTGCTCACAGATGAGATTAGCAGTCACATTACTTGGATGTGGAAACCGGCAGGGTTAGGGCAGAAGATCAAAGCTGCTGTTTTACATAGACCTTCTTAAGGCTTTTTTTTTCACTTGTCCTTGAGCCTTGCTTTACGCTTTCTTGTCTTACTGTCTCTCTAGAGTTGTCTTTTGTCACTGGAATAATTTGGTTTCTTTGGAGCTTCCTCAGACTAGAATAGATGTGTTTGGTTTGTTGCCTGTCCTCCTTCTCTTTGGCTCAAAAGCCATCCCCTATGTTGTAAACATCCCTGCAAACCTTTCCTTTCCTTCTTCCCATGTTGCTGCCCAGCTCTCTATCTGCATGGAGGAGGTAACTGAAAGCATACAGCAGAAGATGGAGTGGAGAGCAGTGTCCTCTGTAGTATGTTCTTTGGTTTGGAGGCTGGTCAGAAGGGTAAATCCACGCACCACCAACATGGGCAGATAGGGTACCTAGAATGTTTGATCAAGAAAGGCATTATGCTTCCCTTTCAGAAACAGCTCTCAGATTTTTCTTGCTGCTGCAGAACTGTTGCCTTACACAGAACAGCATGCCTAGATGCATTCTTATCCAACCAAGCCTTCACAGAGATGTTTAAAAGTGTGGAGCAGGAGCCCTGCTAGCTTGGGCTTTAAATACATGCGCTCACACATGACTAGCAGCTATTGCAATGAAACTAGTTTTGCCAGTAGCTTGGGTCGACACAGTCTTTTTCCCATTAAATAGGTCACAATGTTGTTTTTTGATTTGTGCTCTTGTTTACCGGATTCTTACTGTGGCTTACAGCCTGAGGGCACTGTGTTGCAAAGGAGAGGGGGATGGCTGGAGGTCTGATGAGAGATGTGTCCCTCCTGCTGCAATGCCCTCTGTATCTCCCCAGAAGCCCCTATACAGACAGACAGGAGGTGAGAGAGGGGAGGAGATGGGGTCAGGGCAAGCTGTGCTATGCAGTTTGATGATTGTGCAATGCTGCGTCCCCAGGCAGAGACTTAAGTCAGCGCAGCAGCGCACTCCAGGGTCTCCCTGCACCAGACACCTCCCCTTATTTTACCAGAATGCATTGCACACAGGCTGTGCAGGAAATCGGATGCAATAGATTTTTGGTTATATTGCGAAAAAAAAAAAAAAAAAAAAAAAACAAACAAAAAACCCACAAACAAAAAACCTCTGTGAAATCATCATGTTTGTTTATCTTATGGAATGGTCATATGAGAGAGCCCTCACCTTCTTTCACCTTGTAAATTGTACAGATTGTGTCTCCAAGGGTGATGAGGGACAAAACCAAGACCATCTCTCTCAACTGCAAATGTGCTGTCAGGAATCGAGGAAGAATTGTAAAACAGCCAAGCAAAGGAGGAATTTGGCAATGGTCATTTTGAAATAAACCTGTTTGTGACAAGCAGTGACTGTGGCAATATTTACGCTATGATTCATACCAAAGTGCAGCACCTGCAGTTCTGGTCTGGATGCCTTTTAGGATAGAACCAGCAGCAAATACTATTCTAACATTCAATAATGAGCAAGCAAGTGTCAAAGCTGCTCTTGGCTCTGGAGCTATATTAACTTAGAGCAGTATAAGAGCTGGCTGGAAGCATCTTTGCACTGCCAGGTGCATGTTACTTGTAACTGACTCACAAAAGGCTGGGGTTTGCACAGTTGCTTATCTCTCTCTATTCATCTGCAGTCTCTCTTCTCTTTTATGTGACAATTGGTATTACAAGAAACTTTTAGCTGGCATATACCATGTTAGAGCCCTTTGAGGATGCTCTCTGAAAGTCCCTTACACTCCCTCCCACTCCTCATTGATGACAAGACTGAGCCTGTATCTATGCTAAAGAGCCAGCAACAGTGCCTGTGTCTGTACACTGCAGCCAGCTCCTGGAAGCCTCCTTACCTCTCTAAGGATAATAAGCATGTTATTCTCTCAGTGCTACTGGATAAACAAACTGCTACAGCCAGGAAGACATCAGAGATGCTTTGTATGCCTGGTTATTGATGCTGTCAAAAGGCGGTTTTTAGAAACTCAGCAAATTCCAGTGGACACCAGTGGGAGCTGCATGTTTTTACACCACAAAAACAGCTCTTCTGAGGGAATCAAAAAGTCAGGTTCCTGTTTCTTTACAGAAACTCAGCTTCAGAATATGACACTATTTTCTCTATCCTGCCCTAATAATATCGATAAATACCTAGTTAGTGAAAAAGCCTGGCTTACTGGCTGTCTTAGCAGGGCAAAATAAGATCAGAAAAGAGGGTGTCTACAGATTACTTCCTCCAAGAAGATCTTTGCTTCCAACAAAATCTTCAACATTTGCACTTCTCAGTTTAGTCCTCAAAGGTGAAAGGTGCTCAGTGACAAGCAGTGGGTTTTTCCTACCTAAAGTACTTGCGCAGGGAAGTATCTTCACCCAGGCTGGTTGGGTGACTCCTCTGCTTAGCACTACATGTTCTCTTAGTTTTTCCCTGTACTCAACTATTGAAGCTAGTTTTGAACAGTTTAAAGAAAACACCCATAAACATTTAAGCAGGAAAAAAAAAAAAGAAAAAACATAGTTTTTAACACAGAAAAATCACTAATCTAGAGCCTGGAAGAATTGCTTACGTGACAAACCTGCCTGCTTACATTTTGCCTTCTCACCTGTCTCTAGTTTTTCACTTAAAGGAATTCTGGGAAATGCAGGCACAGAAATCTTCCAAAGTCTTGAGCATACAGGCTCAGAGATAGAGATGGATACAGTGTTTGACCTTAGACCTTGGAGAAGGCTTGAAGGTTTAGAATAGACTAAAATTAGAACAGATGTGAAATAAGAGTAAAGATTTGTAGTTTAAGCAGAAATATGTTTTCAGCAAGTATATACAGGCCTCATATAAGTGAACAAATATGCTAAGCAAGCTAGTAGAATACAATTAAAGTTTAGCAATAGAACTTGTTATAGAGTTGATAAAAAGTAGAAGATTCAACAATGAGTTTCTGTAGAGTTACATGGTTGGATAGAAGAAGATGTATTGTGGGAAATCATGTAAAAAATAGCAATTAGCAATTGGTTATGAAGATTCTAGAGAGCTTTTTGGAAATTTAGAATAAGAAATTTATGAAAGACATTGTAACTAGAATTATAACAGCTTCTGATACAGGGCTTCTAATGTATGGCTTCTAATGTGATTATTCTATGAGACTGATTTTGCGATAAACCATCTTTTAAATGCCTGCTCAGTCAACCTCATCTTTCTTTATCCTGAACAATTCGTGTTTCTTTTAATTTCCATTTCATGTTTATGTCTTTTAAGTCATTGCAAATGTATCTCATATCCTAGGTAGTGTATTTTTTTAATTGCCGGAGAGGTAAAAGCTATACCTCTGCACTTTTGGGCTGTTATCTACATCGGAAGCAATGACAGATCCTTTGCCTATCGTGAACTGGACAGCTTTTCCCCACAGCACAGCCCAGTCCTTTCTACTTATTTATTTTGATGGGTGTGTACATTTGCTTTATACATGAAGAGGAAATAATTCACAAATTCAGATTTCCAAAGCCATGATAAATTAATGTAAATAAAAGACAAAACATACATGTTAATACAATTACAAATAGCTTTACGTACTCCTTTTTATTACACATACAACTTAGGGACACAAAGACTCTGGAAGTTGTAAAAATGAATACCATCCTCCATTCACACGAAGTGTCACTTTTCCAATCTGCGTATCTTCCCCACAGTGCAGAAAACATCTGAGGACAGGGAGAAATGTGAGGAGGATGCATCATTGGTAAGTTTGCAGCTGATACTGTTACACAAAAAATGCCCTCTTCCCAGCAAGCAGGGTCAAATTGTGAGAAGTGCTGTAAGTTCTTTAGTAAGAAAATGTGGACCACTCAGAGAGTAAGTTCACCCCAATCTATGGAAACAGTTTAGGTGTGATACTGTCCACAGTCTGGTATCCAGCTGCAGTACCTGGGAAACCCACCATCCAGAAGCAATACCTTAATCCTTGGTCACACTTGACCTGGTATTGGGGTCTAAGCTGACATCTGCTCTAGCTCTCAGGGTGGTGCCTTTCTTGGAAGGCTGGTCCTGGAGCATGGCCCCTGCAGACACCTGGGGCCATGTTCCAGCCTCAGCATGGCAAACCCTGCCACTTTGAGGGCGAAGAGTGAGCAGATTAAATGAAAACTGTTCTTCAGAAGCAGGTTCACAGAACATCCCTTAAATTCATCAGGGTTTGTTCAAATACAGGAAGGTGCTTTCTGACTCACTGACAGAATAGCAAGATTTGTTGGCTTATTTTTTAATGGATAATTGAACCCAGAAAGAGTGAAGTAGACTCAGGTCTTGAAACTACCAGTGGTACTGGGTGTGCAATAAATGGAAAATTGAGTCTTGCTTTGTAACAATATTTTGAATTTAAAATTAAACTTGCTCATTATATTGGGTTAGGAAGCAATATTTGCAGCAGGTGCTGCCTACCTATAAAAGCATGTGTATTTTTTCCCCTTTCTTTTCAGACTGAAAGGAAAGCAACAAATCCAAAAGCCAATAGACTAAAAATATCTGATGGATATAATGAAAAAGATGAAGGGGGACAGATGATAGATGAGTTTTGCTTAAAAATGTTTAATAGTGCTGCATTTCTTCTTCATGCTCTGTGTGTTTTCATCCACACCTCCATCTAGCCTCTCTCCTGCCAGTGCTTGTTTCGTCACAGTCCAGGCCCTGTTGAGGTGGGGTGGTAATGGCTCACATCTGCACAGGTCCTGCACCTGTGACAGTGCTGCAGGACCTGCACAGCCTGTAAAGCTCTCAGGAGCTTAGCAAAAGTAATGGTCATTTGAAAGCCCAAGAGCTTCTGCAGCACTGAAACTTGAACTAGTTTCAGAAACATTCCCTCAGCTGAGCTGCAGCTCAGCCCTTGCAGGCAGGGCAGGACTGTCAGCCCACCACAAGAGAGCTGGGTCAAGGAAGGACTGTGTGACTTCAGCACAGGAGTCCTGTGGCGCAGTCAAGAGCACAAAAAACTTCCTTTTCCTTTCTTCAGTACTAACCCTGCCTTCATCACCAAACAGACCAGAATTAGCTGTACCCAGGAGCTTGAGGAGAGAAGGAAAGGGCTGTGGATGTCACTCTCCATTTTCTAACAGGAGTAACCTGGTACATAAGAGAGTGCCGTGAGTCAGGAGAGGTCAATCACACAGTGCTGCATTTGTGGTGCTGTCCTCTCCAGAAGAGGTGCAGCTGGTACTCAGGACTTGCCTTCCTGGTTGAACATTCTCTAGGGTACAGGCTTTCCCACATCACATCTGCTAGTGTTTCTGGATTTGGAATAGCTGCTGTTTCCCTGGAAGTGGGTAGAGGACTGTTTTATATTCTGCCAAGAGCCACTGGCATCTAGACAGTTTAACCAGAGCTTATGGAAATACTTTTACCTAAAACAAATACTGAAGTTAAACCTTTATATGGTTTGAAAATATTTATGGGTGTGGTTTACCAAGCAGTTCAGGCTGATTTGAACCAGGATTAGTGCTGAAAAAAGACATTCTGGCCCTTCCCTCTTCTGTCAATACTCATTTCTGCTCTAAGCTGTAGCAGCAAGCTCATTGGGCTGTAAACAATGCCCTCAAAGCCAAGTGACAGCTTCTTCCTGCTGGATGAGTGAGCTGAACTGGCTGAGCATGCCAGGTATTAAGTGTGAACCCAAAAGACTGCAAAGCAAGGGTGGATAGGACAGGTTTTCCCCTTCTAGTGCAACATAGCATTAGATTAATTTAAGAAACCCAGGTAAAATGGATTATCAAAATTTACAGTGTTGGGATTGGAGTGCTGACTTATGGCAGAACCTAGTTAAAATCTCTTCTGTTGCAGGCTAGGCAGAGATTCACACCAACCAGAATCTAATACACCTAGCATTACATATACACATCCTATATAAACTCTCTATTACTCTCCATTTTTGCCAAAACATCCTGGACTAAGGTAAAAATAAAAAGTAGAAAAAAGCAAAATATGAGAAGCACAGAAGTTGCTGCAGCAGAGTACCTAACCACTGTCATCTGTCCTGACTCTGGCTATAAACACACATGCACTCTCACACACCAACACCAAACAGGAGACGTCAGCCTTGGTCACATTTGTTGATCAGTTGCCAGCACTCTTCTGATCAAAACACATGGACTAAGGCTTTGAACTGTGGCTATCATCCAGAAGAGCACCTGCTCCTCTCTGCCCAAACGTGTAGTTAACGTTAGCTGCTGCATGCTTAGTTTTGTTTACTGTTTCCCACTAACTACACTTTTACAAGACAGCTTAGGTAAGCTGAACACAGCACTTACTAAGCTGGCAGAATTAGACTCCCTCTTGCAATCACTCTAAAGGGACTCTGTCAGAACTGGACGTACAGGGCTCTCCAGGAAACCATACCAGAACATGGGCTGGCTTTAGAAAGAGTGGCTTATCTTATTTTCCAGGTGCCTTGTTTACCCAGACTGTGGATGAACGAGGGCTTCCCTTTCCCAAGACTCTTTCTGCATCATGGGGAGTAATGGGGAGTAATAAAGAGGACTTGTCATTGCCTCCAGCTGCCATTTAAAACTGTCTCTGCTCCCTGCAGAAAGCAGTGGAGATGTTTTCCAAAGGTGAGTGCCATTTTCTAGTCAGCTTATTTCAACACTTAATTATTCCATTCCAACTCCCCAAAGCATTTTATTTACTTGGCTTGTTGGATCTGGCAATCACAAGTAGGCTTCAGGGAGCAGAGGTTAGGAGAAGCACATCTGGCTTCCAAGATTTGAAACTGTCACTGTAATTCAATGCCCTGATGGATTAAAAGCTGGAAGGAAGTACTATAGCTATTTATGATATAGCAAAGCTAAACAGCTTGTGAAATTTGTTCCTCATGCAAAAACATCAACCTTTTTTTGACCCTTGACTCTGATTTCAGTTCTTAGCATCTGAACACTGCGCCTTTGATCAACAGCTACTAGAGCTACTAGAACATAATAATCCCAAGCATTCAACAAGGTTGAGAAGCCATATAATTCACACATTTCCTTCTTTTTCACATTCCCATTCCACCTTTAATACCAGTTTCCTTCTGTATATTTAATAGAAATAGCAGGAGATGACAGAGAATTTTGAATAAAGTCTCTCTTACTTATGGGTTACACTGCAGCTCTCCTCTCCCCACAGGGGCATCCAGGCCAGTCCCTTTGTCATGTCAACTACTGCATCTCTGCCCATCAGGAATAAGAAAGTGCTATTTCTGGCTGATGCTGGGAAATGTGAGGACACAACATGTCATCTGAACCTCTACCATAATATTATGGCTGTGGCTTTAAATACTTTTTACTGTATAACATGATTTGGACCACACTTCTCATCAACAGTGGGACTGATTCAAACACTAATAAGAGGAAGGACATCCTCACAATTAAGCATGTGTCAGATGAAAACTAAGTGGCAGAGGCAGTTTAATAACTTTGCACCACACCCCGCCTGATGGCAACAGAGCACTCAAAAAATCCCTGTTGTTGGCAGTGCTAATGAAGGCCTTGTCAGAATTACAAACATGACATAGTATGTCTCCAGCTGGGATTTTTAAGTGCTGGGAAGCACCCTCTGGTCCACAGTAGAGTCTTCTGCTGGGCACACAGAGGAAACCCTTCTACCTAGTAGAGGAGGCAGAAATCAGACTCTCTTGGCATGAAAGACTTGGACAATATTTACAATGAGCAATTCCAGCCCAATTTCTTAGTTGTCTTGTTTCACAATATAGCCAAAATCACATTACAAGATTTCCATACTTGATTTGAAAAAGACAAATTAATTCACCGGGCACATAAGTTTTAAAAGTGGAAACTGCAGAAAGAGAATGCAAACAGTTTCTTGTTACAACTAAAATTACTGTTTATGCAACTGATCTCCTTCCCAAAATTGTCATTAGCACTGTTTGCACACTTTACTTTTTGAGGTTAATCTCAACACTGGCATAGAAATGTAAGCCCTTGAGTTGCCTGAGATTAGGTCTGCAGATCAGTTTCTCCAAGCTACAAATGGAAATTCACTTTAGCTCATGCAGAATGTGGCTCTGGGCTGGGTGGATGTTAATAATAAGGTTGCAGTGGCATAACAGTCTTCATACCTGCTGTGTATATGTGCTTGTACGATGCAAGGCTCTAAATTCCTCTTAGGGAAGGTGGTCTTCCTTCACACTCTGCTGGTGGCAGGGAGAGGTGGGGCTGAGTGTTGCAGTGGGCCTGCCCAGGTTGCTCTTCCACACCTCCCACATCAAGCCTGGGAGCATGGCTTTGGCAGAAAAATCCATTTGCCCCAGAAAAAGGGTGTCATTTATGCCTCCCCCTCTCCAGTGGGAAGGTATTGGGAAGCCATGTCTGTGGGAGCTCCCCCCCGCCCCTTCCTTCTCTTGGCCCTTGTTCCGGACTGGTGCAGGGCATGGGAAGGTTGCCATAGTGCCTTTGTTTGGGAAGCCATGTGGGTATGACCTGTGGGGAGCATCTGCACTCTTGTTTGTGTTCCCGAGGGTGAATACATTTCTGTAGGCAAAACACCTCTCTTGATATACTTTTGGTATTCATTTTGTTGTTACTGTGTGTTTCTTACTCCATTGTTTTTTGCATTCAATAAATTGTTCTCTCAGCCCATAGCCTCCGCTTTTGTCCCTCCCTTACTGGAGGCTTTGGGGTAAGGGGAGTGGTTTATTTGGGTTTAATTTCCTGCTTGTGTTAAACCACCACATCTTCTGTCTGTTATGCACAGGCACACTGAAGTCATGACTCCACTGTGGTAGATGTGTATCAATGAGTTGTGGCTTCAGATTGATAGTGGATTACAGGAGTTTTTTAATACCAGATTTTGAAACTAATTTTCCCAACAACAGAAACAATTTGCATATTGTTTCACTTACTAGTCAAAGTAGCAGTTGGCAGAAAATTCTCTTTTAATACCTTATGGACAATTTCTGCCAAAGATTATGTTTTCCATTGGAGAAAACTTTTCTTTTAGAGATTTCATTGAAACACATTAAAAACAATGTGCATCAGAGATGATGATGATAAATATTTGCTGAAAACAAGTGTTTTCCAGAAATTCTTATGTATATTGGCTTCACTTCTGGAAATAAAAAAGTGTAGTCCAATGAACTCTGAAAGAGGCAGGAATGTTCCCCTTAGTGCTTAATGCAGTAGTACAACTACACATGAACATCAAACTTGAGTTTAGTGAGACCCCTTTGTGATTATGAAGTCTACTCCTCCAGTCTTTCACTGGTGGAATGTGAAAGATACTTTAAGTCTAGCACACCATAAAGAAAAAACATAAACCTCTGTGCACATCTATTCTCCTCACCAGATGCCATATTTTGGTATTTACAGGTATATCCATGGGAAATTCAGAGATCACATCCACACTGTGCAGCTGAATTTTGTCTGAGTTGAGCACATGGTTAAACTGATGGTAGAAAGAGGCCCTTGGGACTATCATGTTTATCTAAAAAGCACCCAATGCACTCGCTTTGACCTGTGCTCTCCTGTGCAATGCCTAGTTCACCTGGTGCCACAGGCAGTATTTCACATGAGTGATGTAGCATTCTTTCCTGCAGTGAGCAATTTAAAGCAGAAAGGTGGGTCTGATAAGGAAACTGTGAAAATACTATGCTAGCATGGAAGACTGAACATTTAAATAACTGAACATCCTTAGTGAAGATGAATGTATGAAACAAGGCAGAATTTCTCTCTGGCATGCTTTTCTTTGGTGACTGTGGGAATTCCGTAGAGCTTTCCTAGCCATGATAGTAAGAAACAGGACAAATGCATGGTGCTAAGTGACAGCTGGGGAGGCTGTTCTTCCTGTAACTTTCCTTCACCTTCTGCTGAAAAATATTCTCCCTGTTTTGCTAAGTACAAACCAACCGTATGTCTTGGAGAATGAATGGCAAATAGGAAGCCACATGGTAGCTTTGTATTAATCTATTAATATCTGTTCTGTAGACCCAAATTGGCACCCGATTAAGTTCCTTTCTGTATTTTCCTGGGATGGCAGCAATAAGTGATTTGCAAAACATTTCTCAGGCAGGTGTTATTACCTGGGATAAAAAGGACTGGAAATCTTCCTCTTTCCATTAGCACTTGCAAACTTTGAATGCCTTGATTCAGTTCTTGAAGCCAACATGGAACCAGTGTTAATTCATCAGTTTAAACATTCATGCAGCTCCTTTATGAGCTTCTAAAAGCAGATTGATACTGCAGATGATGCCTTAAGATGATGCCTCTGACACCTGTACTGGTACCTGACTACCAGGTCTAGGAGCTGCAAGTGATATTTCCTTCTGACTGTGAGCAACTGAGGAAATTTAGCCCATCCTATCTGATGTTAATTTGGTTATGGTGACTCACCTCTTTCCATGTTTTCCAAGGAAATTGTTACAACATTCTCTAGCTGCCAACACAGTCCCCAGAGGTCTGTAGAAAATTTTTATTTGAAGTGTTCTAATTGTAGAGGATGGTACTTAATTTCTTAAGTATAACCAAATCTGAGTCTAATCCTACCTATCAGGTGTTATTGGAAAATACTTCTGAAGAAATATCTTTCCTGCTTCTTCTGCAGATACATACATACCTTAGGAATGATGAAATAATCCGTACTATAGGCTTAGGAGAGTAGGATATGTTTCTGTCCTACAACTCATCTGCACCTACACTGATTTTCATATGCACTGACACATTGCCTTTGGCACAAAATTCCAGACTTGTACTTGTTGTTTTTCCACTAATAAAAATTTTGGCTTTGCAGTAATTGATTGCACTCAGCACTCTGCAGGATACTTTTTTCTCACATTTGCAGCCAACAGAAAGATGTAAAAATGATACAAAGTTGTAGTGCTTTGTAGGTAAATTTAGCAATGGAGGGATTCGCTGCTAACCTTCTCCCTGCGCTTCTTTTGCTTAGCTGATTGCTACATCTGTTTTGACTTGTAAGCAGTCCTGTGTAGGGGGGTCTGAAAGTGAAGCTGATTCATCTTTCATGGGAAACAGACTAGTCAAACTATACTTCTTTGTGGCCAGCCTAAAAACGTTGATTTTGCAATGCAATGAGCAGGTCAAAAAGTGAAGCACAGGATGACTCAAAGAGTCATACACATGCTGTCTTTTAACATCAGCAGTCTAGCCCCTGTAATGCAAGACCTTTCCCCTCTCTGCCACGTTTCTCTGACAGCAGTTTTGAAAAGTACAAATTCATCCTCCCCTCCCTGTGCACCACATGCTGGTGTCTCACTCAGTCCTTACTCATGCAGATTCCAACCCTCTCCCCCAGCCCTCCAGCTTCAATTGCTGAGGTGCAGCAGAAACATCCTGACTATACTTCCAACACATATAGTCCAGATATAAACACATACTGCTAGTTAACTTCCAGATAACACATATACTTCCAGTCTCCAGGTGTGTTACAGTCAGCTGTGACTGCGTCTGAATCCATAGGGAGCATACCTCACCAAGCTGCATTCGAATCCTGTGCAGTTACAACAGAGTGCGTATGCATGAGCCTGGACACAGAGCCACCAGATATGCCTAGACCATTGCAGCAGGTGATACATTTCTGCAGGAAGAGTATGTGTGGGCTCAGGCTGTCAGCATCTCTTTGCTGAGAAATCCATGTAAGATGCAGCATGTCCAAGCATTCACTCCTGTTTGAGACCCCCTTGTCTCCCTGCCCTAAATTCTTCTTAATCTTCCTCTCTACCTAGCATATGTGAGTGCATATTGGTAGTGTAGGTGTCCTAGGCTTGGTGACAGCAGGAGCCAGAGTTTGGGCAAGGTGGTCCAGGTCTGCCATGTCTCAGGGCAGGCCAGTGAATTTTAAGCTACGTCCAACTGACTCAGCAACATAATTGCGTTCTGAAAAACAATCTGTAAATATGCATGTGTTGGATTTGGACCTCACCCAAAGTAGTCTGGCTGGTGCAGAAACGCTAGGTCCGTTTGGTTAATGCAAAACTGAACCAGATCCACAGAGATCCTCAGCTGCTGGTCCCACTGCTCTTGTAAAGCTTGTTATGATAAATGGTGTAGCCATACAGAGGAATACCATCCGTTCCCTTCTATATACTGCTCATCTGACTTTTGAAGACCCAAGTACTTCTACCTGCAAAGTCTGAGTGGCTTGGCTGTAACCCTTTTGGAAAACTTAGGCATTGTTGAAAACCTATTTCATTTTGCTTTTCCATCCACTGCCTTGTCTGCCTTGTCTTCTGAGTCGGACAGTGTCTGAAAAGAAATGTGAGTGAATTTCTTTTTTTTTTTTTATGCAGTGGACTGACTTTAACAAATAAAAATCAAATAAAAATAAATTTCAATATTGTGCAGATGCTTTTAGGATAGCTTCAAAGATACTCCAATGCTCCATCTCCTCTGACTTAGCCAACAGCATGTTTCATTTACTTTCTTTGGAGTTACAATTTGGGCATTACTCCTCCATTTCATTGTCAAAGCTGAAATAGTGATACAGTTCAAATTGAGGCACCTGTTTTAAATAATGATGCTGTAACACAGCATCTCTGCAAGAAAAAGATTGCAATGAATTAGGGAAGTAACTTTTCCTTTGAGGGAGCAACACAACCAGCAGATGTTTAGGACCTGGCACTGGCTCCAGCACAGGCAGCTCTAAAAACTTCACTGTTGCTCTCTATAAAGACTTGACCATTTAGGAAACCAGCTCCTTTCTAAACCTCCTGGCTCTGTCAAATATGTGACATTTGGGAGTTTCATAACTTTTTCAATCACTTGAATCCCAAAGGTCCTAAAACCTGTGACTCTCTTCATCTTACCCTTGCCTCCTCATCCATTTAAGGTGAGAAAAATCATATATACCCACCTCCACCTGAGGCCGTCTCTGGATGCCCTTGGCCTACCTTAAAATTATTTGCATGTAACCACTGATCTCTTGTGGTTTTCTAAACTCAGCTGTTACATCAATTACAAAACTTCCCAAAATAGTACAACCAATAAGACCAAATAAAAATAGCCATATGAAGCACTTCTTTTATTTGATACATGCTGCTGCATGCTGGGGAGAAATCACTGGAAAAATGGCCTGCACCAAAGTGTTTGCTTCTTCTCTATCTTATTCAGAAAATTTCTTCAAGATTAGAGTCTGGATGCCAGTAGAATACTTCTCTAAACTGCAAGATAATCTGTAATGCATCTTGGCCTTGAGCAGCAAACTTCAGAGTTTGTCTATATTATGGATTTTGAAGACAAAATGAAAATTGTCATTCATTGGTTTATCCTCAAGATTATGTTTCAGCCGCTCTTCTCAGAAGCTACAAAGATGGTTACTGTCCAGCTTCAGTTATTTCACTATCAGGAGCTAAGCTCATCATGTTCCCTGCATGTACTATACATTCTGTACACTTATGATTAAACTCTTTAGACTTTGCAAAGACCTGCATTTTCTCCATTTCTGAAATGAGAAAGGACAGGATCTGTGCATCTTTTAAACCCAGTTCTAAAAACTGCAGAATGAAGCTCTGCTCCTAGTCGCATTCACAAAACAAAATAATTAATAAAAGTGAAGCAACAGAAGGGATGCTCACTTGTAACATATGGCTAGCCTTTTTTTTAATCCCCAAATTGTCATCTAGAAAACAAATTTTTTATTTTTTTTGATCAGTAGCACAGGATTTATAAGAAAGGAATTCAAAGCTATCCTGTGACTGTGATTCACTTTCATGAGCCTATTACCATGAAAACTGTAAATGATGCAATAGGCTGTGACTGCTAGTCAAAGGTTCATCATAGAGTCCACTAAGGAATTTATACTCCCATGTCTACATTTTACAGTAAATGGAAGCAAGGAACTGTGAGAAAGATGCTGTGGGGAAGGGAAAAACAAAAAGAAAGTAAAAAGAGTAGTTAATCAGTGTTGGTAAGTTGACCACACATCTCAAGTGTACACAAAGCATCTGGGTAGGCGGGCAGGTGAGGAAAACTTTTCTGGTAGAAATCCAGGAAGTTTTATGACATGAAAAAGACCCTCCACTTACCAGAATCTGACAGAAGTACTAAACATGTCCACAGGTGGAAGCTGGAATATGGTAGTGGCCATTAATTGGCAGAGGCAAATACAGGCTGTGTAGAGCTGGGCTCTGCACTGGGCCACTTAGAGCAGTGGTGGGAGATGCTGAACACAGTTTGTCAGAAGCAGAATATCAAAACACAGACAGCTCAGGGTAGGACTGCTCATAAACCCTACTTCTTATTGAGGACTAGACTTTAAAGAAATGGTTAACTATGGAGCCCAGCAGTAGCAGGGACCTGGGGAAAGATTTAATTAAGCAAGGATAAAGAAAGGCAGGGGGAAACAGCAACTAGGATTTTAAGATATTGCTTAAATCCTTTGCAGCATACATAGGGCAGAGGTATTGTGCAAAGCTGCCTGCAGAGTGTGCCATACCAAGATTGTGCAGCTGTCAGGGAGTAATGCTGAGATTTTAAATAAGCAGCACCAGCAGAGTCCCTTGTGTGATTAGGGGATATTTAATGTAAAGGACAATTATTGCAGCACAAGTTCTAATGCAGTGTCCTATCTCTCTGCAGCACAGCATTACCCGGAGAATTCTTGATGACAGACTCACATTTACTGGTTTGGTTTCCATTATGAACAAAAATAACAAAGGAAAAGCTATGTAGCAAACTGCTTTGGCTTGCCATTTGTTAAAATGAATGTAAATTCTTCTGCTGTACAGTAACCACCTCTGCAATTAAAAAAAACCCATAAATATTCCTGCAGCATACTAAGAAATTCCTCTGAAGTGAAACAGGAGGTTCCAAGAACTTCAGATGGCAGGCATTGCCTCTCCTCAATTCTAACTGTAAACAAAAGAAGTTTGGATACCCTTCAGCAACAGAATGTGATCAACAAGGATGCAACAAGCAACAGTTTATTTGTAGAAAAATCCTTTAAAATTTACTACAATGTAAGATTAAGGAAAAAATAGTCTTAATATATATACATACAATATATAGAAACAAAACACATATCGCACCATGAAAATTACATGCTTTTTAGAACAGAGAATGGGTCATATTCCCTCATATCAATTTAAAAGTTATCACTGCAAGAAACCTTGCTTCCTTTTTTTTTTTTTATCCCCATCAAAGTTTTCAAGTACAGGAAGTAAGTAATGCAGGATCTAATAGTAGAAAACCTTTGTTATACACAAATTACAACTGACAGCTAGACAATAGTATTCTGCAGTATCCAACACTTGTATTTTTTGAACTCTATTATAATGATATGAACTTTTACCTGAGGTGCATGGAAATAACGAAGCATGATAATTGGCAAGTATAAGAGATTTTCACATTATGATTTGACTGTAATTGAAGTTGATTAGGTATCACACCTATACCTGTAGTACTGGCACAAGAATGCTCTGCGTGAGTCATCACCAATGACTTAGAAGTGCAGGAAAAATTAATAGGCAAGCACCACTTGCAATGATAAGCATGCAGACAATTTAAGTGAAACAGAGGTAGCATGTTCTTGTAACTCCAGCAGGGTCATTCAAATCAACTGCACCCTCCCTCCTGCAAAAGGCACTCACTTTTTCAGCTAAAAATGATGCACTTAAGTTTGGTCAGATTGACCGCAAATGGTGGATTTCTCTCCTTACAAATATAAAAAGAAGTTAAGCAGAGGACACAGTGAAAAGGAAAAAAAAAAAAAAAAGAATGTAAGAAACAGACACATAAAGTACTATGTGCTATTCCTCTCCCCCTACCTTTTATGGGGAGAATTATATAAAACAGTTGCAGTATATAATCTAAAAAGTTAAGACTTTCCAGTTGAAATGGCAGTATTAAGCAGCACATTCTCAATCAGAAATAGTTTTAAACCACCAGAAGTACACTAGTCTTTTTGATAAAGAGCAACAACTCACAGTTAGGAGTA
Organism: Motacilla alba alba; assembly: GCF_015832195.1. Classification (NCBI taxonomy): domain Eukaryota; kingdom Metazoa; phylum Chordata; class Aves; order Passeriformes; family Motacillidae; genus Motacilla; species Motacilla alba. The sequence continues at coordinate 50,045,470 of NC_052046.1, forward strand.
GAAAGTTTATGCACAAAAAAGGTGGTGCCAGAGAAAGATCCTCTGATGCAAAAGCTCATAAATTAGTATGCACTATACAGTACAACTATTATATTGTATCTTTCATCCTTTCTGCACTTTGAAAGGATATCCATGCAAAACACCTCCTCTTACCTTGACACTACAGAACTAATTGAGTTATAAGATGTGCCACTGTTGCAACTGGAGGCATAAGCCTCTTGACCATTAGCATCTAAATTAATTTTGAATACAGAAGATGCCTTCAGTAAGAAATCTGCTGCATCTCTACGACCTAATTCCCTCAGCTTAGACATTAGTATGCCTACAGTGCTGTCAGGTGCATTACTCCATTCATGCAGAAGGGCATGAACTGGGCTTGAGAGAAAGTAATTTTGTGTTCCATTATTTGTATTGTACTTTGCAACAAGATCAGGGAGGCCCAGGTTCATGGCAAGAAGGCACCAATCTTTGCCCATTGGATCAGGTGGATCCAAAAGTCGACTTAGTTTTCTCCTGGTAAGTAGATTCAGATCAGAAACATGAATATCCATTCCTAGGCTTCCCTGGGAGTAAACATCAAGACATCCAAAACACAATATACTGCTAAAGCTCTCTTTATATCCCCCCATAGTATTAGTTAGTGATGTCTCCTTTTGACTCTGTGCACGGAAAAAGTCTCTAGGCTGGTAGACCATTACTGGTTCATGATGTTCCCTCAGCTGCTGAGGACTAAGGTAATATTTCCCAGTCAGAAGACCTGGTAAGGTTGTTGCTATTAAGTTATCAATGGTGCTGCACACAGAATCCAGAAGTAAACAGCACTTGATCTTCTCTGTTTCCAGTCCTCTAACTTGAACCTCTATACCCTGCCCATGGTTGACTAGCAGCACTAAAAGCTCAGCTCCACGATTCATAATCTTTGATCCATTTACCCACAGACGTATATCAGCATCTCCCTCTGTGCTCTGCTGATGAATCCACCTGCAGAGATTCACCTGAACTTTATGAAAAAGTCCACAAGGAAATGGTGTAAGATGTTCCACAGGAACGATTCTAACACCACCATAAATCAGCACTTCATCCTCCTCATCTGTCCAAGACCTGTGAAGATTGTCAGTCTTTATGAGAGCAGGAATATCCACCATTGCTCCACTGCTAAGGTCCCTTGCACAAATATCCATGGCATCCAAAATCTGTATCAGTTCTTCCACGTCACTATCTGTCACCAGACGCTGGATGTCCTCTATGGTGTAGCGACCTCTATAGTGATGGAGGGCTTTTGGGTTCTCCACTGACAAGATTTTTCCAAGGACATTAGAACAGAGCCAGCGAGGATCCAGAAGCACAACATCTTGGACAGTTTCACTCTGCATAATGTTAATCTGTTTATAAATATGAAAGTTACTGTTTACATCTTGTGAAGTACAAGATGATAGCCCATGTTCTTGCCTTCCTAACAGACTGACCCGACAATTTGATTAAAACTGCTCACAGGAATAAAACAACAGTGCATTTAAATATATGGCAAGCACTCAGAACAAAAACAGATGTTGTTATTTTCCACTTGTAATGAGATTATTAGAGCGACTATGCAATTTCTACTGGACACATATAAATCTCTCATATGCAGTGAACGCTTCACTGAAGGTGATAACATAGTGATCCTTTCTGGGTATTTTATATTCTTACAACTATAGCTAAAAAAATGTAATTCTTCCTGTCTCAAAGAGATTACATTAACAAAATAGAGGCCACAAGACAATGATAACAGAAAACATTAATAAGCATTCTCTACTTCTTGTGATGTCTTGAGGAAGAGGAAAAAACCAAACAACTTTAGACATTTCCTTAAATTCATTAAGAAATAATCTACCAGAACTGTATCTTGCAAATAAAGAAATGGACTTTAGATAAAAGTACTTACTTCTCCTATGCTATGCAACTGCTGTGCAATATGCCGTAGGTCATTTTCGCTTGCTAAGGGATTAAGATGTTCCTGTACATCATACACAAACTGCTGCAAGGACATCAGCTGGTTGGGCCCATTAATTTTTCTCCAGGAAGGCAGTGTGGAGATTATTTTTTCACATAGGTGAGTCATAGGTGGGCAAGTCTTAGAAAAGCACAGAAAACATCCACTTGAGAATAGTGGTACTATTTTTTTTTGGTACTATTTTTTTTATATGAAGGTCTAATGCATTTGTAATGAATATTCAGATCTAAAGAGCTCCCTTTGTGTTGGACCCTTATTCTTCCATCTGGCATTCCCTTGCCATAAGATCTACCTACCTTTTCTTAAAAAAGTGAATTGCATGAACTAGTTTTTCAATGAAATAAGCAAATTTTCCAAATATCACCATGAGTTGCCATCATGAATCTGTAAGTTAATGCTTATTTCTGAAATAATGAGAATTTATTTAGAATCTGTACTCATCAATATCTTACAGGACCAATTTACTTCAAAAGGTGAGACAGCAGGGTACTAAATAAGAAGCAGAAATGGTATTTTGATGTATTGATCGCCTTAGATTTCACTTATGCCTTCTTGCTCATTCTCAAGCCACAGCCTCCACTTCTTATGCAGTAAACCCCTTCAGATTTCAAGCTAGTGACTATAGCTATATTAAAGCTTTCGTAGAGAAGAAAAGCTTACAAAATCAAGAGACCATCAGGAATGTAAAATAGGCTGAATTTTTGCATGAATCTAAATATTTTCCTCAATTTGCATGAATTTTCCTCAATTTCCTCATTTTGCATGAATCTAAATATTTTCCTCAATTCAATAGAATTAACTCAGTAATAATACATCCATTTTTAATCAATTACAAAAAGATATGTTTTTAAAGTAGCTGCAGAAAATCTTGTTGGTGTGTAACATGATATTAATCAATTTAGCACAGGGTACAAAAAATTTGACTTAGTCACCCTTATTATGGAAGTCTCCATGGATTCATGGTGATAACATCAAACCATGGCTACACTTTACCTTTAGTATCATATACATATACCTACACATAGAGATACAACTGCAAGCAATATTTTTCAATTAAAAAATGCAGTCAAAAGTTAATACATATTCAGTTTACATATCCATATTCAGTTTACATATCCATATTCAGAATTATATTTCTAACAGTTGAGAAAACTGTTCTACTCTGGTGGGTTTTTAAGTGAAAAAACCTATTTTCCTGAAATATATTTATAATATATTTCTCTGTTTCTCTATAATACTATTCTGAGAAAAAAAAAACAAACCAAAAAGTGGGGACCAGTGCTGGAATCCAATCACTGCAAATCAAAAACCAAAATTATGACTTTAAACTGCTATCTCAAATTGTTTCCTTTCAACAGAGAGTATTTTGGTCATCTGCTTGAAACAGCTACTATTTTCAAAATGCTGACTGAATCTTTGATGTCAAGGCTTTTTTTATCACAAGACCTGTCAAGTGTGCTGTTAGAACATTGGAACAACAGTGGTTTCTTATGCTTCATTATTCTAAAGTTTGAAATTTACAGTAGATCATTACACAAGACATTCACATTTTGGCTTATCCAACCCAGACTATTAGACACTACTTACAGAAATTATCTGGCTTCTTATTTCTTGCAAGTGATTTCGGAGAAGCTTCATATCTTTAGACCCAGATGCTCCAGCATCCAGGACAAATAACTTTTCTGAAATTTGCAAATCATTTCCAAATCTAAACAAAAATAATTATTATTAACTTAGCCCCAAATCCAATTTATTTCTTAATACAATTGTACTTCAGTCTTAAATTATACTGGAGTTGTTTTTCCTCAAGGAATGATGAAGTCATGATTATACTGAGATATTTTATAAGCACAGACACTGTAGCTGTACTGTTTTCAAGTAATTTTCTTGAAAATAAGCAGAAGTATTGAGAGAAAATTGTTTTTTCTCAGAATGAAGAGTAAATATGTGTAAGAAAATTGTAACTGCATCACATGACCTGTAATTACAAACCAAAACATTTTACTAGAGAAAAGTAAAATTATTTGTTTTAAGGTCTTAATGTCTGTTGCTTGCTTTCTTCTCACTTCAAATAGTTCAGTAGTCATTGGTTTTGACAACTCTCTTTCTACTTACTTTTCAGTTTCCAACCACACAAGTCTGTTTGCCTAGCTCTGTCGAGATTTGCATTTATAAGCACTCCAGCACCAAAGATGACACACAGGTGGTTTTTTTATTGGTTTATTTCAATTGGTTAAGGTACTGCCCCCCTCCCCAACTACTGTGCTGGAATTCCTACATCTGTTTCTTGTACAGCCTAGACAAGTGTCCATACTTGCAGGAGGTATGGATGGTTTCTCATACCCAGTGTTTCCCACTTACATGCTCACTCTTATTATAAGGTATTGTTACTATAAACAATAGTATATTTATGGAAAATTCCCCATTTCCATCTACCTATATCTTAGTATGTTCTCCAGACATTTGCTGAAGAATTCTGTAAGTTTCACTAACTTCTTTGTACCTCTTGGATGACCTTGTCACCTGTGTGACTCCACAATGTCCAGCTTTTTGCAAACTGTGTGGGATGTACTTCCAGGCCTCATTTAAGTTTTTTCCATAGCTATCCTAAATCAGTAAAGAGCTAAAGGTAGTTCTCTGGTAAAGGTTCCTCTTTTGCATCCACAGTTTTTAGCTGCAAATAGCCTACTTTTCTGAGACCGGTGCAAAACCTGAGAACCAGGATGTTAGACAGAAAGTTGGAATGGGTCTTTGGATGTAGCCCAGTGTTTATAGGGTGAGACTGCCTACACCACAATTAATTTTGACGCCACTTGGTTCATTTTAGCTCACTCAGGGCAGCTTACTCACTGTAATATTGGTAAACATTTCAATTTTAGCACAATATATGCTTCCTGAACATATTCAAAATATCATAATATTTTGAATATCATATAAGCCATATAAAAACATTTTACCTATTCCAATGCATTTTAGTATTTTTCTTTCCAATTAGTGTGTTTATAAATATACTTCCCACTTACCTGTTCCTGATTTCTTTCAACAAAGAGATGTCTTTGTCATACCAGAACTCTCCCCCAACAGGCCGAGGCAGATTCACTATGTCAGCATGCGTGGCAACCAAAACAACACGCAGGGGACTTTTCAGCTTTCCACCAAATGCTAGAAGAGAAAAAGAGGACTCCCTCACTATGAGGCATGCCAATGGAGATGGCTGATACTGACGCAGAAAAGCAGAAATACATTTTACATTCTTCATACCAACCACTTCTGTAGTTATTTACCAACTCTAAGCACAGCCATTAACAGTGTAACTGCTGATGCTCTGGCAATTATCGGCTTATAGGACTGTGTATATAAGGCCCAATTTTAATAGCTAGACAATTTGAATAACATCAGATACATTTATATTGTGTTACTTTATTGGTTTAACAAAAGCAGTAATCGGTAGCACTAATGATATAGCTACTAACTACAAACTACGACACCGTGAGAGGAAAAAAAATTAGAAATAGCAGCTTCTTGAAAGCATTTTGCATAGTCCTTAATATTACAGGTGCAGAGTAGAGGATTGTAAGAACACAAAATGTCTACAACATTCATATGTTGATATGAATGCTATTTTGCTGTACTTACACAAACAATGACCTCTCACTTAGGTGAGAGTTAAGTAGGAAAGCCTGGCAGAAGCCATGAAAAAGAATGAGAAAGAAAGAAAGATACAAATGGCATGAATGAGGCGACAGTACAGAACACAGAGTTTACAATCTTTTCTCAAACTCATTTTCCAGAAAATAGAAGACATCATTAAACATTTTAAAAAAGTGACATGGGAGAAACATGCTTACATCACTGCTCAGTTCTCATCAACTAAGAGTTACATAATTTTGATTAATTCATAAAAAAACACACTTCCCCAAATCTCTGCATAATACTTCCAGGCAAGTAATGATCTTCTTTTTATTTTTCTTTTTAATTGGCAGCTAAGGACTTAGACAAAATAACTGGAAAGTAATTCCAAGACTTTTAACTTTTGTGCGCACATCAGTTACTAAAGATTACTTGAGAGATTTGTAACAATACAGAGATGGATGGGTACCCAGACTGAGCTGATCAGTAAAAACACAGATTTAAGTGAAGTATCTAAATAATGCTGATAATCAGATAAGCAAGAAGAAAAAAAATCAACTGAGACTTAGGAGCAGTGAAAAGCTTTCAGCAGTTGCAAATTAGGTGTATTTGCAGCTTTGTCACCTTTTTTGCAAATTTCTGAGCTTTAATTTTCACAGGTCATTTATTGCTGGTTAGGTCCAAATGCTGATATTATTATTGTGATTTGATCTAAAACAGAAAATAAAAAAATGCAGATGCCTGAACTGAAAACCAAGGGTTGGCCTTGGCTCATTGTCTGGCTGAGATAATGCATACAGAAAGAGAGAGAAAGTAACTCTTTGCACAATGTTAAATATTTAATACATTTGTCTGGTGAATCCCTAGCATCGCTAAAAATGTCCTTTAGTGCCGAGCTAGATCCACCGGCTGGAATAATCTTTCAGATCATAGAATCCAGACACATGTCAGAGCTTGGTTAGTCTGAGAGACTGTCACAGTCTGCAGACCAGTAATCAGCTACAAATGCAAACAAGTTTAAATAAGTTACTGTATATACAGCTGGACTACCAGACTTTATAAGAAAAATGTTATTTAAGTTAATTTAAGTTTGCCCACCAAGTATCTTTCAGTAAGCTTGAATATAAAATAAGTAAAATTACTTAAAACCTGTGCAAAATTGGAACATATGTGAAAATTACAAGAAAAATTGATTTCTGTGCATCAGCACCAAAAAGTTACCATATTTGAAGTCCAAATAGAACTTTAGTTAAACACATGAAAGTTGCACATACTGAGGGATAACACTGTTCCATAATACTGTTCTGTCCTGTTGTCACTGACAAGACTAATTTATGCTGAAAATTTTGTTTATTGGGCTAGATATAAGAGGAATTTAAGCGAAGTGTCTAAACTTGGTTTTGAATGGTTCCAGCCCTCTGAAACACTTTTGATAGCTTATCTGACATAAAACATCATCTGCCATGTACAGATGTAAATCTCAGTGCCACAAGATATTGCACTGTACTTCGTGACATTTTTAATTGAACTAAGTGGTGTGTGCAATGCTTCTGGCTTCTTCCACAGATAAAATTCCCTTTTGCCAAGAAACCTAATGTCAAGTTCGTTTGCATACATGGGGATGAAGACACCAAACACAGATGATGTACAGAGTTGCAGAGAAATACAAGAAGCTTTATATCTCTAATATTTCATTAACAAGAACATACCTATTGGCTCCTCAACTGGGACCAATGATTTCAGGAAATTGAGCCAAAAGGTCACTTGGTTTAACTGAATTTCATAAGGCTCCTCAAGGCTAAAAAGCACTATGTGAATTGCAGTATGATCATTTGCAGCAAAAAAATCGTAACAGCAAAAGTACACTGGATTCCCAGAGAATTCCCAGATGCTGAAATCCCCAACTCCTGAAAAACAGACAAATAGATGAAGAGATCATCAGTAAGCATGAAGTATCTTCTGGCCACAGAAAGATGTAAGAGATCATCAGTAAGCATGAAGTATCTTCTGGCCACAAACAAAACATTTAATCTGATTTAAACTGTCACAAACATAAACTGTATCCATGTGAGAAAGCAAGACTGAAAATGCAATCATGAACAAAGGGAACAAGTTTCAGTCAGTTTTAGCAGCTGGGCCCTCAAAATCTGCTCCTCTCTCACATTCCTTCTCTAGGACATTTAGCCTGATTCCATATGTAAGCACCTGTGTTAAATGCATGCAGTCTTACGCAATTAAATTGAGCTTTGCCTTGAACAACAGCAGCAGATCTGGTAATTGTCTTGAAAACCAAGAATAATGGCTCTCATTCTTTCCCTGTAACCTCAAAAAAGCTTAATATTTTAATTAATTATTCTTCTTAACATGCCACCACTGATTTCAAAAACCACTGAAGCACATTCTAAAAACAAGCCGCTTTGCTTTACAGAACTGTACTATTCACATTGTGTTGGTAAATCAGGGCTGAAGAATCAACATGTTAAGGGTTGCAAGAGCTCCATGCTTCTTTTTGCGGTCTCTAGCTTTGGGTGAGAAAAGTGTTAGTATCCCTTCCAGATGCACCATCTGAGCAGGATGATGTCTGCCTCACCTGTACTACTTCTAATTAAATACATGGTGATTAAGATGCACCTCAAACTTCTAGAAGGAGAGAAGTCAGAACACACCAACCTGCTGTTATGAGTACAGCTACTCAGAGTTCACCTGTGTCTACATTATGTACTGTATAGTACACAACAGAGAAAGAAACCAAAGTCCTTCTGACAGTCCATGGAACAACTCTGTTTCCCTGCAGAATTTGACTGGGCTTCAAATTATACTGAAGGAAGAAATTAGCCTACACAAAGAACAAGTTTTAGCTACTTGGCAAACTCTTCAGCATTTAGGATAAAGGCTTTGTCACGGCATTCTTTATTATACACTGAAAAGCAGGTTTCTGTTTCCAATGTTACTACTAACTCAGCTTCAAAATTGCAGCTGGTAAGGCACGCAAAACATTTTCCTTATGAAGAAGAGATCTGACCCCCGATATAAATGACAATTATTAAGGCTGGTGGGAGACAATCTGTGTGGTCTCAGAGCCAAAAGCCATGTGTGTACTTACGACACCTTCTGTGATTTACCCCTCTTACTGCTAACTGGCTTCAACTGCAGAGCAGTTAGTTTCCTTGCAAAAAAAGATATTAAATCAGAAGCCCCACTCACAATGACTGATGAGCTCCAAGGCTCACCAAAAATGCTCCAGTGCTGACATAGAGTGAGAACAGTGTGTCCTTTGCATAGCTGGGAATATACTTCAATGGTGAGGACTAAATGGGACCAGGCTCAATCTGATAAAATCCCCAGATGACATCTAGTATAGGTGAAGAAGCCTTCATACTAGTAGACACATTGCTGACCTGCTCCTGTCATACCAAATCCCTCTTTTCTACTCTCTCACTTACTCACCTCAGAAATGTTTCTATGTAATACTGTAAAAATCTGACATGAGTGATTAAAATGTATATTACAATAGCTACAGAACTTCAGGCAGATTTACTTTCTCAAACAAATTAAATGCCACCAGTGTTGGATTGTCAAACACAGTCACTACTATGCCAAGTCAGACTTTCCCCCCCCCACTTTTATTTTAAAAAACAAGTTAAATGGCATTAACTGTTCTACAGCAGTAAGGCACCCCAGCCCAGGGCTCTTCTTACCATGCAAGAAGGCATTCTGGATGTCAATAGCCTTGGTGGACTGGTCATCAGATGAGAATGGAGAGTGATGAGCAGGTGATACGAAAGTTTCTAACACCCCTTTGGTCAGGCCTGGCTCAAACATCATACTACGGCTTCTCACACTGACATTTTCACAGCCAGGATAAAGATTCGTAATACTTACTGAAACTGGATCAGGGAAAGGAAAATGAGATTAAAAACTATGTGAAAATCACAACAAGATCACTTCAAAACAAGTATGCAAGCCATAAAAGCAGATTAAAAAGCCCAAAGTGCTCTTCAAAGAAAGGAGATGTCTGTGAAGCTGTGGGTGTACACAACTACATTCTTATTCTGAATGGTTAAAAGGAGAATGTTAGAATGATCCTATAAAGCACTTATGTCTAACAGCACATATACCTCTGACTAGAAAGCATAGAAGAGGACCGAAATTTATGCATATGAAAGGTTTGAATAGCTAAAGTTCTATGTTGCAAAATATGCTGCCTTTTTTTTTTTAAGCTAAGGGCTACAGTTTCATTGCATGGCTTATTATTGACATGGGAATGTCACATATTCATACTATTGATTCCTGTAAGTAATGATAAAAAATATCTCTTTGTAACATGTGTCACTGGGGTAGTGGGGGAGAAAAACCCTTAACCAAAATTATTTTACTAATAAGCAAATTTTATTTTACTAATAAGCAAATTTTAAATTCCTTGTTTATTCAGCTTCCCAGAGTGCAAATGAGAAACAAAAGGCCTTTTTAACTGACTTGCACCATCTAGTGGATAAAGATTTCTTTCCTCCACTAGTTGACAAATTCTAGTATTTGGGTTTTACAATAGAAGGAGATTACCAGTTAGCTGTCAAACTACATTTTCATGTTTGATCTCCTAGGGTAATATTTTAAATCTTTTGGCTCTTGTAAATAAATACTTAATGAATTTGTACACTTATTTTTACAGAATTTAAACAAACACATAAACAAAAAAAATCTTATGTGACCAAGTATAGACCAAATTGTGCTGATTTAAATATCTATCTGATTATGTCACTCAGCCCAGAACATAATTTACATGCTATATAATGATTTACATCCCAAAAGAACATATACTGAAAGAAGTAAAACCCAAACTTCCAAATGCTAAAATAACCCCATAGTAGCTTTGAATACATACAACTGCATGTCTTTCTGGCTTCATATCTAGGTAAGCTCTTTTGAAGGGCTTAAAATTCACCTTTATTTTTACACTGATTTGCCAGTGTGACTGGCAATCTTTCTGATTTTATGATGGTGTGAGTACATAACACCTCTTCTTTGGTTCTGTTACCAATCAACACAAAAAAATCTAACTTCAATCAAAACCTTGTTGTACTGCCTCCAGGAACTGATATTCCTTGAGTGATTTATCACCCTTTGTATGACACAGTAAATTAAAATAAATAAATCAAGAAATTTTGATTGATTAATTTAATCAAGTTCTTTTTTCTGTTGTCACAGACGTGAGGCCCTTGTATCAAGTAAACATCAAATGCAGTAACAATCTCTGTGGTATGGGTCTGGCCTTGTTAAGCCACTTTGTGAATGCCCTATAGCTTCCTCAGGTGAATAGAGAGAAAGAAAAGATGAAAACTACTACTAGCACTGTTCTATTATTACTTAAAAATCATGAACAAAATCCAAACCTGCAATTATCATCTAAAACTTACACAGTAAGACCACTTCAAAACATCAATTTAAACTTGAGCTCCTCAACATGCTTAGCTTGCTTGTGTAGGCTCCCTGTGTTAGAAAAGGGATCCAGACACTCTGGTCTATCCACAGTCCCCCTGTGGGTTCTTCAAAGACTAGGCACAGGCTTAAGCATAAACCTAGCTAGTTTCTCTACACCTTGTAGCTCTTCCCACTTTGCACAGGCCAGCTGGTGCTACATGAGCATTCTATTCCCTAATATTTGTAAACATTTACTTCTGTTTGGAAAACTTCCATTTCCAGCTTGTTTGAAGACGATTTTAGACACCACTAACAGGGCTATTTCAAACCTGTATCTTAGAGAAAAGCACTCCAAGGCATCAGAGGCAGTTCTGAAACCTGTTACTACTTAAAAATCACATACAGAGGCAGCAATTGTTCCAATTTTGCAGTGTTTATTGAAGTTTCCCCAGCAGAAAGGAAGCTAGTAATGACACTGATGTTTGCAGCCTAGGACTTTTTGTGACAAATAAACAGCAGTGTTTACAAGTCCTGTCCTCTGCTGTGCAAGTTCACTTATGCAGCATGTAAGCAAAAAACACCTTTACTACTCATTTATCCTTCACACCCGCTGGTCCTCTTCCTCTTACTTTAGGGACAAACCTATGGACAGAGAAGTCAATCCCTTCTCCCTTTTTCTTTTGTTTCTTGCATGATTAGGCTGTCATGTCTTCTGCATTGCAGCCAACACCTTCTTCTTAGGAGCTTAGAGAATAAGAGGAAACCGTTTTCTCATAAAAACATTACGGTTCAAAACCATACCTGAAGGTTTGGAAGACAAAGGTGATGGGGGGAATCTGCTTGAGTTTGTGGAGGAGAGCCTAGGCCTACGTCTTCGGAAAAAGCTTCGTATCAGGCCACATTTGAGGGACTCCACCAGGGTGGTTTTCCCAGTGCCACAGTATCCAAACAATTTCAGTTTGATCCGGGGCTGTGGATTCTGTGTGTGCCTCAGCTGCTGGATAAAAATGCCCCGGTGCGTATCCTAAAATTCAGTACAAAGAAGAAATCAGAATGTGTGGCAGGGAACTTCTGCCTCCCAACAAATTCACTGTGGGTTTAGATACACTTTCTTGCCAGACTGGTGTTCATCTGGTTTATCGTGCAAGCCATCAGTTACTGGACAGGCAGACAGGAGAGCTTAATGCCCACTCTCAAGAGCCGCATTGACGTTTCATGAAAATCCCATATCTTCAGGCTCAAATCAGTGAATGGAATTATTTTGACTTCCAATGGAGAGAGCAAAGACATCAAAACTAGCCTCTTTCAGTGCCCATTCTCCTAACCCATCAGTCTCAGAAGGTTAACCAATATACATACTCTAATGGAATACATGCAGCACTGAAGAATTTTTCTGTGACAGCTATCACCTGAACCATCCAACAATTCAATGTGCATTTCTTCTCTTTGTTTCTTTACATCAACTTTTTCAGTGCTTCTCATGTTTGGGTGAATTTCAAGGAAGCAGGGAGGAAGCAAGAAAGTGTGAGAGCAAAGGAACTAGGTTAATAGTTCCTTTCTTCATTCCCCCATTTGGAGATGAGATAAAGGCTTTGTTGTTCTGCATTTGCACCTAATTTACACGTAGGATGAGCCCCCCTGAATTGTAAGCTCGCAGCAACTGAGCTGAGAAATTTGTCATACAAGTTCGTTCCTTCCTCACCAGCAGGCATTTCCTTAGTAAGTTAGTCACAGTGCAAACACTGCACTGTTACAGCTAATACTGAATCCTCCACAAAGGTGGATTGATAGGAACGTATGATAGTATGTTCTTCACATGTCTGTATTAGAGGCAAAATACTTCACAAGCATCAAAAATAAGTGTAAGGTATGCTCTGTACTAGATGATACTGACCATTTTAAGATTTACTACAACATTTTCAGTGGTTAGATATAATTTGTTAATTTCAATTGATCAAATTCCTTGTTACATAGTATAATGCATTTTCCCCACATATATAGAGACAGACCTTCAGTAATGTTATGTTCCACAATCAAGAAGAGAGTTGCAGTTTACTAATATTGCTTTCAAAAGAGATCTATCTGACCTTCATTCTTTGTTCTAGGTCAATTTGCATTATTTTCATATTTACATTATGAATAAATCATGAATTTATCTACCTGCATACAGACAGAAATAAGAGTGGGGATGTAACTATGCAAAATGGAGCCTCTTATGACAAACTTTACCAAAGCTGTCATTGTGAAGGAAGTCTGAACTTTGCACTTCTCACATATTCACACACATATAGTTTACAATCCTAGGAAGTACAGATTTGCTGGCAGACCTAAAGAACATGATTCTACTTCTGCCTTGGCAATACATGATGTGCACCATCTTCTATTAGCAATAGAAATGGTCATTTATTTCAGTTTCTCCAATCACAGACTCATCATTGTAATTATAACAGGATTATTTTAATTGGTCTGGCTCTTGCCTGTAATCTCCAGGCAAGTAGGCCCTGAACCTTCCCAGCATGAGTGATGCTGCCTATCTGACTAATCAATGTGTATCAGATGTGTCAGGCATGCTGCCTTACAACAAGCCCAGATCATCTTTTTGTTCTAGTTAGCAAGACATTTGGATATACTGAAACTGCAGAATTAAAAGATGACATTTAGAACTTATGGAACTATTTCATCTGGTATTGGTATTTTCATAAGGGGCACAAACCTCCCATCCTTCATAACCTTTATCTAAGTGAAATGGTGATGGTGAGGAAATAAATCATCCTGGGGAATGTGCTAATTCTTAATAGCTTATTTTCTACTAAATACCTTAGATGCTTTGCTAGGCGCTGTCAGACACTGATAGATATAAATCAGTGTGGCATACTTGCTTAGCCAGCTTCTTGAATGTGTACATACTTGCTTTAATTGAGGGCATAATTTCAAATTAAAAATATAAAAAGGAAAAAGAAAAAAAATTACAGAATTGCAGCAAGAAATTTTGCAACAGCTTTTAGAATGGCTTTGATGAAAACCTCACTTAAAATTCATGTATTCCCCACCTTTTTAAGTCTTGCAAGCAGACTGGCTACATGTTCATGCTGCTCTGCTCTGGCGAGATCTTCTGCTGTTTTCCCATCCTGTTGAAACACAAATTATTAGCAGCAGTTCCTTCATTTTTGTTTTACAGATGGGCATCTGGATGCCACTGTAACAAGATGCTTTGAATTCAGAGTCTGAGAGCAAAGTCAACACTCCTCCCCCTGAATTCCATTCCTCTTCTCACCAATTAGAGGGTGATAGTGATTTCTAGATATTGCACACTGAATAGAATTAAAAGCTCATAAAGAAGGGACACATCAGCAAATTGACTCACACTAATAGCAGGTGAATGTTTGTTTACCAATGGATAAAGACTGACAGTGGCATATCAGCCACTGGAGGATTCCAGAAAGCAAGAAACTTGCAAGGTATGCATTTTCAATCGCATCAGCAAGTATAAAAGGAGAAGCAAAGCTGCCTTCAGTATCCTGGTCTTGCCATTTAGTTATCTATGATCACAGATCAGCAGTTTAATATTAAAAAGACTAAAACAAAAAATTGCCCACTACTTTGACTCTTACAGCTATCTTACGCTATTCTATTGTTTAAATTTTGGTAAGAGGTAATTTAGGAGTATTTTGCTTATTTCACTGTCTCAGATAAGAGTATTAGAAAATACATCCCCAAGCAAAATAGGAAGTTATTTTCCTATTCAAGCTTCTCTCTGCCACCATGCTGCTGGAATAATGGATGTTACATATATTCAGTGTACTGCTCTTGCTAGATTTAATATCAGCACTATTTATTTTATTATGTTCTTCAAACTGACCTAAACTGGAGAGACAAAATGTACTTTCATCTTGGAAGGACAGTGTCCACACAGGCAATTATACCAATACAGCTGTCGTGACATAAGTGAAGTGCAATAGCTCAAGAATTCCCCCGTCACCCTTTTATTTTATCTCATCTCTGCAGTACGTAGTAGATACATACTTGTAGTGCAAATACATATACACAATGGGATGTAACAAACAAAAAAGACAAAAACAGATGATAAAGGAAATGTTGTAGAGCATCCTTCCAAGTCCACTGCATGCACATTTCACTATTATTAATGGGGAACGAGGCAATATACAATCCAATAGTTATCAAAAAGTAATTATTTAGTCCTAAAATTGTTTAAGCCACAATTCCAAGTTTATTGACATTCTCCTACTACATAAGATCTATGCTTAAAAGAAAAAGCTGCAGTGCTAAATCTAGAGGAAAAATCCCCAAATATTATTATTTTGTACCAAATGGGTAAAGCAAATGATAAAGAAGTTTTCTCTTTTTTCCCCTCCATTTCAGCCATCTCAGGCAAAATTTGTTAGGAAAAGAACTCTGAAAAATGTGGAGTCAACTAAAATCTAATGACAACATGTCTTCCTCATACAGAGTAGTAGTTATTTCTAAGCAGAATACACTGGTTACAGTAAGTAGAAATATAAAATGATCTGCTGGATCTGAGTACAAAACATGGTTAGTTTGTTCAAAACACACTTAATGGTGTGTGTGATGTCTATAATTTATCACGCATTTGACAAAGGACACTTCATTCCTGCTGTGGATATGTCGATAGGAGGATGTTTCTCACCTTACTGAGAATGAAAAATGCCTTCTGTGTTACTAACTGGAAGCAATGATGCTGGCTGATTTGACATGAATGATTTCATTTACAAGAATACTCTCACACTAGTTCACTCATCCATGCAACCACACATCTCCCACCATAAAACTAGAACTTTGCAACCCCCTTAAAACAAGAAAAATATTTAAGATACACACAATGCATTTGTATGTTTATCAAATGTGAAATGATGTACATCTTAATGAAGTGAATCAAAACTTATAGAAAACACAATGATACAAGTAATTCTTAGATGAAGAAATTATTAGGGGTAGGCAAAGTGGTAGCTGTACTGTACCATGATCAGTTCCAAATTCAGTTGCAAGAAGGGAACAAGTAGATGAGAGAGATAGAACAAAACTCATGCTGTATAACATACAATAGCCTTTTTTTTTAATTTCAAAATATGATGTCCTTTTCTTACACCGGTCTATTAGTTTCAACTATCATGCATAAAAGAAGAACAGCATCTCTCAATACTTACAGAGGTTAATGCTTCTACATTGGCACCGGTCAGGCAAAGGAACCGGACAACATCAAGAATGCCATTGTTTGCTGCCAGGTGTAAAGGTGTTCTTCCATACTAACATGAGGAAAGAAGTGTCACTACACTAGTCAAAGAACTTCAAATTTTATGTGCAACAATCAGTTATGTGTAACAATCAATATTATACATACTGATACACAGGACAGGTTTTGCAAAAACTGCAAGAAAAAGTACTTTTGATTGCAGCTTAAGCACAACTGCCAAAAGTGCAATTAAAAACAAAGGCTGGATGACTATTTAAAAAAATGGGGAAACAATTTTCTAGGTAAATCCTTCATAACTGTGGAGGAATCCTTTAGAGGTTTTTTTTTTTTTTGCTATATTTGATAATGTTGTTTAATTCCAAAAAAATTAATTGCCTTTTTACTTAATTAAATATTAACCACTTAAACAGCACTACTTCCATAACCTTTAGAACTCTGGGTTTGACTTCAACCCAAATACTACTGAAGATTAAATATCTCCCCCTTTCACCCAAAGAAATAAAAGGAATGAATGAAAGAAGTCAGCATGAAATAACATAATTTTTTCAGTGGAGAGGGAAAGAGCTGTAAAGTATTGCTTATCCAATTTTTTCTTTTTTCCATGAATCTCTTCACTTACAACAGGTCTTCATGACACCCACTTCTGGTTTTGCATGTTCAGAGCTACTGTTACAAAAACTACCATTTATCCTCTGCTGGTAGCCTACTATTACTTCACATGTTTATGCTTTCAATACTGTTCTTCCTGTCTACAATCAGAAACAAACTTATAATATTTACTGAAAGAAGTATTTGAGAGCAAAGCCAGCTTTCTGACAACTGGAATCTGAAAAGATGCTCAGGCTCCTCCAGACCCTACACCTCAACTCAAGTAGCATCCTGCTTGTATTACAAACAGTTTGTCCTGTGAGACCAGGGCAATGATTGTCCCCTTGTGCTCAGCACTGGTCAGGCCACACCTCAAATCCCGTGTACAGTTTTTCGCTCCTCATGACAAGAAGGACATTGAGGTGCTGGGCCATGGCCAGAAAAAAAGAATGAAGCTGGTGAAAGGTCTGGAGCACAAGTCCTGTGAGAAGCTGCTGATGTAGATGGCATTGTTTAGCCCTGAGAAAAGGATGCTCAAGGGAGGCCTTGTCACTCTCCACAACAGCCTAAAAGTAGGGTGTAGTGAGGTGGGTGTTGGTTTTCTTGTGCCATGAAACAAGTGACAGGACTACAGGAAATGGCCTCAAGTTGTGCCAGAGGAGATTTAGATGGGCTATCAGGAAAAATTTCTTCAATATAAGGGTTGTCAAGCACTGGAATGGGCTGCTTAGGGAAGTGATGGAGTCACCATTCCTGGAGGTATTTAAGTAATACAGATGTGAGACTTAGGGACATAGTTTAGTGGTCAGGTTGGCAGTGCTCGGTTAATAGTTAGACTCTGATACTACAGTTAGTTTTCAGCTTAAATGAATTCTGTGATTCTATGATTCTAAATGCATGTGATGTTCTGCTGTACTGAATCTCCTAAAGAAACAAACAGTGCCTTCAATCAGTATTACATACATGTGGGACAAAGCCAAATGTTTGGACCAAGGACAGAAGTTCATTTTGTTAATTCCCTGTTAATACAGGGTTTGCTCCTGAAGAGGAGAAGTAGAAATTAATATTCTCTGTTTAATAACACTCAAACTCCCTATTTCAAATAAAGGGCACTTTAAAAATCTGTCCAGAATATATTACTCTTAAAAGAATAACAGCAGAAGAATAAATACAACCACAGCTTCTGCAGCCAGGATCCCACAGCCACTGAAAATTTGAAGGCTAATTATTTTTTCCACAGCATGCCGGGTTGATCCCAGCTCAGCACTCTCCATTAGCAAACAGGACAACAGCCTCGTGGTCCATTAACTCGACTTCTCTAAAATGTGCTCTTATCTGTGGATTTGGATTTAATTGCCTTGTCAATCAGATTTGAGCTGAGAAGTGGGACTGGGGAGCTCATTGTTTTAACTTTTTTCATTAGACAGCTGATGATTTTAATTGTTGAAACCAAAAGTGATTGCACAGACAATTCTCAAAAAACCCGATAATTTTCTTTGGCTGTTATCTGGCCAATACAATGTAAGTGCATCAGTAATAAATAGAAGTGTTAACTAGGGAAAAACACGAAGAAGCTAAAATACCCGAATCAAAGAAATTGCAGATAGCAACATAAAGATTCCTATAAGTAACTTTTAAACTTTGTAGTACATATAAAATTTAAATAGGGCAGAGAAAGACTTTCAGAGCTAAATATCAAGCCATAAGCACCACAGCCTATCAGCAGAGTTCAGTGACTGACCTTGACCTACTCAAAATATATAAAGAAAGTTTCCTAAAACAGCTCACTTTTCCCTTAAAGACCTCCAGGATAAAAGACATAATATAAATTATAATATAAAGAATGTAAAGCATTGTGTTTAGTTATCCCATACACTGCAGCATGAGCACAACAGAAGCAACATAAAAGGCAATAGTGTCTCGAAATTAAGGGGCAGGTAATTAAATATTCTTTTTGGAACCAATTACAGATTGTTTGCATTTTTAGCTGGCATTAATCTACCAATAACCATTGCAATCACCATTTTTAGAGTTACAACATTGTTGCAGAAAATATACCAGTCTTCAATTCTGTGTATAAGTTAATGTTACATATTAAATCAAAGCCAGCTGCATTGCATTTCGTCTGTTCTTCTGCACAACACAAAACTAAATGGCTAGGGAAGAAGGTTGGCAAAACACTGATAATTCACCTGAGCTTTTTCTTTATGGATATTTAATGATCTATTCAATTGAAACAAATTTTGGTAAATTTGTGAGGTGAGTCATTTAATACTTTGCATTTGGCCACTTTCAGAGAAAGAAAATTCAAGGAAAAGACTTTTTCATATCTGAGAACTTGAAAAGTTCACCTAATGCAACAGGTGAGCTAATAAACAATGTATTTCAGCATCCATATTCCTCCATTTACCTTATTAGTGACATCCAAACTACAACTTGCTTCACAGAGTGCCATCACAATAGGCACATTCCCATCTTTGCAGGCCACATGTAAGGGAGTGTTGCCATGTCTGTCTTGGAAATCTACAAAACATCCTTGACTAATGAGAGTTTTAACTACTTCTATTTGACATCTTCTTACAGCAAGATGCAGGGCTATATGACCATCCTGAAATAAAGAAACAGCTAGTAAGTGAGATCAAATAATACTAAAAATCAAAACATTTAGTAAAGTCACAACCATTTCAAGTAACAGGGTGCATCTCCTTGCCTCAATAATCACAGTGGTTTTTAATTTGAAGGTGGAGGCAGGGAGACGCACCAATCTTCTGAATAAATAAGTCATGAGATGAAAGCAAATTTCTCTTAGGCCACTGGTCTTTGCAGTGGAACAGATGAAATACAAATGGACATTCTCTTCTAATAGCTTTCCTTGGAGGGAGGAGAGTGATGAACAGTAACAAGCTCAATATTGTAAACTCTAGTGTTTACTAGACAGAAGTTGCAAAAGTCATGCAATCTGCCCTCTGATCAGTAACTTTAAAGACAGAGCTTTCTCTATGTGGAACAACTTAAAGAGACAATGTAACTAGAAAAAACAATTTAATTCTTTTAGAAGCTTTAGAAATCATTAGAAACTTTCTTCTGAACTTACTTTAATAACTATTTATTTAACATTACTAATAAAGGAAGCTAAAAAGCCAGCCATAGCAAAAATACAAGCAATTATATTCCAAATTTATTTATTTGGATTACATCATGAAAGACAAAAATTGATTCTGAAACAAATACAGTCAAAATTTTAAATAGTTCTTATTGAAATGGATATGATTTATCCAACCCAGAGTAATCAAAGGCCAACAGCAAATCCATCTTTTTCTCTGAAGTTAACAGTTTGTTGCCAATTACAGAACCTAATGTTCCTGCAATTTTTCAAAGAGGGTTACTCATGAGGTGATAAATGATAAGGAGATGATAGATCAGCAAAAACCCAATCATGGAATAATAATGATCAGTGGACAACCATAAAGACTACTTCAGCCATCAATAGGCCCAGTGTTAACTGCTACAAAAATTCACATAGTGGAAACAATGCTGACTTGCAGCACTCAAATGAAACAATTGAGAGACACAGCCCTGTGATTTCCAGACATAACTAACCTTGTCTGTTGCGTGAAGGTCAGCCCTGTGTTTTGCCAAGCATTCCACAATATCATGGTAACCCCTAGCAGATGCTGTCAGGAGTGGGGTCTCCCCTTCTTTGTTTTTAACGTTCACATTGCAACCTGCTTCACAGAGTGCTTTGGCAACAGAGTAGTAGCCATGCCAAGCAGCACAATGCAGTGGGGTTTCTTCTTCCTATCAACATCAAAAATCAAAAAACAGTACTGAACCAAACTTTAGAAAGAACAGCTCCCCAGCTTAAAAATACAAAAAAAAATGTTACAAAAAAGAAAAGACAGTCTACTAAGTAAGTCCTATAAAAAGATGTTGCAATTTCTAATGCTGACATTCTAAAATTAACTTCAACTGACATACAAGTGATTATGGTACCTTGTATGTCAGCAATACTATTTTGAATCTATCCTTGTTCCTGAGGTTCTCTGTTTTGATTCTCTCACTTGAAAACAGACCCTTGTTCACAAACAACTTCTACATCCTGTGTGCTGTGAATAATCTAGTGTCTACAACAGATCGATCACCACAAAGATGCAAATCCCACTAGACCTGTAGTTTGAGGCAGGTCACTCTACTTACCGTGTTGAGAAAGCAGATCCCAATGTTCTAGGAGCAAAGACACTTAAAAACTCAAGTCCTTTAAAGACACATCACAACATGCCTTTTAAACTGACTGCATTTGGAGTTAAGTTCTGACTGAATTACTAATTTGCTTTTTGCTTGAACCCAGGAAACTTCAAAATATTCAACTTCAATTCATAGTACGTCAGAGCATTTACATGGAACACCATTAAGAACCTCAGATGTTTCACAAAAATATACTGAAATCAGCTTACTGAAAAAGCAGGGAGAATTAAAAACCACTAAAAGCTCTATCAGATCCTAAGAAATGGGTTAGCCTTTCTGTACCTGACAAATATCAAAAAAGGGACAATTGAGGCTGATAATAGTAAAGGACTTGGATTGTATTCAAGGTTTCTGTAAAAATCTGAGTGTCAAGAAACAGAAAAAGACCATGTCCTGTTCTCCCTCAGCCTAGGGCTCCTTAAACAATGAAAAGGAAGTCCTATAGGATGCAGCACTTGGGGAGCCTTGTGGAACTCACACATACAGAGCCAAATCTGTGGCAAACAGATTTTCTTTTTCTATTATGCCTTTTCTTCTTGTTTTCTTGCAAGAGTTCAGACCTCTAAGGAAACCCTCCTCTCATTTTCAAAAATGAGTCCTTGATGCTACAGAAAAATCCTATGACTGCTAAAACCAAGTAAAATTCAAGGCAAAAATTAATAAAAATCTTCAGCTGAAGTCAAAGAATACACACCACCACCCACACATTCACAGAGTTGTTTCTCCATGAAGCTTTCATTTCTGAGAGAATCTGTGTTTTATAGCACTCATTGGTTCTCTAAGCTTTTCAGATAATCTTTATCTATTTATTAAGAGCTACCAAAACTTCCATAATTCTGGTTTGCAAACATGCTAAAAGCGAGACTTGAAGTGTTGACCACTTATATAAATCCTTATTTGTTGAAAAAAATGCAGAGAGTGTTCATGACTCACCTTGTCTTGAAAGTTTGGATTGGATCCAATGCTACAGAGAAACTGAACCACATCCACATGCCCATACCGAGCTGCCACGTGGAGAGCGGTCTCCCCGGACTGCAATTACAGGAGAACATGCCAATGTAATTTCCTGTGTCACACCATGATATACACTGCCTGTACACCATGTACAGCCTGAATGCCCTGAATCCTGCACGGGATACTTCCCCCTCTCTGCTGCCCAGCCACACAGCTCCATCAGCAGAGCTTACTAGCTGATTGTACGTGACAGACACACCACCACCTGGCAGGTAGCTTATTTCTTCAAAGGCTTTCTTTTTCCAGAACTTATTTTTCCACTTTATTTGTTCCAGATCACAGACACGATGGGCTTTCTGAGGAATATGAGGAGGAAGCTGTGTGTGCAATTGTGTTGAAACAGATGTAATTTCTATTCATAGTATTTCCACATGCTCCCCCCTGCCCTGTTTATTCAAAAGTAAGGAGCTGGCCTAACACATTTGTACATCTGGTGCATTTTTGTCACTATGCCTAACTATTTGCAACACTATCTTTTTTGAAATTATATAAATCAGGAACTGTATTTTTATTAAGTAAGTAACCTCTTTCCTAGTAGCCTTATCAGGAGTCAAACAACAATTTTCCTAATGTACCTTGCCTTGCATTAGTTCCCTCAACAAAGTAAACTGTGTTTCACAAGTATAATTCCTTCTGTACTAGAGCTTTGGCTAGTATAAAATCATTGCTATGGTATAAAAATTTAACAGCAACTAGTTTCTAGGGCATATGTTTCTCAAATAACACTTCCAAAGACAAGGTAAGAGCTCATCAGCTATAAATTGTTAGGCTTCATTATACTCAACTTAATAACAGTCAAATTTACTTGTCAGACAAAAGTGATTTTCAATCAAGTGGAATGAAAAACCAAATCACGATTTCACTCTGAGTTCCAATGAGAAATCAAGTCTTCAAGTGAAAATTAATTTAGGTTTGTACTTCCCCACCTACCTACCATGTACTCACCACATTTAATATGCACACTTGGCTAACATTTGTCAGAAAAATAATCAGTACATCCAGCTACTTTAAAGCTCTGTTATCACAGCCCTATGTGTCAACTCAGAAAACCACACTAAAAGAGCCAGTTAAATTCTTGGAATTATGCACAGCTGAAACCATTTCAATTGAAAGACCTCTTTTTTTGCTAAGATATAGGAAGTGGCCCTCTGTGTAAAAAAGGAGTTATTTTCTTACCTTATCCTTAATATCCAAAGGACATTCATTTTCACTGAGAAATTTCAGTGTTTCCACGTGTCCATGTCGAGAAGCCCAATAGATTGCATTAGATCCAGCCTGTCAAAAAAAATTCATTTCAGATGTTATTGATCAAGTTGAAATCCTAATTCTAGATTTTCAACTGAGGTACATGTGCCCTTAGTTGCACACAGACACACTGAAAAGCAATTCAAGCTTATATGAACACATTCACTTTAAAGAAAAAGAAAAAATTCAAATTGATTCAACAACACTACATACCAACAGTGACAACAAAAACCTCTCTATGCAAGGATGATTAACAGGATTACTAACTGTTTGCAAGGATAATCCTCTTCTCCCTTGTTAGGGAGTTCTTTTGAGAGAACAGTCATGAGATAAAAACCTTTCTTCTGCTTGCTTTACCATCTATCAGATGGAGAAGCAGACAGTTCTTCAAGCTTGCTTTAAATGAATTGTTACAGCACACTGGGGAAAAAAACCTTATTGTGAAGCATATCCTCCATCAAATATGAATTTTAGTTGGTGTATTCCCCACGGCTAAAATATTAATTTGTCATTCTATATTAAATAAAGTTCACCATTATATTTTGGGGAAATCACTAATTTGAACTAATTGAGGTGGTTTTGTAAGCATGAACTACATTATAATATTAGTATCATTCAAATTATTTCAGCTAATAAAGTGATGAAAATCAGATTATATGTATTAGTAACAAATGACATTTCTAAAAACTTGGCCTTACGTTTTTTGCTGTGAAGACCGAAAACAGGACCTACAGCTCAGAGTTTTAAATTTCCAATACCACTTGGTCTGAACTGTTTGTCTCCTGCTAACTGTACTAAAAAACTTATAAAGAGCAGTTGAAAAGCAGAACCCCAACCTTATCTTGAACATCAATACGAGATCCACGCTTTAAAAGCAACTGAAGCATCTGAATGTTTCCACAGCCAGCAGCAATCAGTAGTGGAGGTGTTCCATGCTAACAATGAAATACAAGCAAGAATGATATAATTAATTAGTGAAGGATTAAGGAAACAGTGGAATAGAAGGCATGCATTGAACATCATTTCAGATTTCCACTTTCAAATTAAGTCTACAGAAACAGTGTATGGAAATAATTTATCCCTTTGTTCAAAAAAATTTATTGCACAGCAATTCTCCATATTTTTGAGATGAATTAATGATATATCACACAGCACATTTATGCATTTTAAATAAGGAATATCAATGTTAAGCTCTTACTATTAGCCTTGTTTGGCAAGAACATTCCCCTTTGCAATTTGTTTGCAGCTACCACACCACCTCAGACACAAGCCATAGGCAACATCTAGGAAAGTGAAATGGGACCATGGATGAAAACAAAAAAAGACCCAGTAATTTCTTAAATGGTTCAAGATCCATCACAGTAAAATAACATTTTACTTCTATGCTGCTCTTCATATTTCTGAAAGAACTTTGGAATGAAGGTCACTAAACCATGCAAAATGTATGGCCTGGTCTTGAACCATTTAAGAAATCACTGTATATTTTGTTTTATTGGGCAGTCCCATTTCACTGTCCTAGATGTTGTTGATGCATTGAAGTACTGCAGTGGACAAGCAATTTCATTACTGAAAGTGAACACCACCATCTAACCTGTTCACATAACCCACTGCTACAGTTTGCAACTTCTGTTTCTAACAATGCTTTGCAAAGTCAGTTTTAGCAGTCTGGTTATTCTTAGGTATTCTGCCATCTTCACTGGCCACAAGAAACAGCAACTGCCACCAAGAGTGAAGGCAGATATTTGATACACCAGAGTTCCTGACCATAGATTTGCGTTACACTTCTGAAATGCCTAGGCAAAAAAAAATTTGGGTTCATTTGGGCTCCATTTTAATGTATCTTGAGAAGACTGAACACAAAGCACATGAAAATTTCTCCTAGAAAAAAGTCAGAACTTCTTCCCATTCCCCTGCCTTTTCATTTCAGGTGTTACATTTCTATTTTACAACCACACTGCTCTATTCAACAGGGTGGTAGCTAGTCTCCCACACACCTCACACCTCAAAGCAGACCCACACTACCTTGTTGGGTTGATTGACATCGTAATTTGTCAGAGATCCCAGAAGGTGCTGTAATCCAGGAACATTGTCATCATTGATGGCATGAATAATAGCTTTCATCACAAAAGAATCTTCCTCATCCTTGCAATTAAATGTGAAAGAAGAAGAATTGTTAGCTTTAAATAAAAATCCATATCTAAAAAGCTGCCAAGGCATCAAAAAACTTTAAAACCTAAATTTTTTAAAGTATTTTTTATAAAAGAGTGCTTCAGCTGCAAGTTGTAATCTTTCATGAAACATATGGCTAGCATGTATTCATGTTATTTGAAAACCCACACCAAACCCCCTGACATGTTTTCTAGTAAAATATGCTTCCCTCTTCATCACACACAAACCTGTTGCTCACTGAGATTCCACATAGATTTCTTTAATTAGGTGTATTTTTTTTTCCTCAAAGGAAAAGTAGATGATAGATTTCAATTGAAGCAATACTTGCATAAAATTAAATTATTCCATGCATACATGCGACGATGAAAAAACCCAAGAGGTGCATTAATACCAGCACCTCTGGTATTTGCCAGAGGTGCCATCCACAAGAGAGGTGCTTTGGTCCAATCTTTCATCTGTTCAAATGGATCAGTTAAAAATCTAGAACGTAAGTAATAAGCCTAGATACCTCTGCAGGTGTAACTTTATTTTTCTCCTCTGCACTAGAATTTCAAAGAGCTGAAATTCACAGAGCCCATTATTTGGATTGCTCTTACCTCCTCTCTCCTGAGGTTTCAGATTTTTTAGGACACTAACATTGGGCTATAATCCTTTCTGCTGGAACACAGGTGTGAAAAGCTGATCCAGTGTTTAAAGGCATACAGATAGCTGAAGTGGGGGGGGAGGGTGGGTAGGAAAAGGAGAGCATGAGGAGAACAAAGAGCACAGAAGCCGAAAGATAAGAGGAGAAAAAGTGGAAACTTGAGCATAGAGTTGCACAGGAGGGATATGGGGAAGATAGTGTGCATGAAAAGGGCTTTGCAGAATTTTTGAAGTTTGATCCTATTAATGCACAGAAAAGATGATATTCCTTAGCTCTAAACATATTAACACACATTCCTTGCTGATCACGAAGTGTATATTATTGTGAAGTGTATATTAAAACTTGTAGAGTAACCAAAGAAGAATGCTTTTGGATTTACAAGCATCTGTAATTACAAAACATACAGCAATTGCTCCTAACTGCAACTCTAGTCATATCTAATACCACAAACTGAATACTGGCCAACTCTAAAGTTTCCTCCTTAAATAACTGCTTGTTGTGACACTGCTGCCTAGCATTCATTGGATTTAAAATGGTCTCAATGAGTTTGAATATTTGCTGGGAAAAAAAAAAGGAATATTATTTTAGTCTACAAAATGATGATGTAAATGATGAGTAAAATTCAGATGACACTTTTTCCCCATATAATTGTTACAGTACAAAAAAATACTCATGAATCAAGTTTCAAAACCAAGAAATGAATTTTTGACACCAGGTATCAGCCTCAACACTGTCAGTTAAATACGAAGGTTTCAAGATGCAGAAGATCAAACTATGGATAACTGACCTTTGTAACCTGAAAATCTATTTCTTCCTACTTATGAGATTAGTTAATTATGCAAATTTTCAAGAGACTAATATTTCTGTTAGTTAGAAACTGACAAATTTCATATGTGATAAAACATTCTAAATATATAAGAGCAGACTTACCAGAGTATCATCACTTCTAGCGACACTCATGCTACTTCTGGACAAGAAAGATCTTGATAATCTTTGGCACAAGGATATTAAGCGCACTGATTGCTTTATAAAAATAATAAGAACAAAGCTATATGTAAAAAAATGAGAAAATTCTGATAGGATGATATTGCAGAGATTTTAAAGGACTTAGTAAAACAAACTGAAGTTTGACTTCAACATCCCATCTGCTTTTTATATTGAATTTGAGACCTTAACTTTTGTTATTTATAATCCAGCAGAAGCACAAAGCAAACAAACCACACACAAGCATTTGGATGCAGATCACTGACAAAGACGTCTTCTCTCATACTACCATACTCAAGCACTTGATTTATTCCCAGTGTCAGAAGAACATGTTTCTTCTTCCTTCTTTTCCACTCTTAAATGTGCTGACCTTTCCCGGGAACAGGCAATATTCTACTGCATTTTTATGTCACCAACATTTGATGTGCTATTGAATGACTTACTTTCCATTTTCGTCGTGCTGCAAACTTCTTGAATTTCTCCATATTCACTGCAGAAGCTTTTCTGCTGAGTGCTTGCTGAGTGTCTTTCGGCTGTGGGCAAAGGGAAAATAAAGATGTTCTAAAAAATTCCATAATTTCTGCATGTAAGTCTCTGTCCCTCAGTGATGATTTCCACTTACATTATAGTAGTACTCCAATCATACTGTAGTAATGAAGTAATTGTAAGCACATAATTTTAATATCCAGAGTCTAGTCTGGCATAGAGATAGAATTTCTTAAGAAAATGCTGTAAGGGAAATCCAGACCTAAGAATGCAATACTAAAATGTGCTTTTTCATTTTAAACAAAAAACCCCTTCAAACATCAGAACATTCAGCCTTGTCCTTCACCTCCCTCTCTGATAGAGGCATTTGATTGCCAAGATAAATCCTGTCTTCTGGGAAGATTTCCTGACTGATTTTAAAAGCAGTCAATCTTTGTTACAGTCTCAGTGTAATCACCTGGACATTGCTGAAAAATTACTCCCTTCCCAAACAAAATCATATCCCACCTACCACTGCAGCAAGCTCTAAGCCCTCATCCTTTCAAATTTTTCATGGGCTAATACTAAGCACCAATGACTAGTGGAGTACACCAAATTTTACATTTTATGAGCACATTCTTGAAGTAATTTTTACGGAGATATATATATCAATCAATCATGGAAAGGCTTGGGTTGGAAGGGAACTAGTTTCAACCTTCCCTTCCATGGAAACGCAGGGAAAGATGGAGGTGGGAAAGGGGAAAAGAGGATATGACCAGTGGAGTGGGAATCACATGCCTGGAAAGTTAAGTTATAAAGCAAAGTAATAGGGTAAAAAACAACCTGTCTCTTGGTACGAGTGTGGAACTTGGTCCAAGAGAGACCAACTTGCACAATGCTTGCTTTAGTGGTTTAAAATAATCATGTCAATATGATCTACACATTTCAACTATATCAGATTACCTCAGCAAAAAGTCAGCAAAACATGGTCAAATTTGTAGTTTCGCACTTTGGTGTAGAAATGCCTGCCCTCGGATCTTGTACTGCGAACTGGAGCAATTGTGGCACAGGTAAATATTCTGCTAACTGATTTTCTGGGAAGTCAAATGGGATCAAATACCCACTGTGCATCCCCATATCCTGGGAAATCAATGGCACTGAATGGGTTTACTATTCACAATCAGAATGTGATACAGAATTAAAACAATAAATGGCCAGGTAGTACTACACACATTAAGAAGATTGATAGGTGCTATTTTCTCCCTCTCAACCTAGCAGCTTCACAACAGCTAAATCCAAACCAAACACTGAAACACTAAAGAAGGAAGTGGACCACCACATCAACTGCTCTCTTCAGTCTAAGGGGAAGGACAGAAGAGAGACTACTAGTCTATTTTTTCCCAGTCTAAATAAGGGCATTAGAAGAAGAAAAATTAGTGTGAATTGGACTGGATTCAGAGACTGTATGTTTGTCAGTGCAGTGCTCTTTGAAGATTAGCTTCTCTGTCTGACAATGACTTTAATTCCCACAGGGGGCTACTTCCCTACTGGTAACTCACATAGAACATATATTAATGCAGCCCATATTCTGCATGTGTTAGCTTTCATACAGGCAGCTTTCCAAAACAGTAAGTTACATTAAACAATTGTGAAAATGTTCCATGTTAAGGAACTTGAAAACCATGAAATGAAGAATGATTAAAAATAGGACAACAGAGAATGAATGGCATGCTAACCTTGATCCAAGGATGCAGCAAACTGTCTTGAATAGTCATTCTCTTCCTTTAAGAGAATAAGAGAAAAAACAGCTTCAGATATTAATAAAATACATACTGGTTTATGTTTATTAAACTATCATCTCCAAATATCATGTAATTTTAAATACTAGAGATGTAAGTGCCACACAGAGGAAAAACAACTCACTTTGGATCTTTGACTAGAAGTCTTCGTATAAAGTCTTTAGCTAGGGCACTGGTATTACTGAAGAATTCTTCTTCAAATTCATAATTCACAGCAGACACATTTGCCAGTGTTTCCTGTTTGGTTTCTCCAAGAAATGGAGATGCACCACTTAGACTGCAAGAGAGACAGAACATTCCTCTCAGTATGTGTTGTAACACTGCTGCTTCAGCCCTCTGAGATCAAATAACAGTAGAAAGAGACCATTTTTCTTTTCCGTTTTAAGGCTGCAAATCTACTTCCATGAAGATTTGATGTAGCAGGGCAAAAACCTTTCTTGTAATTTCAAAGAATACTATTAAGATATAGCTGTAGAAAAGTCACCTACAAATCTGAAGACAGTTTCCCATGATAATTCAATGCTGATTAACAGCAATTCTTTCAATAATTATACTACTGCTTTTAAGATCATACTACTTAAATGATGATGTGCAATCAGAATGGTTTGATTTGTACAGACACCACTGACATCCCAGAGGATAGAATGACAATTAAAAAACAACAGCATTTGCAAGAAACACCCATAGATTTTGGTACTTACAGAATATAAGTTATTACACCGATGCTCCTAGATTGAAGGAAAAACAAACAAAAAAAGGATGAGGGAGAGGAGAGAAAAATAGATGGAAAGAGAGAGAGGAGAAAAAAAAAGGTTAGAACGTAAGCATAATCATGAGAGATTTATTTCAAGTAAGATCCAATAACTTACCACATATCTGCTTCAAGACCAAGAGGCTCATAATTTACTATTTCAGGAGCTAAAGGAAAAAGCAGCAAGGTAAGTACCTAGTCAAAGAACAGGTATAAGTCTCACTCTGAGTCCATGTATGTCAGAGATAATAAGCTAAGATGCTGATAGATTAAAACACCTTAATGCAAGTCTAATTTGAAATCAAAAGCTACAAATTGCTCATTTAAATTTCAAAATGTCACAAATTACACACAAATTTCATAGTCTGTAAATCAGCCAAGCCAAGATAAGCCACAAATACTGTTTCACAGACTGAAAAATAATAGTTTGAAGAAACAAGTTTTCTCACCAACAAACTCTGGCGTTCCGAAGATATTTTTGAATTCATTTCCAAAGTCAATTTTGTGTGCTAAACCAAAGTCAATAATCTTGATTCGAGGCTTTGGTACATTCCTGTCCAACAACATTATGTTTTCAGGCTTTGAGAAGGAGGAAGGGAGAGAGAAAGAGAGATTACATGTAGGTACAAACTGTGGACCATTGTTCTTCACCACTGAACATTCCTTTTTACCTCTGTTAGACACTTGAATTTTATTTTAGGCAGAAAAATCCTGTCTTTTCCTATTATGATCTAACATATGCTTAAATTAACTACAGTAAATTAGGATTTCATGTTGATGTTGAAGCGCTATGATTTCCACAAGGCCAAGATTTTACTTCTTGTAGATACCACAGTTGCAGTTTTCCTGTGGACTGACCCTAAGTGAAACACACTGTCCTCCAGCAAAGATCACAGGCCCTGTGCTACAGCCATTCCAGTGCTGCTGGGAGTTTGCAGGAAAAAAAACCCCTATAAACTAGTTACTAGATTTGGTTTACATTAGTCCCTGAAAGGGGGACTGAAAGGGGTTTTTTCATACCACATAAGCAATCAGGGAGGTATATCTTGTTGCCTTTGGATCTTCCAGGGAAATTCCTGGAGTGGTCCAGCTCCCAGTTTTTAAGGCTCAACATACTTAAAAGAAAGGAAAAAGAGCAGGTTCCCCTGTCTTTTCTAGCTCATTTTGAAATATGGACTTCACATTACTTCACACCAAAGATCTGCAAAGCCAGAACAAAGAAGATGAAATGCCAGGATTATCAGCAAAGGGGGCTGTTTATACACTGCACCACTTTAATGAACATACAGAACCAGCTACTTAGTCACCATGTCCTCTTATGTCCATAAACTGCTGTGCTCTGAAGAGGTCCTGTAGCTACATCCATCCAGTTCAGAGTGTTAAGGGCTTCTGGAGTCATCAAGGACAGCTCTTCATCATCACCATTCTTTTACCTTTTTTTTTCCAATCACAGGACCTGATATGTGCAAATGTAATTTTCTTTCATTTTCTCCCTGCATTTCTATTGCATACTTTATTGGTCTACACATTGCTGCCTGCTTTCATGCACAAATCTTTGGTATCCAAGGATGACTTGTTCAATTACAAACACATTGCAAAAAATCACATTTCATACTCCAAGAAATACATTCCTTTCTAGCTTTACAATTTTTTTCTCTTGCTGACTGTCATACAAAGACCAAATATCACTGAGGTGATGAGGATGAAACTGGGAAAGGTATGCTTACACTGAAATTCAGTCCCTTCCCTACCTCATCCCCCTTTCAAAACTACATTTCAATTGTAATGAAATAATCATGCCTCCTTTTTCTCTTACAGACATAGCTGCCCACTTCAGGAGACTTCAGGGAATGTTTAGTGGTCTATCTTTGAAAAATAAAATCTCATTGGGGAAAATGTGCTGAAATTGAAACATTTAAAAGCAGTTGCTGAGTTTAGATACAAAAAGCTCTGCTTTAGCAATAGGATGCAATTAACAACCTTTCTGAAAACAAACAAAAAAGCCACAAAAAGGGAAAAAGACAAAAGTGGAAATCTGCTGCCTGCTCCACAAAAATCCTTGTACTTAACTCAGTGCAGTTTCAATTAAGCACCTAAAAAAACCCCGACAGTTGAAAAAGACATCTAGGTCAGAATGTTTCACCCAGATCCCATTCACATTAAAAAAAATCATAGTCCTCATTTTTATTTCAGGTTTGTTTTCTCAGAATGGTTTAATTTTGTCAGAAGGTGCCATTTCCCCTGAAGAAACATTTCCCAGACGGGAACTATTTACAGTTCAGTAACTTCTTTCCAATGGCTGAGCTTTCCCCTGTCTACATAAGCTAGCAAAACAAAACTGCGGCCAAGATCTTCATGACGACTGATTTGTGGCTAGAATTACAAAGGACTTCAATGGATGTTGATTACAGTTTAAGTTTTTATCTGTTCAACACACCTTAAGATCAAAGTGGGCAATTTGCAGAGAGTGGAGATACTGAACACCATTAAGTATCTGTTTGAGAAATTCTGTGGCTTCCTCCTCCGTGAGAGATTCTTTTTCAGCTAAGAAGTCGAAGAGCTCCCCACCTGCAACACTTGGAGAGTAGAAGCAGAGTTATTGACAAGCTTGCTTTAACCAGTGGATTCCTTTTAGTATAGCTGTCCTCAAACCTTGAAAACCTTGAAAAGGATCCAGATGCTTTAAATGTTTCAAGTATCAGAAAAAATGATGGAAAATTACTTCATTCAATACCCAAAAGAGTTAGTAACTTCTTTCCTTCCCCTGGAAAGAATACAGTAAAAAGAGTCTTTTTACAGTAAAAAGACTATCAGACAAAAAAAGTTTAAAAAACCCAAACAAACATCGTTGACACTTTTTAAATTTAAATGAAGTAAAAGCCTCTTATTCTCTGTATGCACATTTAAAAGAATATAATTAAATATGAAGTAAAAAGACTCAAAACATACTAACACAATGGGACATGACATTATCTAGAAAAAAACCCCATGAATTGTCTCATATCAGTAAAACACCATATTTCCACACCCTCATTGAAAAATAAAAAAATTGAATCTTATTTTGAAATATTTATTGGCAGCTGTCCTACTATTTAGTTTCTAAACTCCCTAGAGCATCCAACTTTTTAAAATAGATTCTGTTTTTGAAATACTGCATTACATACAGCACCTATATTGTATTTGTACTCTAACATGATGAAACCTTTTCTACAATGAAATGTCCTTAAGACTGTTTCCAGCGAGTATTCTAGCCCCATAGCAGAAAGAAAAGAGGTAAGACAGAGTACATAAGCACATCTGGATATTTGCATTTGAGAGAGAGAGAGGAATAAAGAGAAGATGATCTTCTTCTCAGCTCAGTCAAGCAGCTCTTAACCCAGTCAACAGCATGAAGAGATACTGAAGTGATAGAACTACAGCTATTCCCAAATAACAAACACATTTCAGCTGAAGGACACATGACTGCCCACTGTGGCAAACTACTTTTCCCATCTGTGAAAGCAAGGGTACTACTTAGAAAAGTCTTAGAGATAGCAAAAATGGTCATAGTATCTCCTGTGTTTTTCATTGTAATGATATAACACAAATTCAGAAAGTGCACCCTAATTTTTATTGCTTTTCTGCAGGAAAAGAAAATAATCTGTTCATGATTTAAAGCTCTGATTATGAAACATAAGGTGGTAATTGTCATATAACAATAGGTAAATAGTTTGGGCAAATTTCTTGAAATACATTTGACTTCTTTATCATGTCTACTTTTTCAGGGGCTTAATCGGCATTATTGTAATGCAAATTGCATGAAAAGTGTATTTTAATGAGTTCTTGGAGCTTTCATTGAGCTGCCTAGACAATAATGAGAGTATTGTTTTGAGTATTATTTGTGCT
Organism: Motacilla alba alba; assembly: GCF_015832195.1. Lineage (NCBI taxonomy): Eukaryota > Metazoa > Chordata > Aves > Passeriformes > Motacillidae > Motacilla > Motacilla alba. The sequence goes on from NC_052046.1 coordinate 50,079,529, forward strand.
GTAATATTTTCTGCATGAAAGCAATTATTGAAACCAAATGCCATTAAAAGATAAGAATTATATACTGTAAGGATGAGAGGTCATTTTAATGATTTTTTTTGTTTTTGCAGAGACATTAAAATGGAATTCCTAATGATTAAATGCAACTTGTTATTTTACAGAGACTGGTCAAAAATGTCTTCCGAATGGACACATTCAGAATGCACATTCTCTCCTTGTTTGCTTCTGACTTAAAAAAAATAAAATATTTTCAGGCTAATGTCTGTATCTCTGCAGCACTGCACTGAACGGTGACATTCCTTTCCAATTATTGGGCTAAAGGCCTTAGCATTACATGAAGCTTACTTCCACATGTTTACAAGTGGATGTTGGCTGCAGTTGATGAGTGGCTGTAAACTGGAGCACAGTCTTGCCACATGAAGCAGGCAGACTCGCTGTGGCTACTACCCCAGCCATGGGCAGCTGTGGCAGCAGTCACAGCAAAACCCATCAAATGTAGGCACTCAGCATGGTTTGGCACTAGGCTAGCTATCACAGTCTGGGGAACCAGAGAAGATGGATCCTCAGCTGAGCAAGAGCTTGTAAGACTGCACCAAAAGATTGCATCTGGTCCCACTTTTCAAGCAGCTGGAAACCCTGCAAAATAGCAAAAGCTCCTGCTGGTACTTAAACCATTCCTCAGTCATCACAAATACAAGACAAGTACTCAGGAAGGCATTTGCAGCAATGGCCTCTCCAAGCACTGTGCTGGCCACCCTGCGGTCTAAAACAGACTGAGACAGTGTCACACAGGTGGTGTTATGCTTCATGGCTGGCAAAGCTTGCTCTTAACTCCCCTTGGCTTTTAAAGACAGGCAGTCTGTGAAACTTAATAGTCATCTATGATTATCACTTATCATACATATTCCTTATAGACCCCCCCCAAAAAAAAGATTTAATTCCTAAAGTTTGCAACTTTTTGAGATATCTGCACTTGTGTTAAATGAAAAGAGCCTTGTCAGTTTCTTCTTATGTGCAATTATTCTGATTCTATACTGCTGAGTACTATTATTCTGTCTTTACCACAGATTAATTGTAGTGACCTTTCTTTAATGACACACCATAAGCCTTATAATTGTGTGCAATAAAACATTATCTGTGTTTCACAAGTGATATACCTAGTGCTTGCAAATCTCAAAACCAAGTGCCAGAGAAGGTAAAAGGCTTGAAATGTTTTTTTTTTCTTTTTTAAAACTGAAAGTTCATTAGCAAAAGTGGTAGATTTTCCCAATCTGTTGTGTGCTTCTTTGATGCTTAAGTACTGTTACCCTAAGTGACTTGGCAGCCCTTGCTGAACGAGTAGGCGAGTGAGGAGGGACGAGCTGTAATGCACTCAAAGTGTTGTTCCAGAAGCAGCTGTACCCCTGTTCTGTGGGACTCTGGTGTGCCCCCTCATGTTACACATCTCACTCTTGATGTCTAGGAGGAGATCCTGTGTGGGTTCACCTCAGAGAGGGGGCTGTTGCGAATTCTCCTGCTGGTAACTCCTCAGCTGTGGGGGCGAGCTCTGAAAGCACCCTGGGGTGCTGCCATAGCTGGCAAGCACAGTGCCCATCTAGCTGCTCCTGCTGCATACTTATGGTAGAGACATAAAGCATGAGAGAAAAGGGTTTTTATAGCAATGATGAGTAAAAGGTTATACTAGCATGCATAAGGAACTTCACCTGGAAGCTCAGAAATGCCTGGCTTCCCAGAAAGGCCCCTCTGCACCAGGCAACCTCCAAAGCGAGACTCTTCTCACACGTGTCAGGCAGTGACCCATGTCCCTATGGGAGGTTGCATTTTTCAGCTTCCTCTTCATGTTTGTCAGGGGACTGCTTATTCCATACCCTTTTGCTGACTCAGGAATATCTGATGTTAAGCTGTACTACCATGGGCATACAAAAACCCATGGTATCGCTGCATGGCAATCTTCAATTGAGTCATGGAGGGTTAATATAGGTCTACACTCAACATACTTTACAAGTTTGATTTCCACAGTTAATTGACTGAAATACAATGTCCTCAGATTTACAGCAATGTCCTCACAGATTTTGTAAGTGGATTATATGTGTAGAATAACTAGATGATCTTGACTAGACCTCCAGATATCACAGATGAAGAAATTGGTTAGAAGAAGCCAGTAAAGACACTGGCTGTATAAGCTATTGCAGCCTTCACATGCCTCCTAAAATGCTATTGGGTTGTCGAGTCTAGTCCTGTGCCTCAGCCAGTGTAACAGAGTCCCACAATACATAAACACTGCATGTTTTTGTAAACCAGTCACCTTCAAAGTAGAGCCAGAAGGCAAAGAGAGAGCCCTATTCCACCAATGTGGATATCTCATCTCACACACAGAACCAGGGTTAATCTAAAGAAGGTGGCACAGGTAATTTCAACCATCAGCCCCTTTGACTGGTCTTTATGAACATCATCTTCTTCCAAGAAGCACACTGTTTCCACCTCCATTACAATGGGCCCTTGTTTCTAAATCAGCTTTGGGGATGCTGATGCACAAACACTCTGCTGAAATCTGACAGAAACCAGACCATTGTGTGGGTTTCCCAAGCCACACAAATTGGCTCCTACCCTGCCTTTGGGCCTCTACAGAGGGGCCCACAAAACCAACATCTAAAAGACTGCTGCCCCCAACCACCAACTGGATAAAGATGCTTCCTGAAGGGAGCAGAGGCAAGAGGTTCACCAAGCACATTTTCCTGTAGAGGACTTTGGAGTAGCTCCACCTGGTATCCCCAAGAAGCACAGAGGTTTTCTCTGTCAATTTCTCAGTTTGCTGGTAGGAATTACCAGACAGCTTCCTGATCAATTCTTCCGTGCCCTAAGACAACTCTAAATGTCAAAATGCCGGTACATAAAGGATGGACAGCAACCTATTAATAGAGAAACTTAATTACAAGTCAAGTCAAGTCATTCCTTTATGTCTGCAAAGCCTCCATGTTCTCCTTCACATACTGTTTTCCCTTAAATCTTTAATTCATTAATGTTCCTGTATAAAACCATTCTGTTTACATTTAAATTTAGTAATAATTTTGCAGTCATAATATGGTGTTCAAATGTCATGCTCAATAAAATAAGAGTTTGTGCTTTGTGGCAGTCACATCTTAATTCTAATTCTAATGCATTATTGATCATGTTATAACACAGAAAGTTATAAGGGCTGAGAAAATCTGTTTCATCATTATAACACAACCTTTTACATTGTTTTAAAGGAGCAGAGCATGTTTTTAGAAGTAATTTGTATAAACATTTTCACAAAGAGCAAAGCTGGTATGTGTTATTTCACTGATACTTCTAGGCAGAAGTGCTATCTTTCCTGAAATGAGAGAAGTAAATTAAAGCTTTCAGCTGACTGTGTTCTTTCTTACAAAACGCAATAGTGGTAAAAGCATTTCCCAGCCTCCCCAAAGGAAGGTTGACAGATGTGATTGCAACCCACACACCTCCCTCTGGGAAATAAAATACATCACGCCCATGGAAAAAGGATTTCTATATAGTACTTCTGCAAGTTGCCAGGCTTTCTTAACTATGAAACAGAACTATTACCAGATCTCAGAGGAAGTCATTATGGGAACCTACTCAGGGAACTTAGAATCAATTAACCTTCAAAGTCAGCATGGTCACCTCGTAATGACTCAGTCATATGCTATGATCATAATATGCTTATTATGCAAGAGCACCTAAATGATAATTAATGATTATCTAAGGATTTCTAATGAATTTTAAAATCTACAAACGAACCCTAAAATCTAGGCCCAAACCCCTTGAAGAAACATTTATCTTGCTTAGATTTCAAAACAACATAAACTAAGTTAAAGAAGCATGCCATCAATTTATTCCAGTTTTAAAACAGATGCAATCTGATAAATAACCTGAATTCTTCTCTAGTCCAAACATTTATTCAGTCAACTTGTAAAAGAAATGTTTTCCCTAGGAATTCTGTGGTCAAATGTGTCTTGTATGACATGTAGTCATGCAGTTGTCAGCCCAAGACTAGACTCATATATTATTACTTCTGTTTTACATAAGAATTAGGGGGTTTGCATCCACTTCATTTCACTGCCTTTATGAATCGTGCAGTTACCAACCCACTCCTCAGAAGTACAAAGTGTACCAAACATTCTGAAACAGCGGAACAGGGCTGCTAGCTCATTAAATTACCTACTGGCTGAACAACATTACACTTCAATTTTTCTTTATCTAGCTACCAGAAAAATGAAGACATGTTCCAGCATCACCACACCTTTTCATTTTCATTTGTCCAGCTGCTGTTAGAGACATCAATTGTCATGAAATCCTCTCTTTAGTGTGCCTAAATTCTTCAGTTATACTGAACAAGAAGCATTGGCTTCAATGGCCAGCCAGAACACACACACCAAAACCTGGATTATAATTTAAGCAGTTAAGTCCTGCACAAGGGGGGGGTTGGGTGGGAGGGGGCATGAGCAGTCCTGTGAATCTTTTCTGCACTCAAGCACCACTGGTATTTAGGTTTTCATCACTGAAGTTCCTGAAGTGCCCCATGCATACAGCAGGTGGCTGTTACCTTGGCCCAGAAGAGCGCCTTAGTATTTTGATCTCATCTACAACATTCACGTTTAATAAACGAGGAGCATTCAGGTTTAGCAAACAAGAGGGGCAATGATTTTGCTCAGGGATTGCAGCACACAGAAACCAATCCTCCCTTTGAGACCTGCTCACTGTGGCAGAGTCACACCAGCTCTCGAGCCTGTCCTGTCAGCCCTGTCAAGCCTTTGTTCCAATTTGTCTACATATTCTCTGTGGATCTATCTGTGGGCCTGGAATTTAGGATTTTGAAATCCAAAGGTGGCACAAGATCTACAAATTAGTATCACAGGGTTTGCTAACTGCCTGCTACATGCCAGAAGCACCAAATATTTAATCCTCCTCTCAAATTTCAGTGCAAAAGCCACTTGATAATAATGTTTCTATTTACTTATAGGTAAAATTTACAAAAAATCTCAGAGGTATTTCTATCAAAAGACAACTAAAAATTAAGGAAGCTCTGTGAAGACTTCAAGCTTCTCTGGAAGACAGGCCTTAATTCTCTTCTTGAGCCTAACTGTAAAAAGTTAAATTAAAGCCTCAATAAGATAGAAGAGGAATTTAAAGAGTTCACAGTTACTTGCTCTTATTTGCTCTTCGATTATCAATGAATGAAATTGTCATAATTTTTTACACAAGGATCTATCATCCTCTTTTTGCATTGTTCTGTTTTGATTAACAATATGAAGCTACCACCAAAGCAGAAAGTCAGAGACAGTGTGAGGCACAGAACTAAGTCTAAAATAAAGTTTATGCTTTCAAATGAAGCATAAATCCTAGTATTTAATGCACAAATGCTTCTAATACTTTCAAAACTTTCTATGTTTTAAACATTTATAAAACAGATAATTGTCACTCAGAACCATGCTACAAGAGATAACCATCTTAAATTAAGATTTCAAATTCAGAAACGAAGTTATGTTTTTTGCAGAGAAAAGTATGAATATCTAAATCCACACTACCAAGTAAAAAGAGTCAGGTATTGTTATCACACCATTTTTAAAAAATAGACCACCTGCATTGCTTTTGTGAATTTTAAGGAATGACTGTACAATATAGGATGAAAATATTTCTTTTTTGTGTTGCAGCAAGAAACCATAACCAAGGCTCCACAGAGAACCACAAACTGAGTATATTTTATGTCTGTAGTCTAAATAGAGACCTAATAAAGTGGAAGAGAAAATAAAATGGAAGAGAGAAATTACGCAACCAAGGCCAGAAAAAGGGGAACCAAGTAGGTGCAAAACTTGCTTGAGGAAAAAAAATAATTATCACTGCAGAGACATATGTGTTTTCTAGTCTGTGAAGTCTGAAAAAAATAATGGCTTCAGCAGAGCTCAGTAGAAATAGCTTAGTACAGCTAACATATAACAAACTCTAATAGCTGCAGCTGGATAGAAAAATGTACTGTGAAACTCTGACTAATTCAATTATTTGTGTGATAAAAGCAAAAAAAAAAAGAAAACTATTTTAAGTTAGATGAGGAAAAGACAGTGGCTTCCAGTTTGTAAGTAATATGCATAACATTCCTTTCAAGATGACAAGAGTCCATAGAGTGGGAATTTAAAAGGTTATTTCCAAGTCAAGAAAGGAGACATTTGTCACTAAAACCTAGAGTTATAAAAATACATCTAAATGTTCTAAATATACCAAAAGACTCCAATAAAACTCATGCTTGTCTCTGGCTGCTGAATCTTTTAAGGAATGATTTGGGTTTAAAAGTTTCATAAATTAAATGTTTCATAGAACTTGGGTTTTGTTTTTTTTTTTTTTTGTAAATCAGTTTCCTGATATGAAGAAGTTCAAAGAAAAACTTCCAAATACCTTTGTGGATAAAGTAGCTCTGTTTTGTATTCGGTGCTGTGAGGACCTACTTGGCCACTGAAATAATTAACCAACTGCCCACATATTCCTGCATATAAATAATGACCTTGAATAGAATCAGAGAATGGTATGTGTTGGAAGGGACCTTAAAGATCACCAAGCTTCAACTCCCCTGCCATGGGCAGGGTGACCTCTCACTAGTCCAGCTGCTCAGAGCTCCATCCAGCCTGGCCTTGAGCACTTCCAGGAATGGAGATTCATAACTTTCTCCAGGCAACCTGTTCCAGTGCCTCGCCATCCTCACAATTAAGAATTTCTTCCTAATATCCAATCTGAGTATACCATCTTTCAAAGTGATGCCATTCCCTCTTGTTCAGTCAATTGCTCACCTCTGAGAAACTGCCAATTAGTAAGGCAGAAAAATGTTTAGGAGGCTGTATGCAATACAGCAAAGCTCTTGCTGAAGCAGAAAATAAAAATCAATAGTGAACAGGCCATAGACCCTGCTGCCCTGGGACCATGCATGTTGACATATGGCAACAGAAGGGCAGCTGTGGTTGCTCAATTATACAAAATTGTGTCTCTGTGTGGTACACTGCCTCATAATTGCAGTCAGAACAGAACACAAGTGCCAGGAAATATACTATGATCTAATCTAAATGAAAAATGGACACTTAGGGTAGATTCTGAAGATAGAGAAACAGGTTATTTAATGAGATTTCAGCTTTATTTCTGTTTGTATGAAATTGCTCTGTAAGAACACAGACTGTCAAGAGGGTATGTCCCTAGGCAAAATGTGAATATTAGAATGTTAGAGAAAAAGGATTACATATTTAATGTCTAAGCATGTGATTAAAATGACAATCCTGTCTATTCAATAGCTTTATGTAACATCACAGTGATTTTGAGAACTACAAAACTTTGTAGCAGTTAGCATATTCAAGTTTACAAAGGGATTGCTAACATCATCTTTTCCTTTTTGACTGTCTAAATAAATAAATGCATTACCTTTGTGATATCCAAAATAGCACTTCTTCAATTGAAAGAATCACAAAGCAGTTTGGAAAAGTGAAAAAACCAAAAAATCTCTGATTGAAACTATATAGGGATTGCTCACCTCAGAAAACAATTACCTGAATTGCAATACAAATAATTAGCTGAGCTTCATGACATCAAGCTTATGAAATATGCAGATTGTCATTCTTCTGCTCAATGGACAGTGGTGGTTACACTGACACATACACAGCAACCTTGCTGCCAACAGAGCTCCCATTCCATGTGCGAAGTGGGGGTGGGGTGGGGTAGTCCCATTCCTCCTACCACTGCCATGATTCCCAAGTCTCCCTCACAGCTTTCAAGTACAGACACTGGCCCGATTTCATTTGCACAGATTTCAGAGCAGAAGGAGCTGCAGAAGCAGCAATACTCTGACAGTATGGTTGTAGAGCAAGAGAACATGAGAGTTAGTATCAAGTAGGGAGAGGAAGAAGTATCTCACTAATTTTGCTGCGTATTCACATCACACTTCAAAGAATTCTGAACAAAACCCAGAAATAGTAAGAATATAAGGAACTTCTACTTTATACTGGATGATAATTTAGTTTGGAAAAAAATACTTGTTTAAATTATCCACATTTGGCAAACTAAAGCAAGTGTATACAACTGGAACTAAAAAACCAAGCCAGACTGCAACTAGTACAATAAAATATCACATGCTGGACTAGAAGTGTAAAAATATGTTTGTATAAACCTAAGAAAGTAGTATCATGCATACATAAACCATAGAAAAAATGGAACTCCAAAAGCTACATCCCAGTTTTCTTTTTAAATCTATACCATAAATGTACATGTTACTGAAATCATGCAACACCGAAGTACCTTTATAAAGTGGAAATACCATTTATCAAAGCTAGTAAACAGGAAGACAAAACCTGCACAAGAAAAACCAAATGAACAGCCCACAAAAAGACACAAGTGCTGCCCAAGAGTCTGGTACCAAGTCTTCTGCATGCATGAATTTCTTACTGTACAACATGGTTAACTGATACTGAGCAGGTATGGCAAAAATAATATGCCATCTGTGTAAAGATATACACATTCCAGCAGCACCACTGACAAACTCTTAACAGGTGACTAATGCTTAACTCCTACAATTGCAGTCTTTGAAGAACCAGAAGCCAGACTTTAAAAAATGGAGAAGTAGTTTCTGCTGACATATTTAGCTCAGTCTATTAGCAATGACATTGGATGAAAAATTGGGAACTAAATCAGTATGAAACAGTGTGGAAGTTCAGTTCTCATATCATCAAGAGAGAACTGGGAAAATTCTGTTCTATGTGGTTTAGAAAAAGGCATTCACTGAGGCCACTTTACACCAACACAAAACACAGTGAAATTTCCTAAACTAATCACAACTTAGAATCTCTATTTTCCTGTGCTCTGATCTTCAAATCAGTGTATTTAGTTCCAGGCTATTCTTTTGGATCCATTACATCAACAGTGATTAAAGTAAAAAGCAGAAAAAAAGAAATACTAAATATGCTGATTTAAAAAAAATTAAAAAAAAAGACTTTGTAGTGCATTCAGAGTGAAAACCGTGTGGAAATCAGGAAACTATTACACTGACTAAAACCTGAAGATTTCTAAGCCTATTACCTATTTTTTTTTTAGGTGATAATGAACTCCCATTAAATCAGTGCAATTCTCAAAGTCTCTGTTTTTAAAAACGAAAGAAACAAATATTCTCCTACAAGTGCGTGGGTCTCTAGAGTTACTTACAGCTCCAGAATAAGAATGACATCTGTTTTGCTCTCATAGACATCATGAAGCGTAATCACATTGGGATGCCGAATCTCTTTCAGTATGCCAACTTCTCGTTCGATATCTTCCCGGCTCACTCCACGACGGCTGGATTTTGTTCTCCTTTTCTTGATGAATTTTGCTGCAAACTGCTGGCCCGTACTTTTCTCGCGGCATTTCTTCACTACGGCAAACTGGCCACTAAAAAACAAAGAGAAGACAAGGATTCAGTTAAAGACAATTCAGAATTAAGAGTAGCCTGTTTACTGTGGTGGGGGAAATCAGCTTTTAACTCTGCCCGACCTAAGTATATCACTGTTTCTTATGCCATCTAAAATAACACTTGAAGAAAACCTAGAAGAGGCAGGAAAAGTAATTTAAGATATAGCTTTTGCATCACACAAATGTACACATTTCAGCACATCAGTAAGTAAATGGTAACACCTTATCAGTGAGGACCACTGGATTTTTGACAAATATGTGCACTGGGGATTACTGGGCAAAAGTAATGGTTTCTGACTTTCTCCTCCCATATGCTTGTTGAATATTTTTTCTTTGTTCTGCAGCTGGGGCAATTCGTAGTTTCTTACAATCTACGTGATTTGTCAATATTCACTTAATTCTATATATATTCTATCCTCAAGTTTGTTTTTTAAAAAGTTTTAAAACAAAACTTTGTTTCATGACACTGCTTTGGATTTTGAAAGCACTGACTGAATACAGTAGATCAAGAATTACTCATCTTGTTAAGTGCAAGTTTGAAGAGGAGAGAAGTACCAAGGCACTGAGAAACAAAACCTGTGTTTGAATTACAAACCAGAAGAAACTCCAGGAAGCTGCTGACTCCAGCACACCATCACTGATGTACAAGGCTGCTGTTGCTAGATGTACACACTGATCTAGATCAGAAATCTCCAGGAGCCTAATGTTGATTTAAAGAAAGAACAGGATTTCTAGAACTGTTTTTCCTTTAAGTTTCCCTAATCTCTTGTTGAGCATTCTCAGGAAATTCTGTTCCTGCTTTTTTCACCATTTGAAGGAATCATAGAATTACAGAATGATACTAAGGAGAACATTTTTTGAAGTTAGCCTACCCTGTTAACTGAAGATCTGTTCTCTAAAGCAGATTTAGAACAGCAATTAAATCAGAGCTAGCCCTAAAAGGTTTGACTACTTGAACAGCCATATAGCACTCAGAGCTACACATTTAATGCTGCCATTACTATTCTGATCCCACATAGTACCCTGAGTGACACACTGTCTTGACCTGGGACATGCAGTTGGGCAAAGCTAAATGACTGTCACTCGTGGAAGGGCAGGGCAAAGACAGAACCTCTCATTTGAACTCTTAGAAAGACACTCTAAAGTAGCCACCACCATCTGAGAAATCTTTGAATGTAGCCACGGGTAGTGAGAGAAGTAAACTTTGAGAGAAGTCTTAAACCCAAACAGTCTTAAATTGAGGTTTATATTTGTTTCAGTATTATGATCACTATTCAAGTTTCATTCTTCATTGTTTAATGAAATAAATTCATGAACTTGTGAGAAGATGTTATATTGCATGAAAAATTACTTTGCCTTAAAAAATTACTGGCCCCAATTCCATAAAAAGTTTCCAAGGATCAGATTTCCATACATATTTCCCCACATTATTATTATAAACTGAAGTGGACAGAGCATTGCTTTAGACCACACCATATCCTCTTCTCCATCACACACAGGCTGGAAGACCAGCTTCTCTTGCCCGGACCTGGCCTGCTAGTGTAATCAGAGATGCTCTTTGACATGTAAGATTTTCAAATATGACTGAAAGAGAAAGCACAGACCTCCGGAATACCTGTGTCATCTTAAACTGACAGCAGAGAGCTAGACACGGTGTCCTAAGGTCATCAGCCTTCTCTGCCTGGTTCAGTCCAATTTCACAAAAATTGAGCTTGATCTCCAAGGTCTGAGAAATTTTGCACTGCCAGAGTAGAGTTATTTGCACTGCTGAATTGAAAACACAGCCTTTCTGGCTCTTGCTTCCAGTGAGAAAAGCAAGTGATTGTCTCTCACTCTCCCCCACAGCATGCACATCTCCACAGAGATACAAAGCTTTATTTAAAAAGCAGCCAGTTTTGCAGAAAATTCACAGTTTCAGAGAAACAACTAAGTGGAGTAGTAGACAGATCCAGACATCATCACAACTCCAAACAGCTACTTAAGCTCATGGATCATAAGGAAGTCAAAAGCTGCTGTTTGTCTTTTGACCACCTGGCTGGCTTTCAGGCTGGAAGTCTAAAATGCCGGATAGAGGAAGAAGAATATTTCTGGTTATGATTCATCCACAGGCTTGAATGCTGCATGGCTAATCACTTATCGATGCGCAGCCTCTAAGTTTTGCAAAAGCTACTGCTTCTCTGTGGAAAATCAACAAAACAAACAAACAAACCCAAACAAAAACCCAAAACAAACAAACAAACAAAAAACCCTGCCCCCCACCCATTCTCACCCCAACCCTCCCACAATCCCTACACAATCCTTACAATGCAAATTAAACAAACCCAAAAACAAAAACCCCCAAAATATAGTATTAAAACCAAAATGACATCTAACATCATGTCTGGAGTAAAAAAGGAAAAACATAAATCTGAACGACACAGACATACAATATATTCTGATATCCAAGAAGATTTAATTATAAAATTTGGTGGCAGTTAAGAGTTGTCTGTGTTTTACTGACATGATGATTTTTACATAGTATTATGCATATTTGAATTACATGATTCCCCAAAGCCACTTCATGCTTCCAATGCCTTTAAGGCTAAGACTGTTTAATCTTATTTTGGCAATGGATCAACTATGATGTTACAGCATGAGGTTGATGTCCTGGAATAAAGGGGGCTACATAAGACAACTAGATCTCCTTTCTCCTGAGATATGCCATTTATTTTTTCAGCCATTCACTATTTTCTCTGTCCACAACAACCTGTTGGAAGGATGCCCTGATCTATCACTATTCAATATAACAGTGTTATCAGAAGTCCAATACATTGTTTAAAACATGATTTTAAAGATTGGTCTCATCTACGGTTTAACAGGAGGTGAAGCTCCCAAAATCTTTGACACTGCTCAAGACTGTAAGAAGTTTATCAGTTAACAGGTATTGTGAGTAAGTGCCAGTTATACACCAAATAACCTTCTTATTGTTGCTGTTGTGGTATTTATTCAGCACACAACTGCACAATTAGCTGCTTGTTATTAAACGCTGTACACGCAGATCACACTTAAGCTGCAATCAAAGGGGCTGTTTCATTCCTGTGATCCCTAAGCCACACCATTTTACAACTCTCTCTAAACTCCTGTTTTAAAAGCAGAAGAGATGTGTAAATCAAAAGGTAATTTACTGGGCTTCCCCTTACAGAACTGCAGCGACAAGCTGATATAAATCAGCTTTGCACATATAACACTCATTGAATATCCAGTAATATCTTCCCAAAGATCCTACATTTTCAGATTCAGCATTCATTCATACAGCATTCGCAAAGCCAGGAAAGTCCTTTAGTTCTTTAAGTTTCCTTGCTTTTGTAGGTTTGATTTAAAGTGCATGGAGTCAAAAAATGACTACCATTTTAGAAGAAAATTACACTAACCACCCTGCACCCTCTCCCTGAAGTAAATCAGAAATTCAGACTTAATAGAGTATCTGACATCACTCTTTTTCCACATAGCAGGATCAGGTTAAACAGCAAGGCAGGATGACAGCTTGATGTAAGAACAAATACTTCTGCTAATAATACTAATTTGTTTTGTGATCTTGTAATCCTTAACTTAACCAGCCCTTAATTACTACCTTAAACCTACTCTTTTTGGGACACTTGGCATACATCCACATCCACTGATTTTTCAGACTCACTTCAGAACAAGTACTTACCCATTACCTAATCATGACATTTCTGCATCCTTTTTACATCATGAGACACACTGCCCTTTACAACAAATATATGTATAAGCAAAAGTTAATGCAGATAGGGGGTGGAAGCACCAACAAACCCCCATATGTCAACCTGTATTGGTCCTTGCTTAGTGGAATCACAAAACAACTACTCATCAGCATGAATTAAGGAAAGTTTTAAATACAGATACATCTGGTTTAGAATCAAAGGGAAAACACAAAAGAGTACTTCCGTTTTTCCCACAAGGATGATGACAGTGATTAGGGGTGGCAGATACTCTGTATTCTTCCCCACTCCCAGCCATCTGCACCCGCTCTTCCCAGGTAGTTTGTTCTTTGAGGAGTAAAACTCTTGCTCCAAGAACCCGGTGAAAGAGTTCTAAGCTGGACACAGAGTTGGCCAAATAACCCTCAGGGATCAATTTTCTAGTAGTTATTGCCACAACAGATCAAGAATGGGGCAATTTTCCATGCCATCTTCTGAAGACTGCATTCAAAAGTTTAATGGGAGCAGGAAATAGGAGTAAGGAAAAGGCATTAAGTTGCCATCAGAGTAATAAGATGCCTTGGTATGTTTCTGACATGCAGGCATTTTCCTTGAATTAAAAAATTTGATATACAGTACACAACTCGGAAAATATAATGTACTGAGATTCAACTACTTTTACTATTTGTTTGACTACTTTCCTTTTTAAAATTACACTAATCCTACAGAAAGAGTTTTACATAATACTATTAGATTAGCCTGTGAAAGAAACTGCAACTCAACCATGGGGCCACTTGTTCCCTCCAACAGAGCACCTATGAGCACACTGCACACACTTATGTCTTTCCTCAGAGATCTGCTGCATGGAAGGCCAATGGACCAGGGGATGTGCAGCCCCAGGAGCACTCTAGCATCAGTCAGCCCTGTCAGCAACCACAGCTATCCATTACTGTCTGTCACCAAAGGCATCTGACCTGCTTCTGCTAAGAAGGTTAGCTCTCACAAAACTTGCTGATGAGGCAGCAGTGTCCAAGTCTTTTTCAAAGAAAAGGAACACTTGTCCACAAGCTTGACCACTTGGCAATGTGAAGGGACAGCATCTATATACCTGACAGGAGAAGAAGCTGGAAGCACCTGAAGCCTCTTAATCACTATTAACTTGTTTCAGGCTGCATATAAACAGTTGGAAAGGGCAAGGTGACCATAGCATAACAGAAGTAGTAATTTTAGGAGTCACACAAAAAAAGGCAATACTAAAGAAAAGAAAAAAATGAGAAGTTAAACATGATACAGTATTTAAGCTAAAGAGAAAATACTCCTCAAATTATATATGAGTGACTAAGCAGAAGAATAAACCAGCTGGAAAGTGATGGTGGACCACAGAGATCACTGTTAAAAGCTGGCTATTTCAAGTACTACTAATACAGAAAAGCAAACATAAGGGTTTAACTAGATCTGACCGTGGAACAATAAAAAGTTGAGTGCTGCAAGTACACAGGCAGGAGAGGAACATGTGTTAGGCAATTGTGCAGAACATTCCCAACAGGTGCACAGTTAAAATGAAATTGCAATTTACACCCATCAATAAAATGCATGCTGATACGCTTTCCTTAGAAATATTTTGGAAAAGCAGCAAACATGAAAAGAACAGCAAGGAAGGGGAAGCAACGGGAAAAACTAGACAAATTTATAAAAAACCCAAGTGTACAAACACCTGGTATTTCTGACTTCTGGCAACTCCCAACTTCCAAATTCCTTGTTATGCACAGATGAATTTATATACTTATAATATCCACATCCTTTTAAGTTATTTTTCTTTATTTCTGACTTAAAATAAATTTTGGTGTCTAATTACCAAGTTCCAAAAGTACCAAGATTCCACCATAGAGACTCAATGTATGTATGTGATGGTAAGTTTGATTATCCTTCACAATGAATACATCAAATATTTAATTTAAAGTTATTTTCCAAAAATATGCAAAGTATAAAAAAATAATTCTTCCTTTATGTAATACTTTAAATGAAAAAACACCAACTTTCAAAAGGAAATCTATTATTACTATATAATTTATTTAGAC
Organism: Motacilla alba alba; assembly: GCF_015832195.1. Lineage (NCBI taxonomy): Eukaryota > Metazoa > Chordata > Aves > Passeriformes > Motacillidae > Motacilla > Motacilla alba. The sequence continues at coordinate 50,094,752 of NC_052046.1, forward strand.
ACCTTTTTGTCTCTATACATCAACTGAAACTTCTGTTGTACCATCTATTCAAATCCAGTTGGAACACTGTAACAGTTAACTTAAAAATTAAATTAATAGAAGCATTTTTAGAGTATCTAAGACATGACAACATGAAGCAGTCAGAACTAGAGGTTTCAAGCAGTGTAAGAAGCAGGTGGGCTAAGTCAAATTTTTAAACATATTTATAGACTAAACTGCATACCATAACTTTGTGTAATTGAATGGCAATCAGGTACCTCTTCCCAGCCCCTCCATGCTGTGATGGGGAGGAGAATCAGGAAAAAAACCAAAACCTCAAGGGTTAAAAAGAAAACAGTTTAATAGCTGCAATTATATTAAAAATACTAATAAAATCAATTATAGCAACAGTAACAATAGAAAGAAGGAGGTGAGAGAGAGAGAGAGAGAGAGAGAGGAATAAAACCCGAGAGAGAAGAATAAAATCCAAGAGAGAAAAGCAATGCACAATACAATAGCTCAGCACACACCGATGTCCAAATCCATCCCCCAGCAATGACTCCCTCTGTCTTATTATAAACTCCTCCTGGATTATATATTGGGTATGATTTTCATGGTATGGTATATAACACGGCGCAAAATTTGCCAGTTTGGGTCAGTTGTCCTGGCTGAGCACACTCTCCCAGCTTCTTGTGCAGCTGCTGACTGGCAGAGCACTGGAAGAGGAAAAGTCCTTGCCTTAAGGTAGGCACTACAGAGGAGCAACAGAAACCTCAGTGTGTTACCAACATTATTCTCATGCTAAATCCAAACCACAGCACTGTAAGTGCTACTTAGAATAGAACTAACTCTATTACAGCTGAAATCAGATACAAAGAAGTAGAGAATTTGTCCAATTTATTAATTTCCCCAATGTTTTAAAGCTTGTGCCTCATATTTTTGTGGTTTGGGTATTTTAAAAACAAATCATGCCTTTTAGTTATGTATTTATATCCTGTAGAAATTGTCTTGTGCTGTCAACCTCAGCGCATTATACTGATGAAATTGGCAGATTCTGTTGCTCTGCTGAGTTCTTTAATTTCATTTGGTTGCTAACAGACTTCTCTAGATGTTTGCTAAGCTTACAGAAAAGTGACTTTCTTCACTGTTTTCTCAGATACCCAGAAGAGCCACTAGTTCTAATGCATGACAGAAGAGCATGATAAAAAAATTATGACAGATCTAAATAAGGTATCTCAGAAAAATATATATTGTTTACTGGTTTTTATTATTATTTCTTAAATGCTTCGTATTATTTCAAGAAGTGTATGAAAAATTTTAGTGGAATAGTTATATTGGAGATGAGGAAGAAGGGAAAAAGTGATTAAAAGACAGGAGACTATTACTTTGTCCATGTACAGATATGCATGTGTCTGCAGTACTGAGTGGTACAAAGTATTTTAATTCTTCACTGTGAGGGTGGTTTATCACAGAATTAAAGTGCTTTTTGTGCCACACATTAAAAAAGGCAAGTGCCTGCCATTGCCAAGGCTCCCTATGGAGCCCATTTATCCATTTATGGATTTGGTCAAGATCACATCTCACTGAACACAACTCCTCAGTACAGTAATTAGTTAAGCATGAGCAGATTAATCAGATTGCTCTGGATGACCCAGAGAGAAGGGGATGAAGAAAGACAGCTACATACTGTGCCTCGATGTAGAAAGTAAGACCAAGCATGCCTGTAGTACAACTTTCTATGTCCCTTCCCCAGCAGCCTCACCTGAAGATCGGCATCTGCTCAGGATTTTCTTATTCCACTGAGAGAACCACGATAGAGTTTTTCCAACATACTTAAAGTCAAACAAGTTAAACAGTTGGAGCATGAATAGATGCACACTCCTGTGCATACATTTGCTGAGCTGAAGAGCACTTATTAACTAGCACAGGCCATCAGGCAGAGATGAGGCTCCTGTATCAGCAATTTGGCAGTAAACATCAATTGCAGATGACTGAAGAATTCTTCGCATTTACAAATAAGAAGCTTAGAAATAATGCAATCTCGTGATTAGGCTGAACTTCATAAAGTAGCATATATATACATATACATACATATAATGTATACAGTATCTCTGTATACATTACTATGAGGATTTTAAACACAGGATAAAAAAATGAATGGATGATATTTTGAGATTATATTTTGTTTACTGTTTATTTTATACACACTATATTGTGAAGCAAATAGATATTTGATACATTTTATCCTAAGAAGTAACTGAGTTTCTGTCCTCGAAAAGGGTTTTAATTAGATACATAGCACCTTAAAAAATAAATTTAAAGTCAAAATGCCTGCAATATTTTCATCTTGCTGCTATAGTTTGTCTGAAGGGAAATTCATAGCCCTTGCCAAGTATGGCTGCTACGTTACCAGAGGAGAATGCAGTCCTCTCTTTTATCCAAAGAAAGTGCCTTCACATTTTTTCCTTTTAAAAATGGCTTCATTTCAACTCACAGTTCAAAACAGAATAGGATTTCAGTGAAATCCTGTGTTCTGACTGGGTTATACCAATTCTCTCCATGGAGCAACAAGTAGATCTGCTCAGTGTGATTCCCAAGTGTTGGCAGGTGACCTTGAAGGGGGGAGAAGAGTGGAAGGAATTATGAATAGTAGAGTCAGAGATGCTTTATTATGTGATTCAATGTGAAAATAGCTATAAAATCACTTGAAGAAAGTGATGTAAGTTCCGTTTCTGTTCAGAAGAAATGGTTAAAAGGGGAAGAATGGCAAGGAAGATGGTGGATTCACTCCAGCTGGAAATGCCAAGGCCTAGAGAATAAACAGTGTGGGAAACCATATATTAAACCTACTGCTGTTTATCCTGTATCTGTTTGGAGAAGTAGAATGTCTGTGTAGAGATAACATAAGTGTTTACAGAGAGTTGTGGGCCCTACCTCAGACATGCTTCAGCTCCCTGTTGGGAGAAAGATCAAAGCAGAGACCATAAAAAGCACAGGGAGATCACAGCATAGTGCTAAACTACGTGTGCTCAGGTCCTGGATAAACGGGCACAGCAGCAGCCCCGCCACCCGCTAGGGTTGGACTGAGCCTGATGGTGCCTGTGCCCTCACTTGCATCTCTGCTGCCCAGCCTTGTTTCAGGATCCTCCAGTTAGCAAGGTAATCGAGGAAACTTATTCTTTGCATTTCAGCTGCGGGTTTTTTGTGGTTGTTCTGGTCACCTGCGTGCATTGATTAACAGTTCAAAACAGAAATAATTTGTATTTCCTTAAATAGTTCAATCCCTTGAATTTAATTAGATGTGGCTGAACTGTGGTTTGCTTCACCTCTTTAAAGGAATGTTTAAGTAAGTCATGATGCATCACACATTAATAGAACCATAGAATAGTTTGGGTTGGAAGGGATCTTAAACATTAAGTTCCAACTCCGCTGCAATGGGCAGGGACACCTCCCACTAAACCAGATTGCTCAAAGCTCCATCCAGCTTGGCACTGAACACTTTCAGGCATGGGGCATCCACAACTTCTCTGGTCAGCCAGTTCCTCCAGTGCCTCACCACCCTCACAGTTAAGAATTTCTTCCAAATATCTACTCTAGGAATTCTTTCTTTCAGCTTAAAGCCATTCCTCTTGTTTTATCACTACATGCCCTTGTGAAAAATCCCTCTCCAGCCTTTCTCTAAGCCCCCTTCAGCTATTGAAAAGCTGCTGTAATGTCCCTGCAGAACCTTCTCTTTTCCAGGCTGAACAGCCCCAACAGACTCTCTCAGTCTGTCAGTATATAGTCTGGCATTACAGTATAGGAACAAGTAAATGATGTTCAATCACAATATAAGAAAGACATTCAGCTATTAGAGATTGTCCAAAGGAGGGCCATGAGGATGGAGAAGGGCCTTGAGGGGGAGCTGAATGATGATCAGCTGAGGCCACTTGGTCTGTTCAGCCTAGAAGAGACTGAGGACAGACCTCATTGCAGTTATAACTTCCTCAGGAAGGAAAGAGGAGAGGCAGGCACTGATCTCTCCTCCGTGGTGACCAGTGACAGGACCTTCAGGTCTGAAGCTATGTCTGGGGAGGTTGCATATCAGGAGGGTGTTTGGGCCCTGGAACAGGCTCCCTCAGGGCTGTAGTCACAGCACCAGCCTGACAGAGTTCCAGAAGCATTTAACAACACTCAGGCACGTATGGTGTTTTTTGCAGATGTCCTGTGCAGGGCCTGGAGCTGGACTCAATGATCCTGATAGGTCATTTCCAACTCAGCATAGTATATGCATCCATGAACATTATTAATGTTCAAGACCCTTTCTACTGCCAAAGGCAAAGATATTAAACTACAACAAAGCATTAAAACAGAAACATGTGTCACAAATTAAATATAAACAAATCATCAGAACATCACCTCTGAAGAATTTATTTGCATTGAACTCAAATTTATCTCTATTTAAAGATACCATTGCTCAAAAGAATGAAGAAGAGGAATATGGGGGTTACAGCAAAGAACGGAAAGCTCTGTTTTCCAATATGTACAGAATTTCAACAAATATTCATTATCTAAACTGCCATAATTTTACAAGCATGCAATTTTGAGACAGTCAAGGATCATGAAGCCATTTCATAATTGTTTAAAAATATTAGACAATGAACTTTGCCTAGGACTTTAAATATGAGTTAACATACATAAACTCAAGTTGGCAGGTAACAACTCAATAATGTAACAGAAATTTCATTAAGCCCTTCAGAAACCACTTGCTCAAAAGAAAATGCTGTGTGAGAAAGATTCTGCCTAAATTTTGTATTTCTATGTGCTTCATTAGTTAGTCTTAAAAGTCAGGTTAGCATTTGTATTGACTTTTCATTTTTTTTAAGGGCAAGAAGAACTTTCAATGACTCAATTTCCCTCAATTTAGATAACTGTAAAATTAATTTGATTTCTGTTTTCCCAAGTTGTCTTCAAACTTCTTATGACAATAAAAACAAGCTTTATCATTTTCTTTTTCATATTCAATGAGAGAGTTCAATGTAAAACTCATGTGCAAAGTAAATTAAAAAAACCCACACATGAAATCATTGCCTTATGATTAAGACATGACAGAGCTTCATACAAAATGCTATCTAAAAGTGTAAAACTTAATGCCACTGAATACACGATAAGATTTAAGAAATCACACAGAATTCTTCAGACTATTTCTCTGGGTAGATTTCTCTTTTCAACATTGATACAATGGAATCATTCTGGGAAGACACTTGAAGATTCACAAAAACAGCTCCCATCTGTTAAATGCAATGCTGTGTCTGCTTTCAAATGAAGACCTTTGAATAAAGTGTTTTGTTACTTTTAACATACAGCTGCAACCGTTCCATGAGTTTATTCCACCTCCTGATTAGAAATAATGGTAGGGGCAACAAAACTGACAAGCCCAAGATTTAAAAGAGTTTGGAGCATAGCACCTCCAAGTATTCACTCTCCTGTCCTTCCTGCCCCCAGGGTGGTGACTGGGTTCCCTGGTTACATTACAAGGGATACACTAGCCTTGCTCTCTCTCGCCACTATGGCAGCAGAGCCACACTGTGCAATGTGCTCCATTTCTTCTGCTCTATGGTTTGTGATCTTTCTTGGTCAAAATTCTGCAATAGAAATGAAATACCAGTTGCTTGCCTTTCACTTTTTATTAAAACTAACTTTTGAACAAGGTTTCATAGGCTGTTTATCTCTGGTGTTTACCAGCTTCAGCCCTCTTCATCCCATTCACTGAGCTCTTTTAATACAACAGAAAGGTTTCCTTATAATGATTTTCACCACTGTCAGTCACCAGTATTTATCTTCCTCACTCAGCTGTCTAAATTTTTACAACCTCCACCTTCATCTGCAGCTTCAGCACTCGCAAGTCCACCTTCCCTAGTATCCAAATAAATCTCAGTCTTCAAGCCACTGCTGTCCAAAACTAGGAAAAATTACAAATTTCTCCTCATTCCTTTCAGCTGTGCTCTCATTGCTACTACTCTTTCCTGTCCTTACACATTCACCCGACTCCAGCACAGTGGCCAGGTATTCAGATCTCTTCCAGAAGCTCAATTAAAGAAATGAATCAGTACTCCCCGCAAAGTCTCTCCTAATGAGAGATGAATGAGAGAGATTTGGAGAGACGCCCTTCTCCAAATCACCCTCTTGTTGCCTATATTATGTTCTCTGCTTGATGCTTGCTTTCCTCCCAACTTCCCTAGCTCACCTTCACAATAAAATGGCAAAGCACACCAAAAACGTAACTGAAAAGAAAAACCAATCTAACCCAAACCATCCTGATAATTACACTTCTGTTCTGGGTTAAACAGAGTGCTGAATCCCAAACATGATGTTCACAATCACCCAGTACTTTTAACACTCAGTAGGGCTTATTCAGTATGTAGATAGAAACAGTTCTTCAGCACCTATTATTTTTTCAACTATGGATGTATGAAATGGATGGAGTCATTGCATGTTCAAGTTAACACACACAGTTTTAAGCAAATACTTTAATCTACCAAAAAAAGGGATCAAACAGTAATCTAAGTCATTAATTTGAAGCTTCCACATACCTCATTAAAAATACAATTCTGCTGCTTTCAAGGTTATTTACTCCCTTTTCTTTAGATAGCTTAATTACTTGTTATAGGTCTTTTAATGAATATATAAAAAGTAAGAGCATATATGCACAAAGACTAAGTTTAACTTAACAGTTAAACAGATGTTAAACACTTAAGCAGATGGCACATCACACAGTTACCCATCGATCTGCAACACGGGTAAAAGGATTGCTCTACAAATCTTGCTGTATAGCCAGCATCAATACAGAAACTATCCATCTCTCCCCTCCCCTACATCCTCCCCTTCTCACATGTATTAAAAAAAATTAATCTGTTCCTTAAGCAATAGTATTTCAGTGGGAAATTCTTGGACATCTATCTACTGACTTGCTTCTGAGTCCTGCTCAGTTCATTCTAAGTACTGCTGCATTTAAAGTACAAACCTTCTGAAGTTCCTGCATTTACCAAGATATTTCACTCACAGAAATTCTGTTTTGTAGGAAGCTTCACATTTCTTTTCTAATTTCAATCCACTATTCTTTCAAAGATGTAACTATAACTCCTTCAGGTTAGCTTTAGTGTTTTTTTTTACTTCCTCTCTTTATCAACAGTCTCAACATAACTGAACTAAATGGCACAATTATCCAAAAACATACTGTAATAATTTTTCTTTGGCTTACTGCATGCATATAGCTCTAACTCTGAAGACAGAGAAAACTGCAGCACGTGTGCACTGTCCAATCTGAGAGCACAGTACAGATTCAATTGCTGGAGCCGGAAGAAATGACAGTGACAAGCATTTTATTTTTCTTTTTATTTAGCTAACTTCTAGCCAAATCCCTGTGTCTCCAATCCCCTTCCTTAAAGGAAAAATAAAGCCTATGACCTAGTAATTCGATCTATGCAGCTTTTATGTTAAAATATGCTGAACTGAAGATTGCTGCTTGTTATTACTTTGGTAATAACATGGTTTTGTTTAATGGAAATACATTCTATTAGAACTTTGTGCTACAGCAACAATCACAGCATTCTTTTGAAAGTAATGGATGAAAATCACCGGTGCCAAAACCAGCTCACTTCATTAAAAACACAGTGTTCTCTTCCTTTGCTAGGAATTGGAAGTGCTGTTGTACAGCACTAGAGAGACAGCAAATTTGGAGCACGACTGCTGAATAATTACACGGGCCCAGGTTAAGCCTGCATTTTATTTGCATAAGTGCTCCTTGTGGAACAAGAATGAGGTTTCCAGATAGACTCCTAGAGGGAATTTGAGAACACGGGAAAACACCCAGTTTTTGGAGGCTGATAATTTAACTTTTTCAGAACTTAAATGAAAAATAAGAAGAGATCACTGAAAATCAAAATGCTTGTATCAAATTCATATGAGAGATAGATGCATCATCACCTTATTCATCTATTGGACCTCTTTCATTGCATGAAAAAAACAGCAACACATACACTCTCTCTCAAAAAATATCAAATATTCCTTGCATGTTTTTTAGCATGATTTCTGCCTTTAAGAACTTACTTTGACTTATCATAAAAAAGCTAGCAGTATGCATTTAGTCAAGAAAAGAGTACTGAATGTTTCAGTTTTCAGTGTTATGCAGAGAAACCCATTAATCTTTCTTTATATTGACAGGTAGCCAAGTTGATCATCTTTTAAAGCAGAGAAATGGATTAAGTGATTTCTAGAGATGATTTTTTAAAGTATGAAGCTAGAGCATGAAGGCATCCCACTTCTGTAACTGGATGCTGAGCAAAGAAGCTCTCTCCTGTATGTAAGATTTGACCTAACACCACCTCCATTTCTGACCTCAGCAGTCAGTGTTTTGAAGCAGTCAGAAGTCCACATGCCTACTTCAATGATCTTTATGAACATTAGAAAAACTATTACACTGAAGGAAAGGCTGAAGACTGTTGTAACCAGTGCTGACACTTGTATTAATGCAAGGAGTATGCTCAACAAATATTAGCAGTGATAATTAATACAACTGAAAAAAAATGGAAAAAAATGTTGCAAGTCCATATCAGCATTACTAAAAATAAGTGGTTTTCTAAAATTCAGCTTCTTTCTCAAAATAGAGTTTTTTTCCCTAGGTTTGGTTTTGACTAAGGAGATTTGTCATCCAAACAGTTGCATATTTAGAAATGCTAACCTTACTGGTAAGTTTCACTTTCTACAGTAGTACAGTCAGTCTCCAAGAGACTCTAATGCACCAATTCCAGCTCTCAGTGCTTCAGCTCTTCCTACTCAGATGAAGAGGTAGGCATCAGAATAAAAACACTTTCACATGGGTTTCAGCTTAACAGTCACTGCAGCTGAAAGATTTTCTTCCTGTTACAAGGGCTGAGAGAAAAGGACTCCACAAACTACAAGGAAGCACTTTATAAATTATGGTCTTAATCAAGATGCACTTGTGTAGAATTTTGCAGTGTAGAATTGTAACTGACCTACACAACCTGGCTTTGCCACCCTCCATCATTGTGCTTCATAAGCTATGGATAAGCAATACTGCACCAGAGATAAAACAAGTGCAGTGACTTGGAGACATTTGGAGGAGAGATAAAATGTGTTTAAATACAGCTCCAAAATAAAGCAATGATTTTTGAATTAATAAATTACTTTGTAAATGGAGCTTCAATGAGTGCATTTTTCCAGAAAGCTGGTCTTTTCATTACAGCTTTCAAACAAAAGGAGAGTACCCTTGTAGAAAGCAGTATCCAAATCCATCCCACATAAGAGTTAGGTATAAGCAAGGAGTTGTGAGCTTCTTTCTTACTGCTATCACCAGCAGTGAGTCCCTAGATTCAGTTCCTCATCTTGCTTCTACTCAGGAGCCCCCTGCACACAAATTGAAGATAAGCAAGGCCCTGGAAAAAAAGCAGAACCAGTCACCCAGAGGCATTTCAGTACTTCCAATGAACTTTCTCTGCACATCAGTTCCTCCTCCATCCTCCTAGAGGTATTTTACTGCATTCTCTTTGCTATTACAACTTCCTCAAAAATTAACTACAAATTCACTTCCTGAAAGCATTAACTCTTCACTTTAAAGATTTCAGAGGCTTAGGGAAGAGTACTGTAGACATGCTGGAAGGATATAAAAGGCTTTTAGTTGATTTTAACCCTGCAACAAAGCTGTAAAGTTCCGAAAGTTTGGAAAGTTTTGGTCAGATGTTCCTTCAGTATATGGTATTCTAATTCAAAACAAAGAAAAAAAGAAGTCCACAATTGACTGTTTGCTTTGTGGAAGATATATTTGTTGTAGTTACTACATAGTTTTGCACATGGAAATAAGAGAGAAACAATCCTAAAATATTTCACTTTCCAAACCACAGCCTACTTTGATCTTTGATTTTCTAGACACAGATTTTCAAGTTAAGTTTTCAAATATTAAACAGCAAAATTCCTGAAATTTTCTTGTATCTGGTGCCTCCTTGACAAAAGAAACAGAAGTGACACAAGCTCAACCAGTGCAAACAAAGGTGTAATTAATTTTTATTATTTTTTTGTTACAGATGCAGTTCACAAAGTCATATTATTTTGGTTTCAAGAATACAAATTCCATTTATGCATTTCCTTCTTTTTTCTGTCATTAAGCAACATTTATCTGTGTAAATTTCATCTGCTCAAAACGTTACCTGGAGCAAGGTTTCCCTTAGCAGGGACTGCTATTGCTTCTTTCACAGAAGCCCAACTCTAATAAAAACACTGTGTCAGAGGACAATGTGCCTCGTGACTGCTTTCTGCACAGACCTCCTGTGCCAGTACTGTAAGCAGCCTGCCTTTCCTTCTGCCAGCCACCAGCTTTCCAGTCCAATACAAATTGTCTCAGGGAGGCCAGCACAATGTGCTCGCTCCTGGTGACAAGCTTAATTTTGTTCTTTTTCACATTAAAATGTCAACAAGGGGCTACAAGAAAGAGACCAGTGTGCTAGTACATTTGCCACAAATGGCCTTGCAGTGCCATGTCCTTCAGTGTGATGAAGGACAACAAATTTTAACAGTCCTTTTTTATTCTAGGGAAACATATCTCTTAAGAAGGATTTATTATACTGGGTAAGAAAACCTGTGGTGCCAGAGACAGTGTGCCAAGGAGAATTTTCCTGTTTCACCTCCCATAAGATCTCATGCCCAGATAGAGAAGGCAGCAGTAGTCACTTGTCAGGAAGTTAGCACTCAAATGTAGCTCCATGAAGTCAGGAGACAGCTCAGTGTTTTGCAGGATGGCCCCCTTCCTATTAATGGTGTCTCAGTAACCTGCCTCAAGGCCACTTTGTACTTCTTAGTTGTTCAGCATGCAAAACTCAAACCAGAATCCTGCTATCCCTCTACACTACCACGTTTCTGAAACTATTCTGGCTGCTCAGTCAATTTCACGGAGTTCCAAGATGCTGGATGCCAGAAATGGTTGCTTCTTCCCTGCACTAATCAGGAGCTGCTGAAGCAGCTGGCAGAGCTGGGGGTCCTGAGGCAGACCCTGATATTGGTGAAGGGGAGATGAGGTGCAGATGGGGCCAGTATCACCTCTGGATCACTCCCTTCTGCTGGGACTACTGCTAAGAGCCCAGCATGCTCCATGGAACACAACAAAGAATTTGGCCGGCAAGAGCCAAAGGTGCAGCAGGCAGCCCTCCACAGGTACTGCTGCCCCACTGAGACCACTGCCCTTGATGCCAGATGACACACATCTGCCACAACAGGGGATCATCTTTATTGTTATGTAGTTTGGGAATTTGGAGCCCAAAGAAAGTAACCCCCATTTGCCCAAAGAAAGCAAGACTGGGTTCCCAGGATATCTTGGTTTGTTAACTGCCCTTGACTGTCTTGCACTTGGAAGCAAAGTGCCTCATAACATGTCATGAAGGCAAGTGTGCTGGCATGCAATTCAGGATTCAGGATGGACTGTCTGTCACCGCAGAAAATACTGTTTTGTTATGGCAACCTGTGCAGTACGTTTACTCTGACCAGCTGTGAGCAACCATGTGGCTACTCCTTGGCAGCCACAAAAAAAACTAATGGAATACATTCATGATCTTGGTAGCACATCCAGAAAACCTAGGGGCACCCAAGTTTGCATCTGCAGAGCAACAATGGCATGTTAAAGTCCTCCTTCCCCTCACAGGTCAGGTACTTCTCTGGCAGCAGGAGCTGCTTTGGCCTCACAGCTTCCTCATGGCTGAATGCCAACAATGCGCCGGAAGGAAAATCAGTTTTCAGAGGCAAAACCGAAAAAGATTGCCAGAAAGTACAGACTGCTCTCTTCCTGTTTCCTAGAGCGACATCAGTGAATTTTTTCTAGCAATTAATGAGTTTGCACAGGTGTTACTCCAAGTGTAACCATAAGACTGTCTAGCTGGCAAAAGTGATAGTGTGTTGGTGGTGACAAGCAGAGAGCTGAGCTCAGCTGCTGCAAGTACACTGCTACAGGGTTGGCAGTCAAAAATCAGCTTGTAGGCTTGACATGAGAATTTGTCAAATGGAATAGGGAATCCTCCAACACCTTCCTTTCTGAAACTGCACAATCACATAAAAAGTCAGAAAAGCTTCTGAATTAATTTTTATTGTCTTGGCAACACCACCATTGAGTCTCAGCTGTTTTATAATCAGCTTTTAGGCTTAAATTCACTGTCATTTTCAATGCATTCACTACATACAATTGAAGATGCTTTTTGCTGTTTCTGAACGCTTTCTCAAAGCATGGAAACAAAACAAAACACAAAAATCAACCCAAAACCAAAAAACAAACCAAACAAAACTTCAGCGTCAGAGAACATTTATCTCAAACTGTGAATCAAAGAACATTTGAGTAAACAAGTTGAAATCTAATACGTGTGTGAGTCTAGGCTTCCCCTTTAGAGTGAAAAAGGTAAGCACAGGCATTGCTGCAAACAGCCAGACACAAGCTTTGTGAGGGATACAAATGTAAATTGACTTCACAGTGAGTATCAACACTTCCCAACAAAGGTTCCTCAAAAATCCATGTCCCTTTGGAAGATGCAATCCAGTAGCAACTGCATGGGACAAGTTACCAAGCAGCTGTAAGACATCCCTGCACACAACCATTTCAGCATGGTGCTAAAAGAAGACAATTTATCAGAGATGGGAACACAGTAAGATTAAAGTAGATGACAGAAGGGCTTGAAGTGTCACCCAGTGAAAGATGGTGGCACACAGCGAGCGTGCTGCAGACGCCAACCACTAGCATCGCCTATGCACAAAGACAGTGCTCTCACAAGTACAGGGTCACCAGAATCACAGCAAGCACAAGGAAGATCTTCTGCAGATGTTACAGGAAACTGACAATCACATGGAAACCAGGCAGTCACCACAAAACAGTCACTTCTTCTGGCCTCACATGATTTTGTGTGCTACAATGCTGGGACTCTTTTCCCCATCTGCCACATGACTAGCAGAAGGAATAAACATTGGTCAATATCACCAGGGTAGTACAAAAAACATACTACCAGAACTCAAAAAAATGAAAACAGGGATGATCATAGCTCTATTGAATTTTAAGCTCTGCTCCAAAGTTAAAGCCTTTGTAGGCCATACATTAAACAAATATCTAAAGTAAATCAGGAGAGTGCATAAAATTAGTGTAAAAGTAGTACTATTAAGACCAATATGAGACTTCTCTATGCAGTTTATTATCAATTTATCATTTTTTCCACTCACAGTTCTCCCAAAATAGTATTTTTCCACAATTCAGTTTAACTAATTTTCCTATTAGCATCATACAGTCTATAAACATTTGTTTGACTGGATTGCTAGCACAGTGACAATTCTGCAGCACATGGCTTTGTGGAAAGGGCCTCTAACATGTTTCTTGTCTGCCTAGAAGTAAAGCTGGTACAAAAATATCTGTGTATACCCTACTTAGCCCCTGCATGCCCAGTTACTTCTTCTTGTTATCATATCTCTTCTTAAACTGATCTCACAAAACCAAGATTTACTTCTAACTATTAATGCTCAATGATTCAGTTTAAAAGATAATCAAAAAAGCCCCAAACTCTGTTCACACAAGGCATGGCAGAAAGTGCTACCACATGTCCTAGGATGAAATAACAATAAGCTAAAATTCTTCATGCCAGTGTTGCTTTGTATTCTTTATAAAATTGCAGAATCATAGAATGGCCTTGATAGGAAGGAACTTGAAAGATAATTTAGTTTCAAACCCCCCCACCCCCTCTCCCACCATGGGCATGCATAACTCCCATCCAGGAGTTGCTTATAGCCTCATCCAACCAGGCCTTGAACACTTCCAGGGATGGGGCATCCACGTCTCTGGGCAACTTGTGCCAGTGCCTGACCACCCTCACAGCAAAGAGTTTTTGTCTAGTTTTTGTCTATCTAATCTAAACTGATCCTCTTTCAGTTTGAAGCCATTCTCCCTTGGTCTGCGACTATCTGCTCTTGTAAAATCTCTCTCTCTGTCTTTATCGTAGGGTCCCTTCAGGTACAAGGACTGAGATTAGGTCACCCTAAAGCCTTCTTTCAGCCCAGGCTGAAAAAACCCAATTCTCTCAGCTTTTTCTCCTTACTCTGGACTCATTCCAACAGATCCATGTCCTTCCTCTGCTGGGACCCCAGAGCTAGATGCAGGGTTCCAGGTGGGCTCTCACCAGAGCAGAGCAGAGGGGCAGAATCCCTTCCCTGGCTCTGCTGCCCACGCTGCTTTGGATGCAGCCCAGGGCATGTTTGGCTTTCTGGGCTGGGAGTGCCCATGGCTGGCTCATGTCCAGCCTCTCACCCACCAGCATCCCCAAGTCCTTCTCCCCAGGGCTGATCTCTATCAGATCATCCCCAGCCTGTGCCTGCTGGCTTGGTTGCCTCAACCCAGGTGTAGCACCTTGGTCTTTGTCTAGTTAAACCTCATGAGATACTCTTGGGCCCAGTTCTTGAGCTTGTCCAGGTCCCCCTGGATGGGACTTCCTATCCTGTCCTTCAGGTGTGTCAACAGCACCAACAGCTTCATGTCACCTGCAAATTTCCTGAGGGTGCTCCTGATCCCTTTATGTCATTAATGACGATATGGTCCCAGTACAAACTGCAGGGGACACTACTTGTCACTGATATCCATTGGGACTCTGACCCATTGACCACAACCCTCTGGATGAGCACTCCCAAACAGTTTTTTATCAACTTCTTTCCAATATAGAGAGAAGGATGTTGTGGCCTGTGTCGAAGGCTTTACAGAAGTCTAGATAAATTTTATCTGTAGCCCTTCCCTTGTCCACGGATGTAGCCACTTCATCATAGAAGGCCACTGATTTGGTCAGGCAGAACTCGCTCTTGGTGAAGCCCTTCTGACTTGAGTCACTTCCCTGTCCCCCATGTGATTAGCAAAGCTTTCAGAAGGATCTGTTCCATGATCTTTCCAGCACAAAGACAATGTTGACAGGTCAACAGTTCTCAGGGTACCCTTTTTAAAGATGAGTACAATGCTTCCCCTTTTCCATTTCCCGATTGCCATGACTTTTCAAATACCATGAAGAGTGGCTTTGCAACCACATCAGCCAATTTCCTCAGGACCCTGCATCTCATGAGGTCCCAGGGATTTATGTTTGTTTAAGTTCCTCGGGTGGTCCCAAACCAGATCCTTTATTTACAGTGGGAACAATTTTGTTCCCCTGGTCCCCATCCTGCTGTCCACACACTCAAGAGGTAGGAAGGAAAGTTGCCATTGAAGAATGAGGCAAGAAAATTGTTAAATACCTCAGCATTCTCGTCATCCGTTTGTACCAGTTTGCCAGCGTTGTTTATCAGGGAGGGTACAACTTGGCCTTTCTCACCCCCTCGCTACTCAACTGAACTTCATGTCTATGCCTTTCTCAGCCCTTGTTTCCACTGCCTCTGCATTTGATTCATTCCCTTTAGTTTGGCCAGCAGCAGCCTACTCAGACGTTCTGGTCTCTTGCTCTCCTTGCCCAGTTTCTTATTCCTGGGGATTGCTCGCTCTTCTGCTCTATGGAAGACTTCCTCAGAGATCTGCAAACTCTGTTCCACTCCCTTGATCCTCTGGGCAGTTTCCCAGGAGAGACTACTGACTATCTCTCTGAAGAGCTGAAAGTCTGCTTTCCTAAAGTTCAGGAGCCTTACTTGCCTGACCCATATCCCTCAGGACTGCAAACTCCACCAGTGCATGGTCAGTGCAACCAGGCTACTCAGTTTCTTCCAACCACAGAAAATTAATTACTCTCAGGTTAAGAAACAAAACTGAAATTAATCATAGCTAGTTCACTACATTTGAGATAATATTACAGAAACAACAAATTTGACTTTTTATGTAGGACAGTTACAGAGATAGGTCACCTAAACTCAAATATAAGCTCATGGTTTTCAACTAAGACTGACAGAATATGCAAAAAAGGTCAGAAAATTTTCCCTGTAGATGATTTTCTCCCTGAGCTATGAAGCTGAGAGACAGAACTGAAAACATTACACTTTGTTACATTAACTTTACAGCAGTAGCACCAAACCATCCATGTTAAAGAGTACATGCTAAAAAGTCAACTCCAAATTTTTGTTAGCTTTCACTATTGACAAGTTACACCCAAATTCCACAGAAAGCAAGCTAAGGGGCCATCATGCAATGGTTGTGAAGGCCTTTTCAAGTGAGCAGAATAGTCAAACTGCATAACTGTCCCTGTAACTTGAAATTAAACAGAAATGCATAATACAATAAAAATACTCCTTTATCATCTTCTAATACCAGAAGAGTATTGATGTGCAGCTTAAATGCTTGGAAACTTCAGCAGAAAGGCTTGTACAGACAATATTGATGTTGTATGCAGGACCAACTTTGGTGTCTCCAAAGGAAAAAAGTGCTTAATTCAACAGTTTCTTCATTGTTATCAGATCAAAAGGCCACTTTTGATCTCTGACAGAATCAGAGAACCTCCTCCAACCAAAACCACAATGGAATGCTCATCCCAAACACTTAAAACTTCATTGCTTAAAAGCAATGCAGCAAATGGCAAAGGTGAGACCGTAAATTGACCTTTAGAGACCTCTCAAAAGCATGTAAAAAATACAAAATGCAGATGAATCTGAAAAATGTTAAGATATTGACACTAATTCTTTTCTCAGCATCTTCCTAACCTGTACAAAAACAGTTACTGTCCAACTTTGAGAACAAAAAATATAAATAATGTAGTTATGATATTTTATGAAAATCCCTTTGCTAGGATTTTCTTCTCCTGAGAAGCTGAAGGGCCTCAGCTTCAAGTGTAAACAATTTGTTATCTGCTACTGTGGAATGCAGCAGGTGCTTCCTCGATTGGTCGATGTGGGATGTTTCCACTTGCTGACCAATCAAGGAGGCAGCAGCTCCCGGACTCTCTGGGAGTCACAGAACTTTGTTATTCATTCCATTCTATTCCTGTCTCGCCTTCTGATGCATATTTCTCTCTGTTCTTTGTAGTATAGTTATAGTGTGGTTCTTTTTTATATATTATATATCATAATATAATAAACCAGCCTTCTGAAACATGGAGTCAAGATTTCTCCTTCCCTTCACCAAGTCCTGGCTGCCCTGAAGACCACCGCATCAAAATATCTAAAGAGAAATGAAAATAAGTAAGTAAAAATACTTACTTATTTTTAAATTGCTAGTTATTAATATTTCTCTTGGTTATTTGACCAAGAGAAATATTAATAACTAGCAATTTAATATGAATATACATACGATTTCCCTGTAATATTTCTTCTGATGACAATGATCCCAGCTTCACTATTGTCTTGTGATTGATTTTTAAGCTGAGGTGTTGGGGAGATT
This sequence comes from Motacilla alba alba, assembly GCF_015832195.1. NCBI lineage: Eukaryota > Metazoa > Chordata > Aves > Passeriformes > Motacillidae > Motacilla > Motacilla alba. The sequence goes on from NC_052046.1 coordinate 50,112,072, forward strand.
GGATTTTTCTTTTTTAATATTCCAATAACTTTTGGTTAAAACAGCTGTATCAACTTTAAGAAAACAGCAATCACAAAACCCAGCTGACAGGAATTCACTGTGTACCAAGGGGAGCTTGTCACTGAACAAGTCAACTTTCTGAGGAAGAAAATAATAGGCTAAAAGCACAGCACAGGCAGAGGAGATGCTTTCAGACTAAACCTGAAATGTTTTCAACCTTTCAACATCCTGGAAAATCTCAACTCCTGTCTGTTTATTGAGTGATTAAGAACAGCATGGTGCATTTTGACACTTGGAGATAAGGTCAAGGAAAATATCCAACAGGCAGCAGGAAGTAAATATCATATTGACATTGAATAGCTGCCAAAGTGCAGAGGGCAAAAAGCAAATGTAAGCAAAGATAACATCCAAGGCAGACCAGAAGGCAGTGATGTGTTGCTTCTGATGGTGTACAGAAACAACTGAACCTTAATACAAGGAGGAAGAAAGAGAAGGAAGAACAATGGGTAGAACACAATTGATTTTTAAAAAGCTACACACAAACAAGATGTCAAATGTGCTTAACAACCCAGTGTGAGCTTTACAAAGATTAACCAGTTACTTCTCTGCAATCTTAAAATACAGGAATCTACTGAAAAGATAAGGTGTATACCAGCACTCCAGGCAGCACACCTGAAACCTGCAGCTCTTTGCTTTTGTTAAAGCAAGCCCCCTGTTCCATACTACCCAAGGACAAGCCATTATAAATACCTATACTAAAACCAGAGTAAACCTGCTCTCATGCCAACATAAGACTACAAGGTGTATCTGAGAAATGTGAAGTAACTACCTCCAAGTATGTTTAGTTGCATGTACACTCTCATGAACATTTGATAACTACCAACAAGGTGATAGTAACCATATCCATAAGCTCATCCCTTTCCCTGGAGGGTGGATTCAATTATCAGTTCAATAGATATCACATAATGTTAATCTTGCTTTTTCCAGTGTTTCAGGTCTAAATGAGCTAGGAAACTGTTTCAAAAGAAGATTCTTCTTTTTCTTTATGCCAGGTACTTGTCATTATTGAGAATGTATAAAAAAACCACCAGCCATAAACAGTATTAAAGATAACACTGCTTAGCAGATAGAAGAAAGTTGTGTTTAAATGTTAAAAGTAGTTTAAAAATTCATTGTCCTTCCAAATGAGCAAGAGAATTGAGTGAAGGAACAGAACTTCATTATCAAGTAATTTTGTGCAGCTGACTAAACACTAGACCTCCCAAAACATACCAATAACAGTACATGTATGGCAAAAAATGGAAGAAAAACCAAGCACAGAAACGCAATTACTATACATCCTGCATGTCTCGACAAACAGGCACACAGTCCTCTTCCCCTCCACCTCTATTTTTAAGAAAAAAAGGGAGTCATCTCCCTTACAAATATATTCCCACTTGCTTTTACCCTCTCATTGCTTCTAAAAGACCTGCTACAAGAGTACTTAATGTTGTACGCTCAAGGGCCATGGGCTGTAAACTTTACAGCATAAATTACAGACCAACAGAATTGTATAAAATGAATAGTATTAATTTGAAAAGACATCCTTGGCAACACACAGCACGCAGTACACACATGACACTTTAGGTGCATCACCCTATTGTCCCTAACTTTTTAGAAAAGAAGTTTCAAAAAAGACAGAAAAACTGTCTAATACTGGAACACATAAATAACAACAAATTATTGTTTGCTTACTACTTTTCAAATGAAAGAGACAGTCAGAAGAGCTCTCTTGCCTCAGCTTTCTTTTTCCCTGCAAAAAGCAGTCACGACAGCATAAAGGATACTACTAAGTGCTACAAGTCAAATACAAGTCAACACAATTCAAAGCTCCTGCTTTGAATTCTGCATGATTCAACCAATAAAATCTCCTACAGAGGCACAATCATTCCTGCAAGAAAAGATAAAAATTAATATCTCAAAATTATTTTATTTAGCAAATGAATCCAACAGCAGCTAGGAAATGATGATATTCCTTGCACCGTATATTGCAGATCATCAACTTTAATAATCCTAAAACACTTCCTACTTGACAGTGAAGGTCTTATTATAGCAAGTGAATTTTCTTGTCACTAGGCTACTTCATAAGCTTGCAAAACTCCTGTGCCTTCACTTAATCTGTGGCTTGTTTTAGTACAGACAGACATACACAAGGAACTTGAAAGCAATTTCCATCTACCTTACAAAGGAGGCAGAGAAAACATTCCTTCACTTGGCTCTCTCATTTATGTTACTATTACACAAAGCTTAAACCAGAAGTGCATTAAGAGATTCTTCACAGGGTAGCCCCATCACAGTGCAGCCCCACATTCAGCCACACAGTGAGCAAGGGAAGGTAACACAGGTTTCAACAGATGAAAGCTTCACTCTGCAGGAGAATACACCTTCAAGTTTTTTTTAGAGATGGCCCTGATGAGCTAGACAGAAAGTACCACCAGTATTGACAAGGCACCAGAAGGTTTGCAGCAAGGTGCAGCTAAGGAAGGCACTGCTGACATGAGGCGATCATGCTCCCTTCTCTTCCTCTTACATTTGCTTGCTGCTGTGCTTTGAACCTTTTCAGAACATGGGGGTTTAACAGCTGTCATTGCACTTCTTCTTCTACTTTGACTTATGACCTCTTATTAGTTATCTGCTTCCAATCATGACAGCATTTCAAATTTACATTACACCTGCACATAAGCCTTATAAAAAACAATGTGCAGAAACACAGGCACAGATTGAAGAGTTTGTCTTTCTCAAGTGCTATGCAGCATGAAGGATAGGGTTTTCCAGAAGAAAAGGTAGCATGGCAATAGTATTTTAGACTCTGAAAGAAAAAGAAAGATCTTGCAGCTACTAAATCCTCCACAGACCACACCAGCACACAGCCCTCCCTGCAATCAATGTGGTCTTCATCTTTCAAAGAAGCACATGACTTTAAGGAAGTTATGACCACAGGGTTATCAGAAAATATATGGGTTTCTCTATGATCATACTCTGCTAAGCAATTAGGTCAAACCATGCTCTTGAAAATTAGTTTAGTGCAACTGAAGGTCAAGGAATGAAAGCATGAGGGGGAGATGAAGCAGAAAAGAAGTAGAAGGATTTAACTCTAAAGTACATACAAAGCCCTTGCCAGAAAGAGGAGTTGCACAGTTGCTAGAACTTTGTAGTGTATGAAAGGAACATTCTTGGCACTGAAAACCTGGCATCTGTGTACAAATAGAAAAAGTGTTCCAAGTCATAAGCTGTACACAGAAACAAAAAGGAACTTCTTCACATCAATGTGCTCACCAGTACTGTCTTGTTCATTCTAAATTGCGCTTTTGTCAATGGATTGATGTGGCTTAGTTGTCAGGCAAATAAGTAGATTTTTGTTACTTTTAACCAGAACAAAGAGATATTACATGCTTTTACAGAGTTCTGTAATTCTTAGGAAAAAAACCCCAAACAGATTATTTTGCATAAGCAGGAATTCTGATGTCAGATTCTTCTCCTTATATTCACGTTTGGGTTTTGGAATGCAAATTTGAATGAGTAAAGTGCTCTGGGTCTATGTTGGCAGCAGATGTTCAGAAGAAAAGGCACAATGAAAAAGCTGGAAGCTTTGCTGAAGGTTTGATGATTCTGTTCTCCTGAAAACCCATGGATTACTGCAGATACAAAACAGAGACACACTAACAGCTTTACACATGGCTGTAAGAAATTAACAGAATTATTCTTCTGAAAGTAGTCAAAAATTAAATTCTCTTTCCTGCTTTTTCTAGTGCTTTGAACAAACAATATGTTGAATAGGTGGGTGAGAAGCAAACACTAGACAGGCAGAGACAAAACCTTCCCTCCTTCCTGTATGTATATAAACAATTCAGCTCTGTCTCCAGGTTTCATATTATCTATCCAGCACTCACTTGTACAGTCTGGGTAACACCAAACATGCATACTTGTCATTGTGCCAGTAGACAAGACAAGAAATGCAAGTTATCAGCATTGCTGAAACTTCATACAAAAGACTGAGTAATGGTAAAACACTATTTTTATGTTGTTATCCAATCCAGTTACTGCCTAGTAGGAACAGCAATTAAATTACTGAGGGAAAGGAGGGTTAAAAAAAAAAGGCTATTCCTTTGTAAGCAAAAGCGTAACATCTAAAGGCTGTAACTTCCACTCTTCAGGTGCAGTAAAATGTTTCACTGCTCAGGAGATAAACATTTTTTCTTGGTTCCTTCCTGAGAATTCATTTTACCATAGGATTACATTTCACTTTAAAGTTTCATCTAATATAGTTCAATGTGACATAAATGCAGAGGCATTATACAGACAGTTATTATACAGAAGGTGAGAGTTAGTATATACAGTCTTCTCTGTGATACATTCAATTTTTTTTAAATTTTTTTCTTTTTAATATGAGACTAAGCAACACTGCAAAACTCAAGAGCTCTTAGCTTTCTCATATACAGACAAAAGCAGAGCTGCACTGCACTTTTACAGCTGCACTGTCTCTCCCACTTTCACAAAAAGAAATGTCATGTTAGATTGAGTGAATCTTGGTATTCTGTGGTTCTCTCCCAAGCAACACTTCTGAGTCACTAACCTTTGACACTTGCATTGCTAAAAGGCAAAAAAGTACTGACCTGTTCTAGAAGAATTTGGAATTGGAACTGCTACTCTGCAGTTACAGTGTGAACAATAATAATTCACTGAATGAGGTGACATTACAAATGTAAAATGAACACAACCAGTATGAGAGTGAACTCAGTTTAAACACATGTAGGATTCTGGGTAAAACTTGGGGATGATAAAAACAACACAAAAGTAAAAATGTGAGATGTTCCTATGCCTCAAATGCCTTAACAAAATACTTAAGTAATTATCAAACTACAGAATGTGAAGAGCTAGATAGTACTAGAGAAAATACTTTCAACCAAAGTCTACTCATAGACAAAGGAGTTTAAAACACCAATGTAAAGTCTATGTCAAAATGCAGTGGTAATGCAGTGATATGTAGTGTATGAGCTGGAAGAATGGGTATGGATGTAAAACTTCCAAGGCAGGTGTATATCACCCATTTCCTATTAATGATGCCTGTGCTGGAGTTTGTAGAAACCCATTTGGTTTGAATACATGTATATCTACTATAGCCTTTTCAGAAATCATCTTATACTATAAAAAGTGGAGTACTCACACTTGTAAGCAGTTGAAGTAATAATTACATCTATAACATACAGGAAAATTAAAAAAAAATAATGTAAAGAAGGCCAGAGATTTTCAAGCAACTGTCATTCATAGTATTAAAAAAGTACATGTACACATACAGCTACTTTAAGAATCAATGCCTAAGTATTGCCATACAAATACAGAATTTAATGTAACTTGTTAGTACTCAAGTCTAAATGCTTTTACTTTTATTTAGTACTTCATTTTCCCCTTCTTTTGGACTTTTAATGAAATTTGTAAACTAAGTCAGCAAATAACATTAAATCGTAAGTAAATCTAGGTAAATGTATAAAGATACATGTGACATAAGTCTGACTCGGAACTGATCATAAAAGCTCAGTTATCACTAGATCAGAAAACCTTAAACCAGGAGACTGGTGTGAATATTAAAACATATGAGCAGAACAAACATTTGATTTTGGTGATGCTAAAGACTGTTCTTGCTGCTATTTCATAATTAGTGTTTTGAGTTACGTGCTTCTCTTTTCAGCAATGGGCTCTGAAGCATGCCTGAATCAGTGTTTGTCCTTCCACTTGGGGAAAAGCCTAGTAATAATTCTTATCAGACCTCACCTGTGTGATCCACTCTTTTGTCACAATGAACAGCCTTTCTTCCTTTCACCTTTTCAGAAATTCCCTATTTGGTAGTGTATGACCTATCATCTTAATGAGCAATAACACTGTGCCTATAAGCAGCACTTCTATGGAGATTTTGACTCTGGAAGGTATCTATGTTGAATGGCCACAAATAAAAACACAAATTCATCACCTTTTCAGCACAACTGCACCTGTTAAATACATTAAACAATGCTAATGTAAGAAAATGGGTTTTTTCCAGTATACTTGAAAAAAAAACATTTAATACAGTCATAGAGTATGGATCATTCAAACACTTGCTAGAAAAAAATGAAATCTAATCACTAAGAGCTGAAGTAAAGATGGACTGCAAAGCCTCAAGAAGGTTATGACTCAGCTTTCCCTAGAAATTATACAAATTGAAGGTGGGAAAGGATTTAAAGTTTGGCTACTTTCTACTTCTACCAGGTATGAAGAATGACTAAAATACACAAGTGTATTACTAACCTTTTAGTGTTTGAGTATAAGGAGAAACAACTTCCTTATATTCCACAGAAGATGGTGGAGTAATTTTTTGTGTAAAAAAATTCTGGATTTTCTCCTCCAGTTATTAACTTGATGTTAGCTAAATATGCAAGAAACTCACTGAGCTATAAACATATTCCTTAAGCCAGTGAAGAAAATATTGCTTTTCCATGACTTAAAGGCAGCTTTTTAAGATGATATGGCATTACAAACAAAGCAGTTTGTGTCACAAACACAATGCTCTCATGCTAAGTGCCTTAGTAACCTTCATATACATTATGGTTTTATGAGCATCTATTTAAAACCAAGTAATTTTCTGCTTCCTCAGATCTTCAGCTTTTATTCACAGATTCACAGCTTGTAGATGAGCTTGGGCACTTCAGAATTTAGAACATAAAAAAAAAACCAACCCAAAAACATTCCAAGTTGTCCTCTCTGACCTCTGTGCAAAGGAGGGCTTGTCTGGCTACCCTGTGGCTGCTGCCACAGGAAAACATACTCAGACTGTGCTGTCACCAGTCTCATTGTCCAGGGTTAATCACAGTCAGGTTTTGCTTCCCAGTTCAGAGCAGCTCTTCCACACGGTCTTAGCTGGCTGGACCTGCACAGCACTGAAGCACAGCACACTCGGTGCAGGCTTTTCAGCGTGGTTTAGTAGGCTGAGCCAGTACCTGTCACAAACAGAGGCTTCACCATCCCACAGGCCCTGCATTCCTATGCTGTGCTGGTGGCTGGCACTGATCCTTGTCTGACATGCCCGTGCTGACCCAGTTCAGGGAGCTCAGTCTGTAATCCCCTCCTGCTTCCAGGCTGCGCTTACGATGGTGCCAGTGCTAGCACAGGAGAATGCTGCTCAGCGGGTGAGGAACAGGACCATCCCATCCTCTGACCCTGGCGCTAGGCTGGCTTAGCCACCCTGGGTAGGCTTGCAGGCAGGCAGAGCAGCACCAACCAGGAGCTAACACACCCTTATGAGGAACAGTAAAGTTAAGGTTTCTTTCTAGAGGAACAAAAGAAGCAGCTGAAGTAGACCAGCTTTGCAAGATAGAATCTGGAATGGTTTGTTCTTCAGCTAATGTTAGAACTGGCAGCAAAGCCAGGAAAAGCGATATCCTCCTTTCAGGCAAGAATGTGAAGTAAATAGTATCAGAAAGCCCTTTCAAATAAAAAAGCATGAGAAAAGATGAGATATAAGGAACTGAGCCATTCCCTGATGTGCTTTCCTTTACCAGGGAATCAATGGCAATTCTATGCAGATGGTCCTGCTCGTGGAGATAAGAAAATATTGCCAGACAGATAATATACCAACAAAGTCAACACTCCCATACCAAAATGTTTGAAGTCTGTGTTTGCTAGGAATAAAAAACACAAAAAACAAAAACACATACACAAACCCAAAGCAAACAAAACTAAATCCCTAAAAGAAAGAGAAAGCTGAAGGAGAGAATTTAAAGCATCTATCTCTAGGATTACATCTGCATCACCTTACTTAAAAGTAACTGGAGCCAAATGTCCCAACAAAGGAGTCCAAGTCAGCAAGAAGAGAGGTATTGAAAGATAAAATCTGTTCCCATTCAAGACTTTCATACACTTTTTTTTGCCTTATACAATAATAAACTCCCAGCCTTGTTGACAGAGTTATTCAATGTTGAGTTCTTGGCCTCAAAGTTGTAGGACTCAAGTGAGCTCCACACTAGTATTATTTCCCAGATGGACAAAAGCCATGTTATGGTTTGACACTGGCCAAACACCAGGCACCCACAAAAGTCACTTGCTCACCCTCCCCTGCCACACTGGGCAGAAGACAGAAAAAAAAATTAATGAAGGCTTCATGAGTTGACATAGGAACCATGAGAAAACCCACCAAGGGCAAAACAGGCTCAACTTAGAATTCACACAGTGAATTTATTACCAACAAAATCAGAGGAGGATAATGAGAAGTAAAATAACCCCTTAAAACCTTTTTCTTCCCCCAACCCCTCCCTCCTTCCCACCAACAGTGCAGGGAGAGAGGGTGCGGGGGCTTTGGTCAGTTCACCACCCAAGGTTTTCTTCCACTGCTCTGGAGAGGAGTCCTTCCCCTCTGAGACCGTGGAGTCCCTCCCACGGGAGACAGCTCTCCATAAACTACTCCAGCGTGGGTCCACTCTCATGAGCAGCAGTCCTCCCAAAACTGCAGCAGCTGAGTCCCTTTCATGGGCACACAGTCCTCCCAAAACAGCTGCCACTTGGGTCTCTCTTTCCACGGGGTGCAGCCCTACAAGGACAGGCTGCTCCAGCCTGGAAGCAGGGCCTTCTCTCTCCACCAGGTCTCGCACTGGATCACAGCCTCCTCCAGGCATCCACCCGCTCTGTCCTGGGCACCTCCCCCATGGGCTGTGGGTGAATCTCTGCATCCTCTGTGGATGGATTTCTGCATTCCCATGGATCCCCACGGGCTGTGGGTGGATCTCTGCATCCCCCATGGATTCCCATGGGCTGCAGGGGCACAGCTGCTTCCCCATGGTCTCACCATGGCCTGCAGAGGAATCTCAGCTCCAGTGCCTGGAGCACCTCCTGCCCCTCCTTCTCCACTGACCTTGGTGTCTCCATGTTGTTTCCCTCACAAGTTCTCACCTCCTCCTCTGGCTAGAAAAGAAAAACCCAAACCTGTGTCCCACTTTGGTCTGATTTTCTTCTTAAATGTGTCATTACAGAGGCTTTACCACCATCTCTGATTTGCTCAGTTTTTGCCAGCAGCATGTTCATCTTTTGAGCCATCAGGGATGGACATGGTGGGAAACTCCTAGCAGCTTCTCACAGCAGCCACCTCTGTGGCTCCTCCACTACCAAAAACCAGGCTGAGCAAAACTAAGAAAAGGGGGAAAACCCCACATCTTGTCACCCACTAAACATGACAGAATGATTTAACATGGCAGAATAATTTGATTGTAAACTATGTCAGAATAAAAACATCAGTTAGCACAGAATTTAGCTGCAGTTATACCTACATAGCTAGGCAACCAAGTAACAGATACCACAAAGGATACACATGATTTGAAGCTTTATGCACTGGCTTTCTTAGTCTCCTTTAGAAATACAGGATTACAAAATATCATATCAGCAGTGAAGTTCAATCCTCTTCTCTAAAAACTTCAGCAAACAGAAAGTATAGGAGAGATGAGTCTCCACACCACTTCTCCATAAGCACAGGACAGTTAAAAAGTCACCAGTTTCCAGAAAATGAACAGCCTTTCTCTGTCCCGTAAGTGTTAACAACTTCAGAGCACTAGTCCAACAGACTGTGATCCAGGGAAAATGTCCCTTGCTATCAGTTCCCATGGCATGAAAGCAGGTACTCTAAGTGCATATTTCTACAGGCACACCTAGCCAGTATCTCAAAGCTTTAACAACCACTGACACTTGAGAGAAGACTGAGGAAATGTACAAGAGTCCAGAAGCCAATTTACACACCAGGTAGAAAGCAGGACTCCAAGTAACTCATGAAAACTGAGAAGCATACCATTAATAGCTCACAAATAAATACATAGTGGAAATAAATATTTCCAGTACATTGGTCCAGTTACAGGCTCTTAGCCTCCTGTTTAGGCAAGAAGGGAACAGACAAATGCTATTGCCCCAAGTAATTTTTATCCTTTCCAAAACCTCACTCCTTTCAGGAAAAAAAAAAAAAAATCTCAAACTGTAATTTCAATCAGTATGTAAAAACAGTTATAGTTCACACAATGAAATCTCCAGCTTTGGATAAAGCTTATAGATCCCCATAAGCTCGTGACCACCCAGTAAGGTATTTTTCTTTCTGTTAAATACACGCAAGACCATCTGAGCAAACAGAGACTTGCACCTGCAGGCAGATGGCACTGGAGGAGACTTGCCCAGGAAGAGTGGCACACCACCACTCTAGTAGAGTGGCACACCAGGGTCCCTGCTGCTGGTGATCAAGGCACCCACATGGACTGGACAGCCACACAGCAATGCTTCCTCCTCAGAACCACTGCCTCTGGAAGCAGAAATGGTTTGGCACATTATCTTGCACAAACAGGAAGGAATAATGGGAAGGAAATTAAACTTCTCAAGAGAGTAAGGCTGCAGGCCACCATGTATATTACTCACTGTAGTGTCTTACAGCAGTGCTGTAAACCATGTGAGTTATTCTGGGACTGAGTGAAAAGTACCTATTACAAGACATTCCCTCCAACATCAATGTATGCCACAACCAAAAGAATCCACAAAACCCCAGCATGCCAACAACACCACACTTTTAATAGAACAGGACAACGTCATCAAGGACTACAATATGCCTAGAAACTTTGAAAGACGGTGTTTAAACTGATCCAAAATATCATCAATGACTGTATCCTTATCAGCCTTCTCCTTTTTTGGAACAGTATCATGCAATTCTTCCTTTTAATTTTACAAGCTGTATCTTTATACAATTTAGATTCCCTGTTCATACTGGTCTCATTTCAACAGGTCCCATAAAGCCATTTTCCTTGAGGCAGGAAGCCCTTCAATTCCAGCCTGCAGAACCATCTGTGAAAATTGCAAATGTAAATGTAGTTTCTAAAGTTTGTTTCACCAACCATTTTAATTTTTGCAGCCTATTAATAATATCATACCACTCCAAGCATAGTGGTACAAGGCTAAATGTACTGAACTCTTAAATCTTTTTTCTCAAGCAGCTTCATCTCACAGCTTCACCACCTTAGCTTAGCGTCTCTCATTCACTTTAGAAGACGACAGCAGCAATCTCTTTGAAATGGAGGGACAAGACCTGCAAATAACACGTGAAAGAGGACATACCAAAGTTTACGAGGCTATGGAGAGATTCCTGCCCCTACAATTTATCTCTGTCATTAGTCTGTTCCATAACTATACCAAAACCAACAGAAATGTCACCCAACAACTGACCAAAATGTGCAGGCTCCACTCTTCCTGTATCACCTGCTAGATAAAATCTCAGAGTTTAGCAACATCACCTCTATTAGACTCCTTGGCACTAGCCTTTGTACCCAGTTCTGCAAAATTTCACATTATGGCAAAATTGACTGCATAAGGTAGACAAGCAACAAAATAGTAAAGGCTTGAAGATTTTTAGGCTTTGTCTACACTTTTCTCAGCTTAACCCATCTCAGCCACTTACTCATCATAGTTAAGTATGACCTATCATACTGCATGGCACATCAATGAATGCTGTTCAAGTTTAGTGGATAATCCCCCTTTGTGTCACCTATCTTCATGCAAGGGGGACAAAACAGAGTTTGAGAAACAGTTTTATTTGAGACAGAGCTCCTTCAAGGCCACTAGCATCCAAGACACAAGCTCCTGAGCCACTGCTTTAACTGGCATCATTTCTTCAGAATATAAAATTGTATCAACAAGTTGCACAGGTTTTCTAACCAAGACAACTAAAAACAGAAAGACAACTGGATATTAAGCCAGGGTCTCACAAAAAACACACAATCTCCTCCAAAAACTGGTACAGCTTTGAATACCTCTGACTAACTGCAACAACAATTTGTGAAGATTACTTCAATTACTATTGCACCTCCCATAGTTCACCTAATTTTCAGCTTATACCTTTGTTGTCAGTTTATGCTCTTCTGTCTTTGTGGTAAAGTGACTCTATCTCCATCCCTCCTGCATATTTAATTCAAAGTAGATTTATGGAGGCAATCACAACTCCATGCAGGCTGAGATATCACAGTGCTTTCAGCTGATGTGAGAGTGTACACCTGTCGTAAAATACATATAAGGTAGGGTATTTTTCCCCTTTGACAGCAGCACTACATTAAAAAAAAAAAAAAAAAACACCAACCCTGAAAGAAAACAACCTACAGAGAAACACAGCAGAGGAAAGAGATACTGATCCTTTCAACCACCAACACTGCTGCCTGAGCTTTGAGCAAAGCTCTCATGAAACAGCGGTGTCAGCCTCCCCTTCCTAGGCTAAAGGGGCCAACTTCTGTTCAGTACACATAATTCCAGCAGAGCAAAACACATACTCAACATCTGTAAAGAGAGAAAATGGAGAGGAAAAAACCAAACACCTAAAAATCCCCACAACACAGAAGGACTAATCTAGAAAGCTAGAAGGATAGATTGGAGTTTCAGCACACCCCTAAAACGCCTGCTCTGGTACTGGTCATGCCTCACTGAGCCTGGCTAGAAGAAAAATCAGACAAGCATTTTTAACTTCTTCCTGATGACTTCAGATTTACAAAGATTTGTGCATTTAAACTGAAAGCACAGAAAAATCAGCAAGCTCTACTTTTTATTACACTGTATTTTAAGGAACATACAAAGCAGACATTCTTCTTCCCCAGAGAAAGAAATAAAGTAAGCAGGACCAAGTTATACCCAAAAAAGCAACAGCACTTCTTGTGCTTTTCATGAAGCAAAACTCTCAGCACATTTTATACGGCAGCAATTGTCACCTGTGGCATTGTATGGTGACAACTCTTGCAGCCTGCGCAATCAGCAGCTTGCAGGTTATTGTGCATTTCTGAAAAAGAAACATTTTGAGGCATGTCTAGGAGGCAAAGTGACTTGAGATGCATAATTTTTGCAACTATGCTTTCCAGTTAAGAAACTTTCCTTTTCAGTATCCATGCAACCATCAAAGCCAGGACCTAAAGACAAGCATGGAATAACCAACTTCTCTTCCAAGAGTTGACTGATAAAACATGTACATGGCTCACAAACAGCACAAAAAGGGTTATTTGATGTAATTTGAATTACACAACATTCAATTCTTCAAACAAAAACAAAAGAGCACACAAAGACACCAATCAACCAAGTTTTCTGGTGAAACAGGGACTTTGTCGTCAACATTTTGAGTTCCTTCTAAAGTCCTTTTACCTAAAAACTCCTATAGTCCACTGAATTTAATTATCATGTACTACTAAAATGTGAATAAAGTAGTTATAAAACCAGTGAATTATACACTTGCAGTATTTATCACCATGCCAGTTCAAAAAACAGGAAATGGGACCGCAGAGATCTGCACCTTCTGCTTTTTCAGTTTAACCATTTTACTGCTGCATGAGAAGGAAGGTTAACACATGCCTTATAATGGAGCAATGTTACTTTCTTTCTTATAGCAAGAAAATGTAAGGAAACAGAAACTGGGAATTTTAATGTACCACAGTTAAAAAGCTTGTAGCTCACATGCAACAGTTTTAGCCTTATGAAACCAGCTTTCACATTTCTCCTTCCCGTCCCCCATATGACTTTGTGATACACAGGAAAAAAATGTTACACTTTAAGATTATTAAAGATGGCTGTCATGGGTTTCAAATGTGACAGTTTTGAAATGACGTATCCCCTCTGTGATATTCACGATGTGTTCCACATCCTATAAATCTCACAACAGAGCCTGGCAATTTTAATACATGGGCTAGTTAGCAATATTAACTTAGACTGTCAAGCTTGAAAAGTGCCATGAAGGCCAAAATCTGGCTGCCATTCAGGTTCATTTGTTTGGGGTTTTTTCCAGTGCTTTTACTTTCCTCCCAACACAGAAGTGCAGTGTAGTTGCTGTGTTTGGGTAGATGACAGGCAGCCTCTCAAATTGTAAAAAGCAGTGCTACCAAAACCCAGTATCTGAATAACCAAAACCACATACATTCATGCTTATATATATACATATATATATATACATACACATACATATATACATACACATACATACATACATACATACATATATATATATATATATATATATATATTTTCAGCCTACATCCTCCTTTTTCACAATGGAAATAATTTTCCAGGGAAAAATAAAAAAGAATCCTTTTTCACTCAGCTCTGAAAGGCAGAGGAACATCTAACAGAATGTAAATACATATTTGCGCAGCTCTCTTTTCTCTCTTATCAACATCTTCAGCATGTTATCCAAGGCATTTTTCTCTCATGACTGATAAAGCCATTAGGTAGCAGGGTTAGGTTGCTACTTTTTACTCTTAACATCTCTGACTAGTGAGTTACCAAGCAGAGTCAGAGCAGTCTCCAAAACTGGCAAGATTCAGTGTACCTTTCCTCTGGCAAGTTGCAAGTGTTTCCCTAGTGAGTCCAACAGGTCCAAACAAGCCTGACATTCAAAACTGTTAGATACTTCTTCCTGCTTTCTGAATCAACAAGAATCTAAAAATTGTGAACCACAGTGCAATGCAAATACCATTCTTCAATTCCAAAACTTTACCCTAACACTCTGCATCTCTTTTAGAAAGCACATGAAAGCTTGAAGGAAAATAAAACAACCAAAAATACCAAATGTGGGTGTTGGGGGTGAAGAAAGAAGGAGCTGTCTATATGATCAGGAACTCACACAGACAAACACAGTATGTATTTATAACACAGCTTTGGATAGCTCTTTCTAAAATCATTTAAACACCACATTTCTCATAATACTGTATTGAATTCCCCAGCAAGGCCAGTCATGGGAGGTAAAAAGCAGACCTTGAAAGGTTCAGTGTACTTTGAAGGTCTTTTACTTGTTTCCTCACCATAGTGAGGTTTTTAATACTGCCGAACTTGAATTCCTGACTTTTGGGAAGACTGAAGTAAAAGCACTGCAGCAGGGTATTTAAAATGCACAGTCACACCACCTGCAACTGCAGGCAGAATTAAAATTACAAAATTGCTTTTAGCGAATTTGTTGCTCTTCCATGATAATGTTTACCACCCCTTGAAACTTCATGGTTAGACGATTACTTAACATGTCTGTAAGTAGCCTGCATGTGAACAAGCAACACGTGTAATTTCATATTTGTAAGAAAAACGGAAAACAAAAAAAAAAGTGTATGCAACACACCATATATTAATCAAGAGCAATCTTCTTATATGTTCCAAACATAGCATTAGATCCATAAGTCTCCCAAGACTACATTGGTACAAAAGCTTGAGATAAACCAACCTTAACAGCCATGAACTTGTGAGGAGAGATCATGTATGAGCAAGAAAAATAAATAAGGTTGATTCTACCACTATACACAATTGCAAATTTCTTTTTTCGTATTCTCCCCAGCCATAAGTGAAAAAAAACTAAATACTAGAAGAAAACTCAGACTTTTTCGGTAACAGGACTATGACTGTTTATCACTTTTTCTGCAAAAGCACGGTAAAATACCAGGAAACTAGAGAACAATTTTTTTTTAATCCCAGGCACATCATCATCCCTTTTTCTAATTTCCAACACTGCTAGGTTTATGCTAAGCAATACTTAAACCTCTTTTATTACTTTCCATCAAAAATTTTATTTACACAGCTCATTTGCTTTCTTCAACACGCCTTTCTTATTTAAATGATTTTTTATTCTAGTTACTGTCAGAAGTATTATAATGTAACAAAGACTTAAATAATTTACAAGGAAAAACAGTGTAGATTATTAAAATTAAAATTCACTGAGTTCTCTGAAAAGGCAGGTTGGTCTAGGAACTTAGGAATCTTTTCATTGAAACACAAGTCTGTCAATAAAAACTCACCTGTTAATTTATTCGCCTTTTTTGCTTCTCACCTGCAGCTGAGCAAGAGGAAATAAAAGCATTCTTTCAATAGAAGGGGGAAAAATCAGTTGATTTTGCAATATGGAACCTTTCATCACTGCTTAGTTGAAGTATTTATTCACAATTTAGGTTCCCAAATGAATACAAGAAATTTTAAAGTCAAAGGTGTTTTTATTATTCACTGTTTTTTGAGTCTTGAGCCTCAGGGTAACTACATTTATATGCAAACCTAACAGTCAGAAACCTGCTAAGAGGCAAATGAGGAATGGAAAGTGACAGATTTATAAAAAAAATATTTTGCGTAACCCTAGAAATTTAAGTTCAAAAAGAAGTTAAAAATGCAACTGAAATAAACCGTATAACAATTATCCTGAGGTTTATTTACTCTCATGGTTTTATGACAACATTTCACACTGGAATAATCCTGGTTTCTTAAAGTGAAAGCTGAACTGAAGCACTTTTTGAAGTGAAAGCTTTGGCCCTTTTAAATAGCTATATTCCATTTTAAAAGTAAAACCCTGCCAAACATTTCACAGTGTTTTACCACTGACTGGTATTTTGTCACATATGTAGATAAAATTGATGAGGTTCTTAAATTTCTTTACTCTTTTTCAAATGAAAACTAGAGTAGATTTTAACATTCTTTAAAATTCATAAAATATTGTAGGTTTAGAATGCATGCCAAGCTTCTATAGCATTAGGATAGATAAAACCCCCAGTGTTGTAATGCCCTGTTGGTAAATGATGGAATGAATATACCATTTTTAAACTGAATGCCATACTCTAGCCCTCTGCCAGTTTGAAAGTCTCCATTTGTTCTGTTTTTTTTTTTTTTGGTTGTTCTTTTACTACCTAACATTTTCAGTGTTTGCACTTCCCATACTGTAAAAATAAAATGCCTGCTGTCCAGTGCTGTGCTCTGGAGCTTGTGACTTGTGACTTCCAAAGAACATCTATTTGAAAAAAGCCTGCATGTATTTAAACACTTCTTATGTAATTGGCCTAAGGGCAATTGTTCTATTTCATAAACATGTATCAGAGACCAAACACTGCACTGATACTTCCTCTTTAAAAAAAATACAGGAGAAATTACATAAACCTTAACACCTTCTAAATTTGAATATTGACATTGTCTTCTCCCTGAAGAATCTTAAAAACCCCACATTATATGTGTGTCTTTATTGTCTTCCATGAAGTCAGTAATTTATCAGTATCTGTAAGGACAACAATTGTTTTATTTTTAAGAGTCCAGAAACCTAAACCTGAATTTTGGAAGACTGTGCATCCTTGTCAAAAAAACTGGAAATCAAATAGAGCAATCTTAGGAGCCAAAATAATTCCTTGGATCACAAAATCCAAACTTATGTTTTAGCATGAAAATACATGTTCCTATCAAGTTATCCAGCAAGTTAATACTACTTCACAGTCTAACACAGTCCTAGGATGCTACTCTAGATGTATGAAAATGTCAACTCAGAACACTATGTGGAAATAAAAGTACATATTCATTGTCAGTCATATCAACAAATTTGTATATAAATGGGATGAAGTTTACTAGAAATACAGTGCAATCAACTTTCTTGTAATGCGGGGGGCTTCTTGGTTGGTTAGCTGTTGTTTAGGTGGGGTTTCGGGTTTTTTTGGTTTGTTGGTTGGTTTTTGTTGTTGTTGTTGTTTGGGGTTTTTGTTTTAGTTTATTCTTATTTTTATTTATTTTTAAGAAATAATGAAATATTTCTAAGTTCCTGCCTATTCAAGTGACTTGTTCACAACATTTGCTATGACTGGACTCTTCACTGGAAAGGTACGCGGAGGCAGATGTGGGCGCATCTGCTCCACATATACTGAATGCCCTGTGCTAACTGAACACTGATCCTCTGCTTTGAAATCACCAGGATGAACACAAGAACAGGATTCTGCCATACTGGTTAGCTAGAATGCCACTGGATTCCTCCTTAAAGAAGGGGGAAAGAACATGAAAAGGACTCTCATGTAACACAATTCACTATTTTAACTGTCTTAAAACATGGAAAGCACTGAAAAAAAAAAACAGGCATGACTAATATTGTGAGCTCGGAGGGGCTCACAATTACACAGCATTCAAGAATCACGGTTCTAGTAGGCAGCGCTGCATCTGCAGAGCTCTGCTTACATCCCTTAATCTGACTTCCAGCTCCAGCAGCGATGCCCAGACAGTCATCTTCACCACAGATACAGATGGAATACAGAGCTTCTCTCACTTCTTTCATCACGTTCTCAAAGAAAAATCCAGCCCGCAATACAAACGTAGTCCTTCACACTATGAACAATGCAAACTTCCCTCCTTCAAGCCCAGCCCGTTTCCAGTTCCCCGCCCGGCGAACAGCGGCTAGCCTCGCACAGCCACAGCTGCGCCGCCGACAGCAGGTTCGCCCCTCCTAGCCGCACAGCACCCTGGAGGGCGTCCAGCTGAGCACGTACCACTTAGGAACTGCCCCTGTCCAAAAATCTCATCAGACTCATGTTAAAAAGGTAAAGGCGCGGTAACTTCAACTCCTTTTTCTCTCTTTGGGCACCTCAGACATGGTGGAAAGGCAACACGGGTGTGAGCCTGCCCTCGCCCCTTGCCCCGCCGCGCTCAGAGGCCACGGCTCCGTCCGCCCGCACCCACCTGCCAAGGTCCTCGCCCGTCTCGTAGTGCTCCTCCAGGTTCTCCTGCCGGAACACCGTCATGGTCGCCGCACGCCGCCGGCTTCAGCCCCTGCTCGGCGCCCTCATCACCAGCGCCCCGGAGCCGCCCCGCGCTCGGCTGCGCGCCCTGCGGAGGAGCGCGGAGGTGAACGCCCCTGCCCGCGGTCCCTCCCGGCGCCGGGGCTCTCCCCGTCCTCCTCATCCGCGAGGGAAGCGGCACCCGCGGGCCGAAGAGCGCCTCCCCTGTCCCTGACCGAGCGCCAGGAGAAGAAAGCGGCGCCCCGGGCCCCCCGCCCCTTCCCCGGCGGCGGCGGCCGCCCAGCAGCCGCGGCGGCCACCGGAGCCCAGCCGCCCGCCTGCCGCATTCCTCAGTGGCTCCGTTGCCCTGTCAACCGGGACGTGCCGCCGGGCCTGCGGCAGGATCTCCCCCCGGACATCTCCGCAACCTGACCCCGGGCGGGCCGCTCCGCGCCGCCGGGCCGGGGCTAACAGCACCGGTTCTCCCGCGGCGCCACCCGCTTACCCGCTCGCCCTCCCGCCGCTCCGCGACCTGGGAAGCGGCGACAGCGCCGCGGCCGCTCCCGGCCGGCGCGCAGGCACCCGCGGTGTGGCCGCGCGGCCAATGAGGAGCGGCCCGCCCGCCGCGCCGCCCTCCGCCCCTCGCCGCGGCCTCCCGCCCCTGCCCCGCCGCCGCCTCCGGTCGCCTCGGCCAGGTGCGCCCACCCCGCCCCGCCCCGCCCCGCCCCGCCCCGCTCCGCTCGGCGCGGCACGGCACGGCCCGGCACGGCAAGCCCGCGGCGGCGGGACCCGCCCAGCGCGGCTCTGCGGGCGGCTCCCGGCACGGCCATTGTGTGCGCGCCCGCCGGCCGCGCCCTCCCGCAGCCCGCGCCTCCGCCCGCCCCGCGCCCCGGGCAGCGTGAGCGGGGGCCAGGGCGGCCGAGAGACTGGCGGCTGCTGCCCTCCGCCCACCCGCTGCGGGCGCCCTGCTCTACAAAAAAGAAGCGGTCCCCACCCCAGCGCCCGCCCCCTCCGGAGCCCCCGGCCCGCGCCAGCAGCGGCGAGCTCAGGAGGGTAGCTGTAGTCTGTGTGGCACACGTGCCCACCCCGGGCACACCGAATGTTCCCGGCCCGCACGGAGAAGGGAGCCTCAGCCACTGGCAGCGCTCTCGGGCACCTCAGAAAGCAAATGCTTGCGTGCTGTTTGCAGGTATTCTCTGACCAGGACACAATAATCACCCTTTTTCAAAATACAAGACACAGTCTACTCCCTCTACAGGGTGTTGCACCTTACATTTGGGGTTTTCGAGTCATCTTATGTGCTCCTGTTGTTTCTCTGGCTCAGATTTCCCAGCACTTTACGTTTTCTGTAGCGTATTGGTCGCATGCCAAGTTGAGTACGGATTATATTCTGGAGACAAGTATTTTTCCTAGTAGCCCTATTTTCTTCCCATCCATTTTGTTCAGCCTTTGAAAAGTACATGATGTCACATAACTGAGCAACTTTTAAGTTCCATCTGAACTTCGGAGGTGTTCAGAGACAGAACTGCTCATCAAAGGTAACAGGAAGTTCAGTGCACTCATATGATTTCACACCTACTTGATTTAGCACTTGAAAGAGCCTAACCTTCAGATACAGGTCAACAAGTACAGAATCCCTGATATTTTCTGAGTGAGTTACAGCATGACCTTGTGCAAGTGTCAAAAATGTTTTTCACCTCCACTGAAGTCATCTGTAAATTGAAGGGAGGGTATTTTGTTGGATTGCTAGATGTGAAGTTACACAAGACCACCTGCAAAGTGTTTAGATCAAGAACTGTGCACTCCTCTTTCATTTATAGCCAAAGATGCAGGAGGTACGGATGCTCTGCTTTTGCTTCAGCCCATCTTCTACATGCTTAACAGGTTTTCAAAGTCATGACTCGCACAGTTTAGGCTGTCAGATTTTCAACACAGCTCCAGGCTTTTAACAAACAAAGGGTAGAGGTTCAAAAGTTCATTTTGGTTTTGGAGATTGTTCCTTTGCTGAAAGTAAGGACAACCAGTGTAGCCAGTCCGTGGAATTTCCAACACTCCAACCTTGCTTGATTCTTCAAGGGTCTTTAATTTCTTTACTTTGGTATGTTTTATGGGGGCCCTGAGCTCATATGAGAGTAACATTTCTTGTACCTTGTCCATATTTTGCACTGCAAGCAGTGCTCAAATGTGCAATTCAGTATTACTCTTTATGTACCAACCCTGCTTCAACTGAAGGAAATGGAATTTTGCTATTGATTCAAGTAAAGCATGTGCACATTGGAATCAATACACAATAACTGAGATAATTACCAAGATGCAAAGGAATAACAGAAAAATTAATTGCTTAAATGTTTCTCTTTCCCCTTTTATTAAATAACCCTATTAGAAGGTGGAAATCTTGCAACTGCAACCTGTCCATCTAGGTCTGGGATGCCTGAATTCGGTTGTCCAGGCCCTTCAGTGACCGCAGGGTTGTGCTTGAATCTCTTGCGGCAGCAGCAACAGCACAGGTATAACAGCAACTTGTATGCATGAGGAGGAGTCATGCTCCACTTGAGTGAAGTCAGCCACAATGGCATATCCCTGCCATGGTGTTCATAGGGGCAAAAGAAGAGGTTTGCCAACAGAAGCACCGTTCCTGTTTCTTCAGAGAAGTACTTACTTGTTTTGTCTGATGCAATCCACTTCTAAAGGGCTTGCCAGTTCCTGGTGGGACTCATCTGGCAGTCTGGGAACAGTTAGTCTAGGTGAAAACCCAGTCCCATCGCTGTGCCTTCAAAATGCTCATTGATGTTCATGAGAATTATTGGGTTGTACATGTAGTAAATGGAATAAATAATTCTAAATTGCTGTCAAATATAATTCAGCAACTGTGACTGTGGTTTATGCTTACAGGTTTAATAACATATTGGATGAAATCTAGCCCTAATAAACTTGGTGGCAGAATCTCCTTGATTTCATAGTTCCGTGATTTCAAGCCAGTGTGATTTTTTCACTTATTGAAATATAACAAAAATAATAAAGTGAGATTAACTCCTTACTAACACCATTGTAAATCAGGAATGATAGTGTGAAAGAGACTCAGGAGCAAGATTAGTAACAACAAATGTGTTTTCAAAGGAATGATTTGTGCCTGCCAGATTACTACATGAAGTGTCTCGCACATTTTGTTGTGTTGAGAAGCAAGTGTTCTGTTTCTCAGTAAATATTACAAAGAATCAAATTTGCAAAGTATGTGTATCCCCCAGCAGTGTTAAGTGAAAAGAAAGCTACATTGTTTCTGCAAGTCGAGTGATTTATAGCACTCTTTAGCCATTTGGCTCCTGAACCTACAAAGCCTTTTCTACACAAAGGTAACAGACAAGAGGCATACTAAGTGTATTGTTTCAGAATAAATATTTTCAATATCACTGTCAGATTATTTTCTCACATCCAGGTAACATGTCTCTCCTAACAATGTAAGATCCCAATTATGGCAAAGAACATAAATTACTTAGGCTGGCTATTACTTCTGCATATAGTTTTCTTTTTGAAATCAGCATTCATTTTCAGCATGACTACAGAAGCAATTTCCTGGGTTATGTGTGATAACCTCTGCTGATTTGTAGGTTTTCCATTACTATTTTAATTTCTCACAAAGCAGTCTTGTTGCTGCTCCAAAAATTGAGCTTCCCTATCCATCATAAACATCAGGGATGATAGCACAATTGAAAGGTGACAATCGGTGTCACAGAGCCACTTAGTTTTAGTAAACCCAAAGCACTTCTCCTGGAAAAGTTACTCCAGGTGTGCCCGTGCATTTGTGATTAGGTCTTGTGTCACTCAGAAAGCAGACAGAAAACAGTGATTCACAAAGGCCTAAAGCTGCTGACAAGGTAGAATCTCTAGCCTCACAAGGCAGTACTTTTAGGGCAGTAACTAGACTCAACTAAATGGTGCAAAGTAAATTTTTCTAGATGGGAAAATAATTCCTTAGCCTTTCAATCAATAAACAAAATACTATGCTGTTTAAAATTGCAAAAAATCATTTAATTGCTGTATTTTGGAAGAGACATAGAAATAAAGTCCAGCATTACTGTTCTGGAAGCATCTCAGAATGACTGGTGCCTTTTTTATTCTCTAGGTATTTATGCCAGTTCCTCAGGGAAAAAAAAAAAAAAAAAAAAAAAAAAGGTATTTTCATCTCCCAAGAGACTTACAGCTAACCTAGCACCTGTCAACTCATGTGTTTATTCATCAGGGTCCCATACCATGTACATACCCCAACACAAGCTCTTCTCTACTGAAAAATGCAAGCTGTTGATGAAAACAGGAAGACTCACATCTGCGTGGTGGGATCATTTTCCCTGAAGCTGAACTGTGATCATGAAAGCCTTTGACAAATGACCCAAGAAGAATCACTAATAAAATCAGGGCTAAATAGCAATTACATTCCTTTGAATTATAAAAATTCTCACTTGTAGGTTTGGTCTCTGTATTATTGCATGTCTTTTTAATAGAAAATAATCTGAAAATGCTTGATTTTTATTTTTTGGCAGAACTGTTTCTTTCTGAAAAGAATGTTTACTCCAAGTCAAAACATTTTGACAAAGATTGTGTCAATGTATAATTTCAGTAATGTAGATGTGTATTTTCTTATGTTTAGTTAAAATATCACTTTTAATAGTATACCTTTTTGTTGCATATTGGATAACATATTCTGTGGGGCAAAAATATATATGTTCTAAAGTAGCACAACTAAATCCTTTCATTTTTTGACTTTTTAATTCTAAGCGCAAATAGTTGGTTTCCTACAAAAACAAAATAAATCAAATATGTAACTACATTTTTTGAATTTTTTTTCAGTCAGGCCAAAGGATATTCTAAATGTACACTTGAAAGAAGAAGTCAGCAAAACACTTGCTGGAAATCCCTGGTAATTCCCATGCTACCTCAAGAAATTTTCAGGGACTATGAGGGACTTGTTTGTACTGTATATTGCACTATAAACCTTGAACTTGATTGGCATCTCAGTATTGTGATATGGATGTTTAATAATACATTTTATAACATTTGCTGTGATAAAACCATGAGCTTTACATCAGCTTTTATGCAACAGGAATTAGATTTCCTGTCACTCAGTTTTGAAATATAAAAGTTCATCAGACCTACCAGTAATATATGATCCAACAAAACCATATTTACACAGATCAGTAAGTTTCCTGAAGTAATGGATGACAGGATGAGGTAGTATTTCCTGTTCTGTATTTACTTCCATTTATTCTCTTTTCCTTTTTAAGGGAATCTCTACAGTTCTGGTCAGTATAGAAACAAAGAAATGAAAGTATACATATGTACAAAAGAAAAACCCACATTTATCAAGGGAATTTAAATTTATACAATGACTTTGATTCAGTGCTCCCCAAATACTTTGCAAACATTGGTTCTTTTAATTATCCTTTCCTACACCTCTGTAACCGTTAGGTGTAAAGTAATTTTACTTGTAGATTCTGAGCAGGTACTCCATGCATTCACCATACACGAGAACCAGCTTTAGAGAAACCCAGGTGAAGGGTAGAAGAGATTGGCGGGATAGTGCCTGTGGTGGTTTATTTTGGTGCTGTAACCCACCAAACTTCCCACACCACTTTCCTGCTGATGTCAGGTGTTAGAAGGTAAATGTAGTTGCTGACATGTGGCCTTTGGCTTGTTGCCTGCCAAAGCCACCTGTGGGTTCAAATTCCTTTGGCATGGTACAGTAATGTGGCAGTCATAACCTTATCCTTAGAAATAAATGCTGAGTAGTGTTTAATGTATCATTTTACAGATAAGGCATGGGAAATGCAGGCTGGATATAGAGTTTAATCCCCAAAACAAGGATGCATATTTAGCTGCTGAAAATATTTTTTTAGCTAAACATGACTAAATTGTACATGAAGAATGTCCATAGGATCTGCATGATATGCATAGTATAAGACTTGAAATAAGTGATGATTGAAAAAAAGATGTTATCCTAACACTTAACTCCTTATTCCAGTTTGACTCTAAGTCTGTCTCTGTCAGACACCATGAGACAAGACACCTACACAGTAGTGTTTCCTTCAAGGATGCACTGTGAAAATCTGGATTTAAGTCATTAATGCTTTTAAATGCTGTCCCAGATTTTTCCTGTCTCAGCAGGTCTGGCATTACGGATATACTACTGCGGAGTCCACAAGAAATACCTTGTTACTACAGCAAGCATTACTATCTCTTTGGTTTTGAAAGCTCATTTACCACAGGAATCTCAAATCTGTACACTCATCAAAAACTCAGTCTTCACACTGGTGCTTGCATGTGCCTGTCACAATTTTTGTTGGAGAAAAGCTTATGCAAGACTACTGCTAAACCAAAACAGATTTAGCAGCTGATATTTAAAGGTAGAAATGTGGGAGACTTCTTTTGTGGGATTAGTACATGATCCAGGTTGCTCAAAATACTCAAGGAATCAAGGGAATCAAGGGGAATCAAGGGCAGCAGTTTGAAAATCATGAACTGGGATGAATGCACCAGCTGCCTGGCACCCTGACAACTCTAATTGGGGTATTAAAGGAGTAGCACTCTCCAGCTATTTGTGAAAGGCTTATGTGTGAGATCATCAGCATACAAAAAAAAAAAAAAAAGTTATGTGTTTGACTGTTTTGCAGCATTTGCCCTGTGTATTTGGGCATTTCTGAAAACAAAACAACCCTAAGCATGAATCTACAAACAGAAGTTGTACAGAATTGTCATCTAGATGTTAAAGAGCTAAAGTAATCATCTTTCGCATGTTTCATGCCCATACATTCCATCTGCCTATCTTGCTTACATGTACAGCAGATAATGAAACAATTGTGCATAATTTCTGAAGAGAGAAATTGGAATTTTGTGTCCCGTTTCCTTTGTGTGAGATTCCTTTGCCCAGGTATTGCGCACAATACACTCTGATTGTGCTGAGTGCTTCTGTGTGTGTGTATGCCATGAGGAGAACTAGGCAGAAGCACAACTAAACTTTTGCAAACTGGCAGATTCATCAAGCAAAAGGAAAAAAAAAAACACAAGAGGTTTCTGTAATGTAAATGACACATAATCTTGGAGAGCTGATTAAGAGATGCTGTATATTGTTCAAGTACTCTAATCAAGTCAGTTGAAGTTTCCTGTGGTATAGAAAAAAGTCTGTCCTGATGAAATTCCAGTTTCAGAGTTTGATCCTTACATTTGCCTGGTATAAGTGGTACTGGTTGTGATGCTCAGCCATTGCCTGCTGAAGTTTATTTCCCCAGACCCTTTCCCTCCACTTTATTTTAGCTAGTTGCATTGTTAGTTCGAGGTAATACAACCTAATATGTCAAACTATGCTGTGGATGGTTACAAAATTCTGATGAGGATCAGAGGCTTTACCTCATAGCACCTCTTTGCTGGTGTAGCTGGGAGTAAAAATGGTGGAGGAAGGACTTTGGGATAAAATAATAATTCAAAATTAACATAGGGTGTATGTGTAATGTTGGTGAGTAGTACTGAGCACTTCCCATGATGTGTGGTTCAGAGTGTGTTAAAAGGAGTGTTAAAACCATTTTTCCCAGCTGAATGAATCCTTTCCAGCATGCCTTCAATTAATTTTGTATTTCATCCCTCAAATTGACTTCTTATTGTATCACAAATAAAGCCAAACAAATGATTTAATGAGTTCAGGTACTACAATGGAAGGGTTACTGTTGTGCATTTTAGTGATTATCTTCTTTCTGTACAATTTTCAAAGAAAAAGCAGCAACCATATACCTACATATTCAACTTTCCCAGTAGGATTTTACATCCTGAGTCCCTGAAGGATTTTCCTTCTCCATATACCCTAGAGGCTTTTCAGCTACAAACAGAACAGGTATGACAAGTGGGGGTACTGCTGTTTTGCAAAAACCAATATATCTTTTATTATTTATTAGTGATTGTCACAGCTCCCTATTAGTATGGAAACTTCTTGCAGGAATCTGAAGCTGAGATTCAGCAAAGCAGGTCTGGAGGTCCAGATGTTAGACATAACAACATCAGCTGTTAATCTGGTGGCGTAAACCACTGCTTACATGAGTACAGGCTGGAGAGTTTGTACTCACTCTGCAGGGTGAGCACCTCAGTGTGCAGTATCCTGTAGAATGAAGGGTGAAATTCAAACTTATATGCTTAAATAAAGGGACTGCTGTTCAAATCCAGAATCTTACCCTGACTTCAAGACATAGGGAGCAGCATTAAAATGGGTCAACCATTAAAATACAAAATGTCATTCTAGTATTCTCATAAGAAAAGGAGCATCATGATTCATTCCTATTCACATTACAAAAATTATACATTATTTATATGCGTATTGCTCAACTAGATACCATTGCAACCACAAAGAATTACTAAATGGGAAGTAAACATTCAGAACATCTTATTCTTGAATTAACAAAGATATGCATTAACAATGATGGGTCTTGTACCTGAAACCATATTTAGCAACTAATTTAACTGACAGGCAAGGAGAAAGAGCTCTGTCATGCAGACATGACCTTCAGCTATCAGGCTGTTGCAAAAACCTAATGCATAATATACTATGTGAAGCACTTTCAAAGCTCCTTTTTCTTTCTCTCTCTCTCTCTCTCTCTCTCTCTCTTTATTTATTTATTTTTTAATATTACATACCAGTATTTAAACAATCAAAGACACTTTACAATCTGGCCAATGAGAAAAGAAGTCTAGTGAGGATACATGAAAGAATAACAGACATATGAGTAAATTCAGATTAAATACTAGAAATTACTATTTAAAGCCTGGTGAATATTGCTCAAGGGGAGAGACTACCTTGAATCCAAGTGAGGGAGATGGGTAGGTTGGTGACTCAGCTGCACAAACAGGACCTCTGACTCTGGAGCAAAAGCAGTGGTAATGGAAAAGGATTGGGACCAGAGGAGGAGGAGGAATGAGGAAGCTCATGTCTCTGCCATGGCCTTGGAAAATCTGTAGCTGCATTGCCTTTCATGAGTAGTGAGAACATGAAGAAACACCAGAGAACACTAATGTCTATTCCAAATGAAGTGATATTCTGTAATATTAAATTATGTAATATTATGTAATATTTAATATCAGAAAGTTATCCAGGGCTAGTTCTTCATACTGTTAAATCAGTATGATAAATAGGTTTGGTTCTGTAAAGTAATAGAACCAAGATAATTTAAGCAAGGTCAGTATTTAACAGGAATTAACTGTTTAACTTAACCACTTGACTTAGGAGGATTTAGTGCTAAAGAAAAAGGCATGTATGAATCCAGCCTTGGAGAAATATCTATGCATTTCAAATGCCAGTCAAGATACTGAGCGTGAGAGTGAAATGGTACATTGTTTCAGAATAATTACATGGAAGCCAGGATTTTTTCTTTTTTGGTGCAAGCCTGTTAAAATTAGATTACATTGTGTTCCAGTGTTCAGACTTTGGAGTGGGTTCTGCAAGCTCTTCTTGCCCTGTTTGTCTGCTATGGAGGTGTTAATCTTGAAGTTGCTGTGATGCAAAGGAAAGGTGACACACTGAATTAATGCAACAGCAATTTACCTAAGAAAATCAGGGCTGTACTTCAAATTTGATATTATTTTGGCAATGTGGGGCTAATGCAGGTGCTTGTTACCATCTCTCCCAAGAGACATAGAGCAGTGCTGTAGAGCTGACACCAGCAGTTAGTGCAAGTGCAGAAGAGATACGAGACTGCGGATGGACGGCTGCTCACAGGCATTGTCAAAGGGGACCGGACTGGAAACATTTCAGGCAGCACATCCTGTGCTTCCTCAGCACACTGAGAATTCACTTGTCACCTCTACACCTGTCAAAACAACAACTATTGCATCCTCCACCCCAAAACATGCAGATGAATAAAGGCTGGGGGTGGGGAGGTTTTGCTGATTATTGACTCTAATGAAAGAGAGTGGGTGGTGATAGCACATAGCAGAAACCTAGAAGAAAGGCAGTATGATATAATTTCACCCTGGGAATCTATTGCTATGGCAACAAAGAACAGATTTTTTTTTCTTTTTTTATAGGGTTCAATACAAAAGTATCACAAAAGGAGAAATCACATTTTTGACAAACCCTTCCTCTTCCTTGCTTGTATTTTGTTCATTTGTATTTGTATTCATTTGTACAGAAATATTTGTAAATATGAAAAATAAATGTTTGTGGTCACTAACATTTCTCTCAAAAGAAATAAAGTATGGTTGTGTTAGCTTTATTGACTTGGTGTGAATTGACAGCAAATTTCCTGTTTGTGTTCTTGATGTTCAGACTACAGACCACTTAGAGTTTACATTTCTCTCACAGCTATTGAAGTGTTCCTCGATATTTAACAAGATGTAACTGAGGTCAGAATTTGGCCTGCACCATTTTCTATTCTATACAGATAAAAAATTAATGAAAATAATTACTTCTGGTTAAAGCTACTGAAGTAGGTTTTGATGGCCATTACAAGACACCCTGGCAGCAACATTTCTCTTTAGGAACTGCAGCAGCTTGGGATGGTGAACAGGTGCTTAGGGAGCCAGTTTTCTACATTTTCTCTGTGAGAAAGGTTAAAGCTCTGCAACAACATTAAATGAAGGAACAGTTCTAATCATGCCTCTTCAGGAAAAAATAAAGCCTTTTATCAGAATGCCAGATTAATATTGCATGGCTCTGTGCCGGCAATGCCTGCCAAAGCCCTGGGATCACCACTCTGTCTGCTGGAGACAAGCTGCTGATACAAGGAAGAGCGACCAGTTCCGCATTTCTTTCCCTCTTCAGGGTTTAAATGAGCATTGTGATCTACTAGCTAGACAAGCTAAGGATTAGCCTGTACTGGAGATCTGCTCCCCCATTTCCACTTTGAGGCATCTTCATTTCATGACTTTAGGCTTTATCTCACCCTGTTCTCCTAATGCCTGCACTATGGAAAAAAAAATTTGCTATTTCTTTGCTCAGAGATTATGTCAATTTTAATTGTGTACTCATGTTTAAACAGCTCTCTCATGTTTATATAGCTCTACACCAGGTGTAATTCTATTTTTTTACTATATTGATTGTGCATTTTGAAATATCGGCAAGGTTTTTTTTATGATATTAAAATGATCTTTTTCCACACCTTTTTTCTGACACAGATCTTCCAAAAGAGGTATCTGCTGCTGTGAGATACCCTAAGCTCCATGAACAAAAAGCCCCTGGGAGCACAAATAATATTGATAGTTAAAATACAAATTTAGTGAAGAAAGGCAGCACACCGATGGCAAGAGACATTGATTCAAACAAAGTAATTTCTTTGTAAGACTATTTTGTACAAAACAAAACAAACCAGACTGAAAACTGAAACAAGAACAGAGAAGAACAAATAAGAACCAGAGACTCAATTTGACAGAAGACAAAGCTAATGTACATTAGCTTTGATATAGGACCCTAAGAGGTTTTTCCCTCCAATATGCTGATGAAACTGAAGGATGCTGTTCTGTTAAAAAATCGTTTTAGAAGTACCTACCAAGCTGGGAGGTGCAGAAATATTAATTTACTACATTTTCACTACATTTAGCATACATTTATAGGAGATTAGATTGGCAGGCATTGCTCACCTTTGGAACATTTCAGAAAGGTACTGGGACCTGAGTTGCATACAGTGATCTGTGGTTGTTGAGTATAGGAATCTGTGGCTGGCATT
Source organism: Motacilla alba alba (assembly GCF_015832195.1). Classification (NCBI taxonomy): domain Eukaryota; kingdom Metazoa; phylum Chordata; class Aves; order Passeriformes; family Motacillidae; genus Motacilla; species Motacilla alba. The sequence continues at coordinate 50,142,295 of NC_052046.1, forward strand.
GACCTTACTCATACAGCTCTGGAGCACACACTTCCTCATCTTTGTTGGCAAACAAGGCTGCGAACAAACCTTAGCATCTGTTAGGTGTCCTGAGATGAAAATCTCTGGCAAAGAGGGAAGTCTTCTTAGGGCATATTGCACAATGTCAGCCTTTGTCCAGAAAAAGCAACTGCAAAGACCAATGCTGCTGAGAAATTTTCTGAGATCAATTTTCATTCTCTCTTCAAGTGTCTTGCCTATAAATTATGAATTTTCAATCAAAGGACTCTGTCCAGCTGACAAAGATTCTGCCACAGAATTACTGCTCAGAGAAACTGCAATACTTGTATCTGGAAGGAAAGGCACTGAATTACATGTCCATGACACTGAAGAAGTGAAACTTGGTCTCAGAGTTCTTGCTGCATAAAGAACAGGGACAAACTTATGTGCTTTTTGGCCTGGTATCTGCTTTTAATGTTTATGTGCTCTACTTGTTCTCACAACATCACTACCAGTTTTCCTGCTGGCAGGCCCTCTGGCAGGAAGCCCAGGCCCTCTGATGTGAGTGAGCCTTGGCACTGCTGCTAGTGTCAAGTGGAGTATCAGCTTTTTCTATCCCTTTGTGCTGCTAATGGAGCTTTAAATGAGCATGGCTTTCCTATGTGTTTGTACAGAACTTCACATTGTTTTTTTTGAGTTGTACTTGACTTTTTTTTTAAGCACTAACCATGAGCACCTAAATTCACCTGTGCTATTACTATACCCTAGCAATAATATATGGCAGGCACAAATCCATTCTTTTTCTCTTCTAAGGCTGATAATCATTAAAGAGATCTTTGTGAATACTGTGGAGTACTTTGAGCTTGCCGTTAGTTAAGCCTAAGTTATAATATTTTTTTGAAACAAAGTATGTTTAGTATGAACTGATTTTTGTTGAATATCAAATGCTTAGAATTTATGCAGCAGAGACCTCCCACCTTGTATGTAACAGAACAGTAGCAATTTTACCTTCTATTAAACAATACAGATATATTCTGCCTTGTATCTGTGTAGGCTGCAGTAAGTGTGCATGTTTTTCTATTGAAAATTCTTATTGAATTGAACAAGAAAGAAATCAGTAAGATTCCATAGAAATTTTGTGCAGCTAATAGCTATGAATGGAGAATTACATCCCTGTTACAGCATTTTTTGGGTAGTTCTAACAATTCGATAGAAAGCTTGTAATTCCTTATTAAATTCCACAGATATTTCCCCTAAATGCTGGTTTTGAGCTATTGGGACTGGAAGTAGATACTAAGCATTAGCAAGCACCATAATTTTATCAGACAATTAAAAGTTACTTTTTAGTCTGCCTTTACACAGGTGTCATTCTTCTGGGACCAAAAGAAAATCCAAAATCTAAATTCCTTTATAGTGGTGCACTATAGCAGCTGCAGTGTAAGAGGGGGAGAAAAGGTGGAATGCGTGGGATGTCATCACAGCTTTAACCTGGTAGAAAGAAGATAAACAGGATGCTCATTCTTGACTTTAACTCAAAACCAACAATAAAACCCACATTATACTGTACAGCTACACTACAGCATTGATTGTTGTTTAGGGTTCAGCAAATGAACACATGCTTAGGTAGGTTTTAATAAATACTGTGGTGTGAGAGCTGGAATAGTGTCTGCCTGTGGGCTGCAGGAAGCCCTAGTGTACATTCAGGGATTGCACTTCCCTGAATGACACTGAGCCTATGTGATTCTAGTATCATAGCAACTTCCATGAGTGATGATCTTTTTTCTGAGACTTGTTTATGTAAGAAACACTGTCAGTATGAGTCCTGCCCTTCTACTCTTCACCAAAGTGAAAGGAATGACCGCAAAGTGGTCCTACCAGCTTCAGTGTGAGTCATGGGGGAGTCCTCTGTGGTGGGAACCACTTTGTGCTTGGTGCCTGTACAGACATAAGCGCACACTGAGCTTTAATCATGTAAAAATTTTGGTTTTGCAATGGCATTGAAAATAAAGAAATAACACTTAAAACAATACTTTCCAAATGTGCTTTCCTAAGAATAAGAAGGAATTTAGGGAGTTATTGTGCCTGAACAATGTAAAGCCATATGGCTAGCCTTTTCTTTTGTGCTCATTAGGTCACACTGTGTGCACTGCTCAGGAGAACTCAGGTCCAGAGAAGGAGTAGTGCTACTCCTGTAGCAGCTGAGATTAAGCCATTTGCTTTGCCTATGCTCTTCTCAGGTTAGAGAATGGAACCTCAGGTCCACACACTCCTCACCAATCTCCACTTCTTCCTTCACAAATGCAATAGGATTAGTGAACAGAGACTTCACTTTCAACCTGACCCACCAAGAAAGCAAAAGGGTGATATTGGTGTAGTGAGGCTTTTTCTGTCCTCTGCTTTGGCAGGTAAACACATAAAAGGTGGTGCTGGAATTTGCTCATACATAGCAACACAGAAAGACAATGCTGACTGTGTGGAAGAATAACTGTAGCATGAGTCCTTGGTCTTACAACTTTTGGTCAAGCTACTGTTTCCATTTGGCCCTGAAACTTCTGCGCAGAGGAAATACTTTTATTAACAGTTTCCCTATGAAATTATAATCTACCACATGCCAACTGTTGCACAGATAGGAGACCAAGCAGAAAAAGACAGGGTAACCATAAATATCTATTTATTTCATTTTGTCTGCTGTCATTGGTATTAGTTGATGCATTTGTTCAAAGTGTAAAATAACCAGTTGTCATGACTTAGGAATAGCACTCTTCAATTCAGTGTCTCCCATCAAGATTCTCCCAAATGAGATACCACTTATTTGCTCACCCTATTTCCTCCTTCCCCTTCCCTCCTGGGGGATGGAGTTGAGAATTGGAGGCACAAAAATATGAAAATCGCAGGTTGAGATAGGAACAATTTATGGGAAACAGCAATGAGATAAGAAAATGAACAGCTACAGCAACAATATTAATAACAAAAGTGTACAAAGAGAGGGTGATATACATGGCAATTGCACACCAAAGCCAGGAACATGGACAACAACAGTGGAAGGACCCTTGCCACTCACATGGCCATGCTTGCTCTCCTGACTGGAAAGGGCCACCGTTTCTCAGAAGAGTGAGAGTGCCTTTCCCTCTGCCTTTTTACAATGATGTAAGATGGTATTTAATAACATGGTCTTGGTCATGCCTGCTGTCACTGATCTGGACAGGAACCAGGACACCACTTCTTAAAGCCACTGCACTTATATGGTATTGGCTGAAAAGGAAGAACACATGTTAAAATCTTCAAGCTATGTAGAGGGCAACAAAAACATACTAACTTTGTGCAATAAAACAGAGGGAGTATTACACTAAACACATTATAAATTTTCATTAAATGGAAGAGACATTTTAAATTTAAATTACTGATTCTGGCATATGGCAACATAGATACTACTGCAAAGACAAAGCTAGTGCTAACTTAAGAGCTCAACCTTGCCGGACAAAGAATGCTGTAGACACAAAAAAGCCTCAGGGCTCTTCATCCTCCAAATGAAAATTGGTTTTGCTGGGAACATGAACATTTTTGATCCTAATTCAAAATGGGGCCTTTGACAATAAACTAATTTTGATACTACAGACAGTAGAGCTAAACTACAAGGGATCAGAAATTGACAGTAAAGATGAAGATGAGGCATATAATATCATTCCAAGTAAAAAAAAAACAAAACAACTTCAGATCATAACTGAAGAACCTGGAAAGAAATGTAAGTTCTTGTCAGTGCTACAAGAAAGAATCTCCATGCACTCATGTGCAGAGATAGGTGGTGGCTCCACACGTACATGCAGTAACCTCCAGAGTTTCAGGAGGTTGGGCTACGGGTAGTTAAAAATTAGTCCTGGCATTCTACAGTGGTCAAGTCACATCCACACTTCACACTTTCATTTGTGTTGTTAACAAAGAGGTAAAAGATGTGAGTGATGCTGTGCTTGTGCCTGAACCAAGTGTTTTGCTTTCAGGGAAATACTTACATACTTTACTACTAAGAGTCCAGGTCAAAGCTCTAGATTTTTAGCAGCTCCTTCTCCCTTACACCAGTGTGAAAGTGGTAAAATAAACATTTTTTTTTCCACATGATTTATCTACATGGAGGTGTGTATTATATCTGCTGCATCAATTATGTTTATTCAATATTGTAGAGAGCTCTAGCAGGTAAGCCACAGTTCCTTATATTGTTTCTCAACAAGGAAGGGGCATCCTGAGGAAATGATAGAGATTGTAGAAGTCTCCAAGGGAGGAACGTGTGCCCTTGCTGACTCCCCTGGGATTTCTTCTGTCTGGAGTTACTGGTGGACTATCTAGAAGAGCCTAACACTGTGTAAGCCTCCTTTATTTTGAAATTAATTAATTTCTTTCTATAGTAAGTTTGTTTTTATATCCATTTCACCCAGTTTACTCTCCCTGTATCTTTTCATCTGGCTTAGTTTCCTATCCTGTACTTTGGTTGCTGTTTTTGGTTGCTAGAGGCTCTTTCTGCCTTGAACACTTCTCAGCACCCGGGCTCTGTCTCAGGCAGCTGACACTCAGTGCACTGCCTGATCCCACAGACCAGGGCCAGAGCTGTACCTTAGTACAGCCCTGTGCTTCCTTCCTATGGCCTTACACCATCAGTTATGAACTGCTCTTGGTTTATCAAATCTGGGACCAGGGAACTTTGAGCCTTGGCCTGCGATCCTCTTCCTCTTTCCAGCAAATTCTAGAAATTAGAAAGAACACTGTCAGCATCTGTCTGAATTTTCTGTGAAAATCCTAGCAAAAAGGATGTTGACACCTTTTCTATTTTAATTCTGCTTTGCAGTCATTATTTCTCAAAGACAATAATGAATTCCTGGCCTCTGATTTCCTCCGTTAACAGGGCTCATTAGTGTGACCTTGCAGTGCTTGGCAGCACCAGACACCAGACCTTGTTTCTTCCTGACATTTATCATTCACTGAGGTGGTAATCTGTTTACATCTCATGAGAACCTATTTGTCTTATATGATGTTGTTGTCTTTGATCACAAAATAAGGGAACACTGTAGCACCTGGCTCTTTATGACTCTAAAGGGAAACATAGGAGCAATGCCACTGACAGATAAATGGAAAAGAGACAAACAGGTGCTTGTAATGGTGATGGGATGATGGAAAAAAGTGCTGCCTCTTGAATAAAGTAAATAGTATCTGGGAAGTTGGTAACAAAAGCAAATCCATCAAATGAAGCAGATTTCCATAGTGGTTAATATACGTTTTGAGAGCAAAAGATCTTTTAGGGAATCTCTTGCCTCAGATATAGTTTTAAAGGACACAAAGAGAAACCTCAGTTAAGCATCTGCAGATTAGTCAAAACATTGGACCATCGGGGTTTTCATGTAATTGTCCATATAACAACAAAGATGACACCTCCAACAGAAAAGATCAATGGCTAACACCATGATCTTGATATAAGACATTAATTCTGCTGTTTCTACAATATGTTCCCAGTTTGCAGACCATAAGAAAGAGAAGGCCTTCCTACACAGTTTCCAGACAAAAGAACAAAAAAACAGAAGTCATTCCCCATGGTTGCCAGGATTTACCTCTTGACTACTTTAGCCATTGACATCCTCAGCAAGGACTCCTATACTAGTCTTAGAAGGCCCCAGTGGACCTTCTGTATGGAAAGGAGGACAGAAACGTCCATTTACAGTTTTTTCCCTATTCTCAATTGTTGTGAGTGGCTGCTAGTGGATAGAGTACCTAATGCCTGCAAAACCAGAAATACTCTTACCTCAACACTTATGAAAAGAGCTGAAAAGCTTTGCCTCATCAAAACAGGTGTCTTACGTTCATTCATCAGGTAGGGAGAAGGAGTGGAAAGGATGGAGCTGGAAAGGTCATCCTTGTCCAGAATGAGATTATGTTTGTTGCCTGTTTCCAGATCTGAGAGCTCATGAGGCCTGTCTGTTAGAGAAAGTTTGCTCATAGCAGACCCCTGACACCTGTTTGCAGCTGTGTGAATCAACAAATCATCACACAGATGACTTAGGGAAAACACAAAAAACCTGCAGCTGAAATGCAAAGAATAAGTTTCCTTGATTACCTTGCTAACTGGAGGATCCTGAAACAAGGCTGGGCAGCAGAGATGCAAGTGAGGGCACAGGCACCATCAGGCTCAGTCCAACCCTAGTGGGTGGTGGGGCTGCTGCTGTGCCCGTTTGTCCAGGACCTGAGCACGTAGTTTAGCACTATGCTGTGATCTCCCTGTGCTTTTTATGGTCTCTACTTTGATCTTTCTCCCAACAGGGAGCTGAAGCATGTCTGAGGTAGGGCCTACAACTCTCTGTAAACACTTATGTTATCTCTACACAGATATTCTACTTCTCCAAACAGATACAGGATAAACAGCAGTAGGTTTAATATACGGTTTCTCATACTGATATTCTCCAGGCCTTGGCATTCACAGCTGTTAAATCATTTGAATGAATCCACCATCTTCCTTGCCATTCTTCCCCTTTTAACCCTTTCCTCCCAAGAGCAGAGCTTTAGGAAGACAGCACCACTCCTTGTAGTTAGCCTTCAATCTTTTCATCATTTGATTCTGGGTACTTCGAAGTCATAGGGAGCAACCACCATGGGTAGGGTTTAGATCCTTTAGTCAAATATACAACTTCGTCTCCCTTCAGTCTGCTTCATTCTCCCTTCAGCCAGACTACAATTTCTACATTGCATTTTAGTCTACTTTCTGTGAAGTTCAGATTGTGAGATGGAGTTCACTTCCAAATTAGGTAGGTTATGTTAGGTTCTGTAATTCTCTCCCAACAGAGAAAATACTGCTCACTGAGGAAGCTGCTAAAGTTGCCTTTGATTAGTACCCTTGCCTTTTAGTGGTGAGTCACCCTGCTCTTTCCTCCTGTGAAAGCTAATCTTAGTTGTTGTTTTGGGACAAATACTCTACAACTGCGAAGTTATTCACCAGCAGTGAAGTCAATGTCTTTCTATTTACAGCAAAATTTCTACACTCTGCTGTCTTGTGATAGATCTGAACTTAACAGAATCACAGAGGATGGCATGCCCTTCTGCACTGAAAAAAGCTCAAGAAAAAACTGTGTGATACAGGAAGCAGAAAAGTGGTAAAGGGCAATGGAAGACTCTTCCATGGAGATGCTTTGAAACATACATTTGTTTCTGAGGAGGTGAAAAGGAAGCTGATGTAATAAAAAACAATGGGCCATTCATTAGCCCCTCACTATAGAAATTCAAGAAATCCAAAGTCCCAGATTAGTAGAACGTCTCTAAATACACAGCAAAACATCATCCTGCTGGAGATGGTGAATCCATCTAAGAAAGGTAAAGCCTTAAAAGAAATGCTGTCATGGTCAATAATTAAGTTGTATGACTGTGTAAACACAGATAACTCTGTATGACAAAAAAGTTTTGCTTCCTGCTGGGGAAATTATCAATGGTCAGAAAGTGCCTCCACCTCTGTTACAGGGAAGGATAAGATCTATTTAAATGTGTGTAATGGAAAAGACTGAGAACTAGAAAACAATCAGCTGTCCAAGCTGTAGTGACAGTGGGATCTATCAACTTAATGTATAACCCTCTGCATGTCCCAGAATCACAGAATGGGCAAGGTTGGGGGGGAATGTGGCGTTGTGTGGTTTTGAAGTTATTGTTGGCTCCGTGGGGAAAATTAGTCATTTTCTATTAACCTAAGAAATGGTTTTATCCTTTATTCCCCCCATGTGTGTCCCTCACAATGGTTTCTTCCCAAATTGTTTACCCCCTGTTTTTCCCACCATTGAGTTGTCCCTCAAAGTGATGGATCCCTTGCTCCTCCCCTAAAGCCCTTATATGTATATGTCGATCCCTATGGTGCTGCCCACTGCCCCTGCTTGTCATTTTAACCACCCCCCCCCCCTTTCTTTTGAGAAGATTCTGCATCGCTCATCCCCAGTCTAGTCTATGATTTGTCCCCGAGGCTTCCTCCCTCCCCTGTGTAACCCTCATTGGTGCCATACTTCCCCCCTTACCTTTGCCTATTGGCTACCTTACATTTCCACCCCTTACACCTACTCCCCTTATAAGAGCTAGCCAGACCCGTTCCCCCTTGGCACTTGTCCCTGATCCCATCCGGGAATAAAGCTTCCTTGGCATTCACACAAGTGTCCACTCTCTCATTCTTTCACTTTAGGACTTCTTGGCTCGCACCAGTCTGTGTCACCCACGCCACAGACAGCACCATTACCTGGGTATTCTCAGGAAGAGAGCCTGGGAGTGGCCGCTCTTGTGACCCACCCTGGTCACACGAGGAGCAGCTAGCCGGTGCCCCTTTGCTCCAGTGACCGCAGTGTGAGTCGCAGGGGGCCACAATGGGCCATCTGGTCCAACTTCCCTGCTCAAGCAGGTTAATTCCAGAGCACATGGCACAGGACTGTGTCTGGCCAGTTTAATATCTCCAGTGAGGCAGATTCCACAACCATTCTGGAGAATCTGTTCCAGTGCTTGTTCACCTGCACAGTAAAGAATTTCTTCCTCATGCTAGAACTTCTGTGCATTAGTTTGTGCCCATTGCCTCTTGTGCTATTGCTCGGCACCACCAAGCAGAACCTGGATCCATGCTCTTGAATCACCCGCTTCAGCTACTGATAGACATTGATGAGGTCTCCTCTCAGTCATCTCTTCTTGAGCTGGAACAGGTTCAGCTCCTGTCACCATCATATTTTTTGGAAAAATCCCTTGCCCAGGATTTTGCTCCTGGGAAGCTGAGAAGCCTCAGAGAAAAATGAAAACAATAAAACAATAATTATCTGATTTCCTTCTCCTGTGTTTTGCTGCTTTGGAATGTGGTTTGGACATTGTTTACCTACAGGTGCTTGTTTCATTGGTTTCATGTGAATTGTTTTTACTTAATGACCAATCACAGGCAAGCTGTGTCGGGGGGTCTGGAAAGAGTCGCAAGTTTTTCATTAGTATCTTTTCGCCTTCTGTCTGTATCCTTTCTCTATTCTTTAGTGTGGTTTTAGTATAGCATTCTTTACTATAATATAGATCATAAAATAATAAATTAGCCTTCCAAGAACATAGAGTCAGATTCATCATTCCTTGCTTCATCTGGGGAACCCAGAACATACCACAAGCTCCCTCAGCCTTTCCTTAGAATAGAGATGTTCCAGTCCCATAATTATCTTTGTGTTCTTCCACTGGACTCTATCCAGCACCTTCATGTCTCTCCACATAGCAGAATTATGAATGGTTTCAGTTGAAAGGGACCTTAAGGATCATATATTTTCAACCCCTGCCATCAGCAAGGACACATCCCACTAGACCAAGTTGTTCAAAGCTGCATCCAACCTGGCCTTTAACACTTCCAGGGGTTTTAGTATTGTTAGATGCTACTGTGTTTCAAGCATGAGTTATTTATATGTTTTTCCAGGTTAAATGCACAGAAGTGGGAATGCAGTCTGAAGACCTAATAGCAGGGAAAGGAGACATCTGCAACTAATGTGTTTGTGCATGGAGCTGGCATCCAGGCTAACAAAGGTTTGTCAGTGTTGGCTTGGGGCACTTCACCCCCATCCTATAATTCTCTACAATTTTTTCGTAATTCAAAACAGTTTGCACTATTTGCTGCCAGCACAGAATGTTCATGTTTGGATGTTAATGAAAGGATTAAAAAATACAGGCTCTGTGAAACTGGTCATTAACTGGTGAAGACAACTAAATGTTTACAACGGAAGGCAAAAAAACATGCACTTACTTTCTACATCACTCCCTCTGCACCTTCACGCTCCTTGACCACTTATTTTCCATCCCCAGGGCATTTCAATACAGCTGCACCCTGCCCTTTACAAACTGCCCTTCTTAACTAGCATTTGGTGCCTTTAATAGAAGTTCCAAGTCATGCTGGTTTGCAACAGCTCTGTGATATATGCAAAAGAGGAAAAACAGGATCAGAGCCACATGTTTGTGTTTGCTTGTAGCGTAGGGAGAGATTCAAACTTAGGTTTGCCGGAGGAACAGGCATTATCTTCTTTATTTTTACAATTCACAGTATGTTTCAAAAATTGTTATGGCTTAAAGCCCACAGCTTAAAGCCTGTTGAATTTGTGCTTCTTTTGATAAGAAAAAAACCACCCCACTGTGCTTGTACAGGTTTGAAAGAACATAAAACATAGTGCCAAATGCAGCTCTTTTATGCAGGCAGGCAAAAATGCACTGCTCACTTACTGTTTTCTAAGATCTTTCGACAAATTGAGGCATGCCCTTTATGAAAAACTGTTCCCTGTTTCTAAAAGAACTCTGCACGAGTTCTTGTTTAGTAGCTCAGGACACAAAGTAGGGTGGAACAAGACTTGCATTTTGCAAATTATTATGCATTTGATCATCTGTAGTTAATGCTGGCCGTAAGAGCAGCAGTGCTAGGTCAGTGAATTCTCCATTGAAAAGTTTGGCCTGTGTGTTTCCTCACAAAAAGGCACTCCTGAGTGTCTCAGGAGGGAAGGGATAGGAGTTTCTACCTCAAACAGCAAGGCTGCTGCCCTGCCCTCCAGTCAGCTGTGTGGTAAGGAGGCATTTGCTATTCCAAACATGCCCAAGAAGGAAAGCACAGCAGTGTAGCTAATGCTCCTCTTCCTCATAGGTGCTGCCAGTGAGTGTCAAGAGAGAAAATCTTTCATAAGTCCAAATCTTACAGTGGTTTACAGGCTATCTGAGATGGTGTCAGAAAGCTTCAGGTCTTTCTCTGCTAAGCAAGGTAGCTATGGATCCCACTGCAGATGTAACATGCAGATCTAAGTATACCTGGATAGCACAGTACACAGAGAAACTGTCTGGGACAAGTCCCAGATGTTCTTGAGTGAGGATTTATCTTGGAGATCCAGAGTTATTATTTTCTTCTCTGACTTGCTGTACAGAATTATGAGAAGATAATGGTAACACTGTTCAATTGCTCTTAAAAAGAATACTTGAATGTAAGTCCAAAACACTTTCTACAGTACTATTGATACAAAGGTCAGAAAACAGTCATTGGACTATTATGAAGAGGCAACTGTTGTGTGACTATTTAATCTATAATTTCATTCTAAATACTTATTTCCAAGTCTAAGTCGAGGGTCTACAAAAGTGACAGAACTAGTTCAAAATTAAACAGGATTCAATTCAGTTGGTTTTAGGCATGCTTTTACACAATGAAAATAAATTGATGCAATATTCTGCATACTGTCAGGATAAAATGACTATTTAGTAGAATAACATAATCATCTAGACAGTTATTATCCGTTGCTATTATGTGCTTACTTGGACTCTTCCTAAACAGTGTCATTTACAAGTAGCTAAATTTTCAAATAATGTATTTTATGAATTTTATTATAGAAATATTTAATGTGAAGCAAATGTGTACATAATATAAGTCTTAACACTTTTTCCTGACTGAAAGCCAGAGCAAACGAATAGAAAGGAAACATAAGGACAAAGATGAATAGAAAGGAAACATAAGCATAAAAGCAGAATGACCCCTACTAAGTAGTGGATTATTGCCTTATAACTGCTACATTTGGTAAATACAGCGTTTCATTAATAAGTATAATGTAAAACTGGAAGACTCATATATCTGCTGATTTATTTTATATTCTTTGAATTCCAAAAATTCTTTCATTAGTAAGGTTCTGAGATTTGATTCAGAGCTCACTGGAGACTGAGGTTTTGCTTTTATAAAAACAGTGCTCTGACTTGTATGCATTAAAAATGAAAAAGATTCAAAAAACTAGGGGTCTGCAATACTCCTAATCCCATTCTTTAAAGTACTCTGTCAACTCAAGAAGAGTTATTTCTATCCAGACCTACTGTATCTTCTACTTATTCTGCCTCCTTCTCTGCCCACAATAAACAGTTCTTGGTGCTTGAACAGAAGGAGCCCTTTGATCCCTATTTGTCATGTTGGCATTGTCTGTTTGTTGAATGAAAGAAAATAATGTGAAGCATCAACCCTCAGCTCATTCTCTTTTGGGGTCCAAAGAGGTCTGTGTAACCATCAGCCTTTAAGGAGTCTCTTTGAGAAAGATTCCAGGCAGCTTTATACTCTTCTTCATTTTCAAGCCTCTCTCCTGCAGATGGAAGTTAGCCAACTCCCCACCATTCAGTCTGGATCTGATAAATTCTAAGGCACCAGCTGTGCAACTCTGTCTCTGTATGTAACTCTGCAGTTAAAGACAGCAGGATTATCAGTTCATGTCAGAGAAAATGCTTTGAATCCTATTATTGTTCATTGACATGTGTTACTCCGACTCTCTTCAAAAGTGGTTGCTCTGGAGCATGAATTGTGTCAAATTTGTGAATTTGTCACTTGAATTGTGTCACTTATTGTGTCAAACTTGTTTCTAAAACTAACAGACTCTGAGGCTTTGTAAATTTACATTTAACAATTTATATTCCGACTTATTGTTTAATCCTTTTTTCTATATGAATATTTCAGAAGGAATGAGTTACTCTGACAAATGCTGTTTCTGTTTCCTATATTGTGCATTTCATGTTGATAGTCAACACTCCAATCAAATTAAGTAAATGCTTTAATTCTGACCCTTAAATTGTCACACTTGAAACAGAATAGTACTGTGTGAGAGCTACTATTTAGTATACTTATTTATTTCTGTTTTTTGGAAAAGATGAGTAGCGCATAAATACATAAATACAGGAAAACACAAGCTACAATTTTTAAAAAAATTGTTAGTAGGGGCATTTTACACAGGTTCAAGTATTGTTTGTTGAGATTTTTCAGCACAATTTGATAGCAAAAAATAAAATATTTGAGAGAAAAGATACTTTTTTTTTCTGTTCAGGTAAGCTCTCTTTTCATGAAGAGTGAAGCTGGTAGCATTTTAAACTATAGAATATGGGTATTTTTGATCTGTAAGTCCATATAGTGTAGCTGCTCCGAGGAAAAACCATCTCCTTCAATTAAAATGATGGTGAATTTCCTATGCTATTTTTTTTTTTTCAGTAAAGTGATACATTGGGGTCCATTTAGAGTTGTTTCTATTTCCTTACTATCACAGATCTTCAGTTTCAAAGTAGACAAGATACTGTATTTTCTTCCTGCTGGAAACAATACCCTGTACCATCATGAAAGGGATGATCAGCTTTTTTAAAGATACACAATTAATGCATGCAGAGACATTTTTCTTACTCCCACAGTAGTTCAAGCGGCAAGTTTTCTCTCTATGCAAGCTCAAGATGAGAAGTACGTCAGCAACTCTGCAGACAGCATTGGTTCAGCATGAATGCTGACAAATGTAACGTTATTGCACAAGACAGGACCAGCACTCCTGCCTTTGCAATCCTTCTCTTCCAAGAATACCTGCCGTACTTGTCACTGTCCCATGTCTTGCTTCTTCAGCCATTATCCTGCAGCCTGCAGAGTTACCAGACAGAGGATATTGAGTAATGTATTCTTTTACTAGCCTTCCTTGCCTTTAAGAGGGAAGACGGTGACCATAGTAACCACCATACTGGGAACAAGTGTTTGTGGCAATAAGAATGTAGAGAAACACTTCCTTTCCATATCTCATCTTATACTGGAGTATCTGTTTTGTCATGCAAAATGCTGGAAAGTTTTATTTTGCAACCAGGATGATGAGTAAAAAAAAAAAAAAAGACTGGAAAATTGTAAGTATTTTTGTAATTGTAAGTAAGTGTGATGTGATTACAAAAACAGAGTTGCCTTGCAACGTTGCCTACTCAATCTCACATGCTAATATCAGAAGAGAAGAATATCCCTTGTTTCCTCACATGCTTTGTAATTACTCATGAAAGAGATACTGAAGTTCTATCTATTCCAAGAGATGCATCAGGATTAGGGACTGTTCTGATATTTCAAGCATTGGCTATAAAGAAAATGGAGACTTCCTTTTTACAAGAAGTCACACAGAACAGGCAAGGTGTAATATGTACAAGTTACTCCTGGTGAGGTTTTTACATATGACACAAGTGGAAAAATTTTTACCATGAGAACAGTCAGCCAGTGACAAAATCCCCCCAGGGAAATGTTCAGTTTCCCAACACTGAACAGTTTTCAGTGGGGTAAGTTGCTGGGCAATCTTGTCTAGACTGTGCATTTGCCAAAAACTGGACCTTGAGGTCCCCTACAAACCTGATATTCTATGATTCCATGATCTAAACAGGAAAACTCCATTATTATATGCATCTGAATTCTCCTCATAAAATTATTGGCTTTTCGCTTGCATCCAAAGCATTTACTTATGGCTTGCTAATGAACATTTTCATTGAAGTATACCATTAAATAAAAGGTGCTGTGCTGCAAATTAATTCTGTTATGTAGTGCCCAGTCTCAAGAGTAGCCAGGGAGCAGTCCCACATGAATCAAAGTCTGGGATCTAAAGAGTGGCCTGAATGTTTAATGTGTCTTTGCATCTGCAAGGTTGTATTCTGAAGTCAGACCTTGGTAACATGTGGGAGGAGAAGTATATTCACTTTACTAATATTGACAGAGACTGTTGACTCCAGAAAGAAACCCCCAACAAAATAACTAGCAGGTAACAATAGTCTTTTAACATCATAAAAGGATTAAACAAGTTTGCAACACCTTAGACCCTCCAGCCTTTTTTTCTTGAAGGCCACAAAGCCAAAATTACAAAGACACAATGCTAGAATACAACCCAGTAAAAAAAAAGTTTGTGCATGTATAAGGGAGTGGGGTAGTATCACAGAGAAGCCACAACCTGCTTCCACCTCCCCATGGGATGCCATGGGAAGGGCAATGCAGAGATCTGAGCAGACTGTATATGGATGTCCAGCTTCCAATGAGACATGCTGAAAACAATGGTAGACAAAACAGCTTCTGCAATATACTTCTCAAGCTGGTTAAAAGTTCTTTGCTAGGTGGGTGCTCTCGCATGGATCACCACTAGCACACTAGGTTCTGTCCCCATCCACCCAGCTCACAAAGCAGGGGTTAAGTGAAGAAACTTAAGTAAAATTAACCTTGGTAATTAAAGCCTGATCTGCATCTTTTCATCCTGGAAGACTAGATGAGGATTGCTCTTGTCTTTTAATCCTGTTGTTAATTTAGAGACTGTTGTACACTGGTATGGGTAACTGCAAACTGCTGTTGGAGACATTTAGTTTTGCAAAGCACGGAAGATGCATAAAAAACAATGACAGAAGGTGAATCACATTGTCAACCATCACGCGGAACTTCTGAGGATGGTAGGATTTTTGCCCTAATGATATCAACACCAGCAGCAGGCCTTATGGAAATGTGTCATTTCACAACATGGGTGATACAGAGAAAAGTGACCAAACAGACCAAAGAGACTTCTGGTTGACACCATCCCAGGAGTTGTAGCAGTTCTCTGACCATCCTAACACAGCATGCCTTTAGGTGAGAAAGTCTTGTAAACCTTTGCCATGAGACTTAAGCAGAAACCATGGCAACAGTAACTATGGCTGTGCCTTACCAACATTTAACTTTGTATTCTGGCCCAGTTTTAACTTTTCCAGGTCTACAGTGACCAACTGGCATGGGCACACATTTGCTCATCTCTTGGCTAGGTATTTTGGCTTGATTGCTTAAAAAAATTATTTATGGAGTTACAGGTTCCTCTTTTACCTGGATGTTTCTCCCTAATATTCTACAAGGAATTTTCTTCTGCATATAATTGCAACCAAAACCTACCATTCATATGTAATTCATTATTTACTACACCTATGTAAGGACTAAGATGTTCACTCAGTGAGCGATTTCTTCCTTAAAGATCTACCAATCTCATACATACCCCTGCATTTTTTTAATTGCTAAAAACCACAGGCAAATGGGAAAAAAACCAAAACCCAGCACTGTGTGTGCTTTGCCTTCAAGAGATATTATCATAAAACCTAAATTCTTTGTACATATCAATAAAAAAATGTTATCAGGGCAGATCTGCTATGGAAAAACCCTGCTGGACAGAAAGCAATTCAAAAGACTAAGGTTATGTAAGTTCAAGAAAAGGTATAATGTTATAGAGAGATGAAAGCCATACAAATAATTTGCTTTCATTACAAATGCTTCTGCTCTACATGGTACAAAGTGCTCTTTTTGCTGAAAATGTAGCTTGAGCATGAAGGCATATGTATAGAGATTAAAGGATACAGCATTACTTTCTACTTGTACTGTCCCTGTTCTATTTTTAAATTTCATAAACAACTTTCTCATAAAATAGCTGTGATTTTACAGGGCTTTGTGCTGCAGGGCTCAATATCTCTCCAAATTTGCATTCCAACAATAGGAAGAAGGTTAGACAAAACCTCATGGAAGAAAAATCCTTCCAAGAGCTATCTCCTTGCTGACAAGCAAACCTTGATGCCAAGTTGTGCAACTTACACAGGTACCTGTGTAAAAAAGCAAACGCTACCCATCAGCCCTAGCTACACATGCAGCATCTTCCCAAACTAAGGCTTTACACTCAGACCCCACAGCCTTAACCCACAGTCTTTTGCCTTGCTCTAAAGTACTCCAATATAGTGTATGCTCCTCTTTCTCCATTTTCTGTATTTCCAGTTCAATGTCCTGTACCTCTGAAGCTAGAGCCATGACACATTCTGACCTCCCTTCAGAGCCTTGCCTGTTTTGATTGACAAGGTTCCTTGTACCTCACACAAATACAATCTTGTTTCTTGAAAGCTGCAGATAGATAAAAGTATTGGTGGCCTTGACCACAGTCATCCTGGTACTTGCAGGGTCACATTGTCTTTCCTGTACTGTGGATAATGCAAATGCAGTAGGATCAATAGGGCAGCTTAGCTACCTGGGGCAACAGAGAACTGCAACACACTGTCTTGCAGCCATGAAAAGTCTACCAGAAGCTGTCTATATGGCTCCACTACAAAGTGCTGAGCCAGAGCTGTTATGCAGCTTTTCCTCTCCAGGCATGTGTTGTATCTAGTAAGACAGGATCCATGTATCAGAAGAACCTAATTTAAAAAGAGAAACCTGCAGAGAACCTACTTAAAGAGCAATATTGCAAACATTCACCAGCTTCGGTTAGACAAGCTCTAGCAAAGGTGGAAAACACATCAGCAACAGAATAACGTCAAGGAATGCCTTGCTTTAACTGCATGTATAGTTTCTTTGATCAGTGATACAGGGCTGCTATTACCTTCTGTATCAACACTATTCTAAATCTTGGATTCTCTTTCTCAGAGTTTTATTGGGCCTATTTAGCATAAGCCTTGCAATGAGACTCTGGAACAGATCCCAAAAGCACTGAAAAATGCTTTGAATTTCTTTTCTGAAACAAATCTTCATATGACTGCTTCATGTTGAGAATGATGTCTCTTTTAAATATAATGGAATATACCAGATGCTGTGGTATGTTATTAAAATTTATATTGCCAGAAGTTTCTAGTGTGTTGGTCAGAGTAACATACAAAAGCTTCTATTTATACTTTGAAGCCATTCTTTCATCAGTATCATAATCACCTCCTACTTTTACTCAGGGAATTTATTTTGAGGAATATGTAGGAGAAGAGCAATCTTATTTGAAGGGAAAATATGAAAGAAACCTGCTGGTTTCTGACAGCTTGGTCAGAAATGAAAGGGAAGCATGGAGAACAATGCCAATGAAGGAAGACCACTGCTAAAAAAGCCATTTCTATTATGTCATGGGTGAAGACTTATTTCCCACAGAAATGCGTTGTTTCTTGGCATTTATCACAGGCTCTTAGTTAATGTTTGAGATGAAATCAAGTCCTGTTCATTCTTGAATGATACAGGTACGGAGAATCTCCCCTCTCAGCACTAACGCTGACAAAAAAAATCTTTCTCTGATGTGGTGGTCCATCCTGAAGAGGACAGGCTGTGAAACAGCCACACCACAGGTAACAGTATTGGATCCTGGACACTGGGATGCCAGGATAGATAACATCCACTCAGGTGGATGAGAAGAAGAAAATGAGAGGTGGGTGAGAAGAAAAAAATGATGGAAACAGTGATGTAAATTAGGTTATTCCTTATAAGGTTATGTTCTGAACCCTGCCTTCTGATTGGTCCCATATAAGGTTGGAGTGAGTGCCCTGACTTAGTGTCTATATAAGATCATGTTTGCTTTATTTTGTTGTCTTCTGGAGTAGCTCTACATAGTGTACAGTTTATGTTTTGTTCATACCCTTTTATTTTCCTTTATTAAACTTTGATTTTCGGGCACTTCAATTATTCTCATCTCTATTTATTTATTGCCACTCTGCCGACGAATCTGGTCCCAGGGTTGTGCGCGATGCAACACTCTGAGTGTTGTTGCTCTGTTGCTCTGAGAGCATGTTTGGTCAGTAATACAAATGAAAATCAAGAAAGGATAGTCAGATAGTAATAGCTTCTGGAGAAAAAAAACACATGAAAGCTAGGCACCTGGGTAAAAATACTGCCAGATAGTCCTTGCAGCCCAACACCAGAAATAAACACTAACAAAACATGGTAAGTAAGAAATTCATGAGGGTTTCTTTGTTTTGCTAATTCAGAAAGCTTTGAAAGGTCAGTACAATGTTTTCACACATTCCTGAGCGTCTAGATTATTTGACTGGGTTTCATCATAATTAGTGGGTGTAGTTTTTCTAGATCTTTGTAAAGCCTTAGAAACTGTCCCTCACAGCATCTTCTGGACAAGTTAGCACTTGTTAGCACAGCACTTCTGGACAAGTGAAATGATCAGGTTCTCAGTGTGTTGGATGAAACAGAACTTCAGGGGTTTCAGTGTGTGGGGTACCTCTGCCTGATGAGCAACCACCAGTGGTGTTCCTCAGGAATTCACTGTAGGACCAGTTCTGGTCAACAAGTTTATCAATGATCTGGATGCAGGACTTGAATGCACCATTAGCAAGTGTGCTGATGATACCAAACTAAGAGGTGCGGCTGACTGTGTCAAGGCACAAGAGCCTTGCAGAGGGATCTGAAATAGACTGGAGCACTGGGTAATTATCAGTGGCATGAAGTTAAACAAGAACAAATCCAGATGCTGCCCCTGGGATGCAGTAAAGCTGGGCACAAGTGTAAGCTGGGAGAGGAGTGTGTGTAGAGCAGCACTGCAAAAGGGATCTGGGGGTGCTGGTCAGCAGCAGCTCAGGGTGAGCCAGCAGTGTGTGCCCAGGCAGCCAGGAGGGCAAACCCCATCCCGGGGTGCAGCAGACACAGCATCACCAGCTGTGATTGGGATCATCCTGCTGGATTCAGCCCTGGTGCGGCCTCACCCTAAGTCCTGTGTGCAGTGCTGGGCCCCAGAGTCTGAGAAGGGTGAGAAGGGCCTGGAATGGTCCAGAGGAGGATAACAGAGCTGGTGGAAGGGCTGGAAGGCACATCCTGTGAGGAGCGGCTGAGGGCTCTGGGTTTATCTGGTTTGGAGAGGAGGCGGCTCAGGGGTGACCTCATTGCTCTGTACAGCTCCCTGAGGAGCAGACCTGGAGAGGGAGAGGGAGTGCTGGTGTGTTCCTGGCATCCAGCAACATGGAATAGGAATGGCTCAAATCTGCATCAGGGGAGGTTCAGACTGGATAA